>NC_069383.1:24117727-24420757 GCF_027475565.1 Acinonyx jubatus | reverse complement strand
AACCAAAATAAATCAACACAAATGCCAGTGTCTGCTCTCTTGCCAGGCCTCTGAGACCTCCTTGGAAGAAAAAGGGTATATCTTATCAAGCTCGGTGAAATCAACAAGCAGATTTAACCCAGAATACCCTCCTGCAGCAACACTGTTCCCCTTTGGGGACAGCAGGGCATCATACCAGCACCACTGATAGCTGATTGGCCTGCTCGTTCTCAGCACATAACCTATGAGCTGCAGGGATCTGATCCTGTAAGCTTATTAAGATCATTTTGCATAACTTTTAGAAATTAAGAGAGTATAGAGGTGCCTGGGTGGCTCAGTTGGTTAAGCATCCGACTTTTGGTTCCAGCTCAGGTCATGATCTCACAGTTTGTGAGTTCAAGCCCTGCATCAGGGTCTGTGCTAACAGCAAGGATTCTCTTGGAATTCTCATTCTCTCTCTCTCTCTCTCTCTCTTTCTCTCTTTCTCTGCCCCTCCCCCACTCACTGTCTCAAAATAAATTTAAAAAAAATTTTTTTAAAGAAATTAAGAGAGTATAAAGGTAGGGTAACTACATTGTGCGTAATGTATTCCTTTTCTCATTGTGATTAAAAAGAAAAATAATTCCAGAGAGTTCTAATGTAAAGCCGTAGTACTTTTAACGTAAAGGAGTATGATGGATTCTCCTACTACTTGGAATTGCTGTGCTAGGAGGAAGATGGGGAAAGGGAATGAATATAGTCAATTAAGCCTCGAAACCCAGATAGTGCTGTGTAAGCAAGCTGACTACAAATCAAACAGAGAAGTGTTTGCTGAAGAATATGTGATCTTAGTTGAGGCTGAACAAAACCAGCCTCTTTGTACATATGTGTATATTTCTCTTGACATGTGCAAAGTCTGCAGTCCCAGATCGCTTTGGCAAAAAGTATCCGCCATCCATGAAGAAGAAAACTGCAGAGCAGATTTCCCCGGATAGCAAAGAGTAATCTTTGTCAAATGTAGATAAGCCTGTTGGCAAAGAGTAGATTGGACTTTTTTTCTGTGTGGTTTTTCTGGCTTTAAGGATCCCCAGATTTCCTGTTTGTTTATTGTTTTTAATGTGTGAGTTTTATTTCTTAACGTTGTTCTGGCTAGCATATATCAACCTGAAAGATCAAGTCCTGGTGTGGGTCACAGTGATCAAGCCCGGTGTGTTTGATCAGGCCCATCATGCAGGCAACTTCTGTCAGCCTTTCTGGAGAAAGTACTAAAAACCGTCTAGCTTCTCATTTTACAGAGGAGGAAACAGAGGCACAAAGAAATGGAATGTCATTGTCATGGTCACAAACTCTTTGTAATACAGTGGGGGTTTCATCCCATGGACTCGTAACTCTACAGCTTGCATTCTGCAATAACACATTTCCTAACTTAAAACCTTTTTTGAACAGATTGCTTCCAACTCAGAGCCAAAGCTACTTTAAGCAGCAGTTCAAATGATACTGTGATCTCTTGGAGTCTATAGAAAACTTGGGAGTAGAGCATATTTTCCTTCTTAGAACCTCAAGTCAAATCAACAATTACTTTATAGCTTATTCTGATGATTGCATTCTATTTGATCTATTTTTCTCTAAGTTGTTCAACAGCCTTAGGCCAAAATCATTATGTTCTGACCTGAACAAGGAGATTGGGGCAGCTGGATTTGAAACTGTGAAATGCAAAGCATGAATAGGGTACAGCAAGTCATTGTCTTGGGATGAGTGTAGATGGTGAGTGAGGGAGTACTGGTGGGTAAGACTGGAGCTGTGTATTTCTCAATGGGGGGGCCAGAGAGGCATCTTGGGTGGAATGTTTACTCCTTGTCTGGACTTGCCATGAATTGCAGGATGTTGAACATCTTATCCTCCCCCCAGAAATACCACAGCACCCTCTGCCAGCGCGAGCACTGAGCACATCAGTAGACCGAGCAGTCCCACAGCAAGAGCTCCCAGAGGATGTTGCACGGTCCCCAGTGAGAAATCTGTTGTTTGGTACCACGGGTGGAGAAGGCGAAAGGTAGAAACTGAGGGAACACTGCAAACTCACTGTCCTGATTCAGGACCTTGCAGTATCCTTTTCAGTGGGATCAGTGTTTACTGACCATGACATCCAGAGAGCACACCCCCATGCCACCCTGATGCCTCATGTACAAGTTAGTGGCAAGAATGGGAGTGATGAAAAAAATGTTTGCTGAAATCACGATGGGGAAAAAAATCCGTAAGGAATGTAATTTCTGTTTTCGTGTAACTATCACTTGTTGCTATCTGTGCTGTAGCTTTCTGGGAGCCTGAATAACGGCAGCTTGATTTACTCTCTTCCTGAATTCCCAGCTGTTGTCTGTTCTTCATGCTTCACAAACCTCAGTCAGAAACAAGTCCTGGCATCGAGGAGATGCAGGCCCTTTCTTCCCATGTAGCACCCTGCCCCTCCTGGCTGATCATTACTCCTGTCATGCTTGTCAGAGTCAACAGTATCCTCAAATTATGTTTATCTGCACTAAACATGCTTTTCCGTTAGATGCAGTTTAGTCTGCATTAACTAAATTTCCTAAAAATGTTTCTAAGAGGGCCAACAGGTATTTTGGGTATTATTTGATCTCTGTCAGCAGTGTGGCTTCTTTTTTTTTTTTTAAGAGCACAAGTGGGGCAAGGGCAGAGAGAGAGAAAGAGAAAGAGAAAATCTCAAGCAGGCTCCACATTGGGTGTGGAGTCCAGTGCAGGACTCAGTCTCACAACCCTGAGATCACGTCCTGAGCCAAAGTCATTCAGTGGACTGACTGAGCCACCTAGGCAAGTATGGCTGTTTTTAAGCAGTGGTTTAGACCATGGTTAAATATGCTAAAATTTATCAAGACCATTATCCTCTAGAAGTATCCATTTGTGTAATAATACGTACTTTCTGGGTGTTTTCCCATTCTTCCCCCCCCCCTCCCCAGATGTTTATCACAGTGCTGTGAGGCAGGGAGGGCAGTTGTCACTATGTAACAAGTGAAAAAACATGGAGACTCAGAAAAGTTGTTTCTTGGCCAAGGTCACACAGCTTAATTAAGGATGGAACTGGCACTTACTCCTCCACTATTTCCTCCCTCTCCTTTTCAGAGACTGAGGGAGGAGACCAATTTGATTTGTCCTCTTTGGATGTCAGAACAATGTTTCTTTTTTTAAAAGAATATTTTAAGCTTTTCAATTCCGATCTTCCATTGAGACAAGTTCTTTATTCTGCTGCCAACGAATTGTGACCTCCTGTCAATCAAATATATCTGTCCCTCTTTAACCCACTCTACTTGTGGTTTTGAAAGTTGTCTCAGTAACAGAGACCTGCAGTGCGTGTTGCCTGATGTATGTATGTAATGTGGGGAAAAGCCATTTCCATAGGAGTAGGAAGTTAACACATTTTGGAAACTGCGGATGAATTCTAAAACAAGGCCCCTTTCTACTCTTTCAGCCTCCTTTGGATTTCTCTGCAGAGGTTTGATAATTAGACGTTGACACAGGGAAGTTTAAGTTATGATAATGTTTCTCAAATAGATCATAATTTTAATTAAAAAGAAATCTGATAACATGAAAAGCTATGTTTACATATTAGTTATACATACAGAGTGTTTGAATAATTATTATCTGTTTTGATTTTATGAAATGGTAACAAAATTTGTTGGGACAAAGAATGCATAGGAGGCAGTTAGTTGTGTCCTACTAGGCCAGTTGTTCCTTTTCTGACTCAGAGGTGAGTTGTGGGAGGAAGATTTGTGCTTTTCCAGGGATCGGCTCTCATACAGCCTGACCTGGTCTGGGGTTCCTAGAAGGGACTCGTGTGCCTTCGCAGGACACACATGCAGACTTTGTTCTTGTTCCTCTTCCCAAATGCCACAGCACCTTTCTGCCATTTTAAACACTGGGAGTTTACTACCACCCCCACAGATTTCCTTGATGTATGTTCCTCTGGCCAGTTATTATTCTTAATATTCTTAAAGAATTATAAGAGTAAAAATGCCAAGGTTGACCCCTCTCTACAAGTCCTCATGGTGTCCCCTGCTGCCTGTGTCATCGCATGATCCTTCTAAGTGTATTATCGTTGCATTGCCTAGTAATTGTTTCTTTGTCTGGCGTTTTGATACCTGGGACCTCATAGAGACTCAGTAGGTTGGTGATCTGTTGGTCAGCCTAACCAACCACGCTGTCCTAAGGAAAAAGGTCATTGTGGAGTGTCCCTGTCTCTAGTCAGTCACTGTGAGCACCTTAAACCAGGGCAGGAGGTTGGGCTGAGCTTGTTTTTTGTCTTCTACCAGATCTCCAAGCAAGCAGAACCTGCAAACTCATGTGGGAGGTGGGGCATAGGAAAGAGTAAATGATCTAGCAGACGGGACACTCAGTGTCTGATCCTGGTTCCACTCCCTCATATATAAAACCAGAGTGGTGGACAAAGATAATCTCGGGGTCTCTTAACTCCCGCTTTGGGAATTCTGTGATACATCCCTTTTTGAGGAAGACACTTTACTGTATTCATGACAAATGTGGGTTTGTAATGGCCCAAAGTCTGGATCTTCCATTTATAAACCCTGCGGCCAAGGACAAGGTATTCAGCCTCTCTTTGCCTTAGTTATCTCATCTGTAAATTAAAGTACTATCTGGTGCCTAACAACAGAAGTTAACACATTGTTATAGTAGCTGTCGCTGCTGTATTCATTTCTTTGTGATGAGACCATATTCTCTTGATATACATCGAAAAAACTATATGTAAGCCTAGCTATGTAAGTCGCCCACCCCACCCCCCATCTTCTGTGGAGCACTGGGTGTTAACCCTTTCTGGTATTTTAACATGGACTCCGGATTCTTGCCTATTTGAGTATTTTTTTTCCTACTTTGCTAATCCTTTTTTTGTTTTGTTTTGTTTTAATTTTATTTAGATCCAAGTTGGTTAACATATAGTGCAATAATGATTTCAGGAGTAGAATTTAGTGACTCATCACTTACATATAAAAGCTGGTGCTCATCCCAACGAGTGCCCTCGTTAATGCCCATCACCCATTTAGCCCCACTCCCCACCCACCTCCCATCCAGCAACCCTCAGTTCGTCCTCTGTATTTAAGAGTCTCCTGTGGTTTGCCTCCCCCTCTGTTTTTCATCTTCTTTTTCCTTCCCTTCCCCTCCCCTATTCTCATCTGTTTTGTTTCTTAAATTTTTCTCATCTGATTTATATGAAGTAAGTAGATCTTCAGTATCTTCACCTCATTTGTGAATAAATATCCTGATTAGGCCCTAGGGTACACTATCATCACTTGATCATTTTCACAGGACCACAGGGACAATGAACTCAAGTACTTAACATTCCTTCATTCCTTCAACTCGCCCATGCCCAGGCCACCCTTTGCAGGCACACATTTTGCTGGAATTCAGCTCTGAGTTGTTCAGATGTCACCTTACCCTGTAGCTCAGTTTCCTTGCGTTTTGGGGTGGTCTCGAGCTTTCTACACATCTAAGAAAACTACAGGCCTTCTCTCTCAAAAATGCCTCATATGTGAGGAGAGAAGAAAGGGTGTGGCCAGCTAAGGAAAAAGAAGGCCTTGAAAAAGCACTGTCATTCGAAAGGAGAAATGGTTTTAAATGGCCCGCATGTCTGCTGGAAGAGGGACATTAAAGGCTAGTTGGAAAAGTCAGATACCCCAGTCTTTGAAGGGCCCTGTATCTGCAAGGTTGCTTACATTGTATCTCAGAGATAAGTTGTTGACAACTTTGAGTCAGGGCCATTCTTACTGAATTTGAATCCGAAGAAGACTGTCTGTCTTCTCTTCGGAAAATATGTGCACACACAGATCTCATACAATTTCATTAGATTCACAAACACTAGCCTCTCCCCCAAGCCCATCATTGACCACCCGCCACCCCTCCCCCCCCCCAGGTTGGGAACTCCTGAGGTAAGATCTAGGAAGAAATGAATGGTGGGTAACGCATTGTCATTTAAAAATTTTTAGGTATGACTATTACACAGTAAGGCACACACAAGTATATACCTTGATTAATTTTTTTGA
Source organism: Acinonyx jubatus (assembly GCF_027475565.1). Classification (NCBI taxonomy): domain Eukaryota; kingdom Metazoa; phylum Chordata; class Mammalia; order Carnivora; family Felidae; genus Acinonyx; species Acinonyx jubatus. The sequence goes on along the minus strand of NC_069383.1, from coordinate 24,414,740 downwards.
GAGAGAGAACATGAGCAGGAGAGGGGCAGAGAGGTGGGGGTGGGAGGGAGAGAGTCTTAAGCAGGCTCTATTCCCAGCACCAAGCCCAACACAGGACCATGATGAGATCATGATCTGAGCCAAAATCAAGAGTTGACTGAGCTCAACCGACTGAGTCACCTAGGCACCCCCAGCTTAATTAATTTTATGTGTATAAAAATATACATATAACCCAAAGTCAGGTAACCTCTATGCACATCAAAATATAGAATAATCCTAGCACCTGGGCACATGGATGGCTCAGTCAGTTAAGCATCTGACTTTGGCTCGGGTCATGATCTCACGATTCATGAATTGGAGCCCTGCATCAGGCTCTCTGCTGTCAGCACAAAGCCAGCTTCAGATCCTCTGCCCCCCCCCCCCCGCCCCTCCCCTGCTTGCATTGTCTGTCTCAAAATAAATAAATAAACTTTAGAAAAAAAATACTTCTAGCACCCCAGCATGCTCTTTCATGGCCATTCTCTCCAAGATAACCAGTATTCTGGCTTTTTTCACCAAAGATTAGTTTTTACCTGTTTTGGACTTCATACCTGGAATCCTAATCCTACTTTACCCAGCTAATTGTCTGTGAGATTCATCCTTGTTGTTAAATGTGGTGTCTTTCCTTTTTCATTGCAGTATTTTTAAGCAGTCAGTTTTACCACAGTATCAAGACTTAGATTAGAGAGGATCCAAACTTAGGTCAACAAGTGTGGCTAGGAGGCAGTTGCCATTGACCTCCTAAGACATATGGGAACCTGAACTAGGCTGCAAGGTGGGAATGAAGATGGAAGAACAGATCTGAGAACTCTTTAGGAGGGTTCTAATCTATACAGTTTTGTTGGTTACTTGATAATAGAGGATGGAGAAGAAAGAGGACAGTTTTCTGGTTTGCAAATAATAGAACATTTGTAGGTAACCTTCATTACTAGGTCAGTTTTGATACCTTGAATATTAGTTGCCTTTGGATTTTTGCAGATCCAGATGAATTAATAGAAAGGTCAGAATTAGAGATGAAAATTTTAAGAGTCATCAGTTTATAGTGGATTTTGAAGCCCAAGGAGTGAATTTAATTGCCTAGGAGTTGGGTTTAGAGTAGGAAACCGCTAAAAACAGACCACCGTGAAGTTGCAAGGCTTTTAAGGAAGGGTCAGGAGAAGAGGGTCCAACAGCAGAGGCTTGGAGAAGCAGGAGAGCACCAGGAGGAAGGGTTAACAAAGAAGCCAAGCCAAGGGCAACGTCCATGTCACAGAGTCCTTAGATTTGGGAAGAGGAGGCTTTGAAGGTACTTAAGGTCAAGTGTTCTATAGCACCTCTCTTCCTGCCCCTCCTGTAGCTTTGTATGGTGTCTGTATAGATGCCTGTCTGCCCTGAACTATGTGGATTTCAAGGGAGAGGGGCCATGTTCTTTCCATTCCTCATGACTCCAAAATCTACCAGGGTAGACCTCGTACCTAGTAAGTGGTCACTAGATGTCCAGGTTGCACTTGTGTCTAAGACAGCCCTGAATTGGATGACCTTCCCTGATCTGACCGCCTGCATCTCCTTGGGGACTGTCTTGCTGAGGGAGTGTGGACACAGCAGCCAGGCTGAGTTGTGTGCCTGCCTTTTGGCAGGGGACAGAGACGGGTTTAAAGCCCAGCTCTGCAGAGGCTTCAGGGCAGTGAGCAGTGCCGCTCTCTGGGAACGCCCTCCTCTTCCAGCAAGCTACGTGGCTCCTTTGGTTACATAAGATGTGTGTGTTCTGGCAGGGAAGAGCTGCCTGAGTGAGTGTTTAGCAGAAATGATTTGTGTGGAGTTATTTTGAGACCCCAGGGGAGGGAATGGCAGCCAAACCCTGCAGTATTTTAAACCGCATCACTCATCTACAGAGATTAATACATTACAGAGTCTCAGCCAGCCCTCCAGTAACAGGGAAATAAGAATGCTAGGGCCCTATCAAATTGTTAAGTGCCAGTTCTCCCAGTATACACAAGGTGACTGCAGGCATTTGGACGGAACTTGGTGTCTCGAGATTCCCCCATACTTCTTTGACCTTGTCCTCCCTGAAGACAGGAGTTGGGCAGGTTTCCTCCTGTGGGGTTGGCCTGGGCTCACTTTGGATCTGCAGTCTGATTGTGCTCTCCTCCACTGTATAGGGAGCAAGTTGGTTTTCTAAGAGAGAAGTGAGCCCACTTTGTGGCAGCCCAAATTACAACGTCATTTAGGTGATTGAGCTTCTTTCTTGTGGTTCCAGGCTGGCTGGGAGAAATCCCTCCTTCCCCTTCCAAAAGCACTCACCTTTTCCCCTGACTCAAGGATGAACAGCTGTCTGCTAAGGGTGGGTGAAGAACAGAACATAGAATTTTCCAGCTTAGTGACAGCCTCCATATGAAACACTTACCTGTTTTTTTCTCTTGCCTATTCTGTGAAATTTGCCTCATCGCTCCCCACCCTTTTATTGACAACTGTCCTCTTTGCCATTCAGGAGCTGGTGTCTCCCTAGGATGGCTATCTGAGATGGAAAGGGCCTTCTTTCCCCCACTGCATCCACAGTTGTAGAGCCAAAGAATTCCTTGCACTGGGAAATCTAATTGCCTTCTGACCCAGTGGGATCCATTTGGGCTGGAGGACATCTAGGCCCTTGCTAGACTGCAGAGAATCCCCAGAAAGAAAGAACCCTATCCATAACTGTCCACTTTGTTTTATATTTTTAGAAGACATACAATTACTTTAATGACAAAAACTATGGAAATGAAAAAGTATAGTTACATAAGTGGCGATCACAAAGTATACAGCTTCCCAGAGTCCACAAAATTCTCTACAAAGACGTGCACCTTGACATATTTCTTTTGATTTAGGTACCTCACCGCAAGCCTGATCTACCCCAGCACTGGACACAATGGGAAGATGTGGAGGGGAGCACTACTTGCAGCTGGGGCGGGGGTGGGGGCGGGAAAGGAGAGATCAGCTCCCCCAAGGAGCCAGTAACCATAAGACTTCAGCTGATGGCGCCTCCTTCCTCTTGTGATGCTGGACGACGAGACCAGTCTGGCGGGGAATGGGGCTGGGGTGTGGTGGAGAGGAACAAGAAACAAGTGAGGAGGCACGAATAAGCCAGCACCTGGTGAAGTTTTCAGGTTGGTGAAAGGGAGCTGGCAAGCAGCCTAGCGCTTTGGATGAGACGTGCAGGCCATGAGGCGGAAGGGGGGCTCCTCTCTCCTTATTCCTGGGAATGAAACAGCATTCTCCTGTGCGCTGTGCCGAGGGCTCCACCCATTCCTGTCTCTGGGCTCTGCCACAGAAGACACTCCCCCTGAGTGTACGTGTGCCCGTTGGTGGGTGCAGCCCCAGTGTCCTTCTCCCCACAAAGACCAGTTTCTGATCTGGGCCCCGTCACAACAGATGCTCTCTCCTGCCATAGGCTCGGACACGTGCGCTCAGCCCTCGGAGACGGCCCCTGCTGTTTCTTCACTAGCTACCCCCTCAGTCTGCCTTCCTCCTCTCCCCCTTTCCAGCCCCACCCCCTGCCCTCTTTCCGTGAGCCAGTGAGCACACGCGAGTGCACACACACGGCACAGACACGCGCGCCCTGGGTTGTGGCGGCACCGGGAGTCACCATCGGGCAATGTGCTTGACTGCCAGCAGTGTTCGGGAAGTTTAGCGCCCCGTCCCTCCCTCAACACTCGACCCCGCCTTCCTCACCTGTCACGCCCTTACTGCCAATCACGACGTTTGGCAAGCTTCTCGTCCAGGGACCTGTGCGGCCCTTCAGTTGTGCAGTAAGCAGCACACCACAGCAGCTCTCTTCTCCCTTGAAGACGGGCACAGCCTGATGAGGCAGGTTACTATCTCCCATTCGGCTGCAACAGATCAGGAAGCTTGTCTGTCGGGTACCTGGTTTTCCTTCTCGCTGCCCTCCCTTCTCACCCGCTTTTCAACTGAAGCTTTGCATCCAGCATCCCAGTTCAAATCCTGGTGCTTTGGTGTCCTGTTGCCACACTGAGACGGGAGCTGAAAAGCCTCAATTAAATGCAGGTCGTGCATTCACCGTCCCACTGGCCACGGTGATGACCGAAAGAGTCATTTCTGCAGCGTCGCATCAGTGGGAAGTAAAGGATGCAGAAATCCTGTTCTTTCCCTTGGGTCTCCCAAACAGGGAAAATAATCACTTCAGTAGGACACTCTCCCTGAATTCGGCAAAGTGGATTCTAGGCAGTGGTTTGGATCTGCTGTTCCTTTTTATCCCCGAGAGCCCGGTGAATGAGAGAAGGAAATGAATAGACTGCTTGTCACAATACCACCAGGGTCTCCACAGCGCCTGGGGCTGCTGCTGAGAGACAGAGAATGGAAATGGGCTGGAATGGAGGCCGTGGCGGCAGGCGGCCTTCCACGGGCCAGGCTCCACCTCTCCCACACGGTCCCTCGAGGGCTTCCCTTCTCCTTCAGCCCAGGGATTCCTCCCGCACCAATGGAGCTGTCGGCACTGCTGCAGCGTCCTGCCCGGAGCAAAAGTCCACCTCTGCCTGCTCACGGGGAGGCAGGGCTGGTACGTGGGCAGTCCACGCCCCTCCCCAGTCAATCCCACAAAGGCAGAGGTCACACTCCAAAGGTGGCTCTCGAGAGCGTGTAAGAAGAGACATCCCCACCGCACGTGCCCCAACACCCCGTCAAAATTTTAATTAAGTCAACTAGAAAGACATTTCCTGTTTGACAGCACCCTTAATATTACCTGGATTAAAAGAGGGAAGCAAGTAGAAGGGTGGGAAATCAAAACCTGTGTCTTGTGAGGACCTTGCAGTGTTTAGCCTGGAGGAAATAAGACAGAGGAACTAGAGGTATTGTCTTCACATATTTGAGGGGCTGTTGAGTGGGTCATGGATGTTTTCTGTGGTCCCAAGGAATTGGGCCAGATTTTAGAAGGCCTGGAATGTCAAGATTGTGGAGTTCTGATTTTATAATAAACTACAGGAAGCCACTGGCAGAGTTCTGAGCAGCATATTATGCTTTAGGAAGAGTGATTTGCTAGCTATGTGTAGGAGGAGTCTGTGTAGGGCAAAATGGAAAGCAGGCAGGCAGATCAGAAGATTCTTGCCTGGAAGTGACAGGAGCCTGAACGAGCAGAGTTACGTTGACGATCGAGAAGGTTCCTTGGACTGAACAGCAACCTTGGAGGTGAAGTTCATGGAATTGCCAAGAGGTAGCAGTTGCTGAGTTATATGGTGAAAGTAGGGACAAATCTAAGATAGGTGAGGTTTTTAGAACAGGAGGACAATAGTAACAAAACCAGAAGGGGACAAGGGGAGAAGAGGAGTTTGGTTTTAGACATGCTGAATTCCAGATATTGGCAGGACCCTCCCAGGGAACATGTCTGTGAAACATTTGGGATTGGGTCTGTGGCTTAGAGGATAATTCGTGGGTTCTGCAGGATCACAATGATGGAGAACGTGAAAATAGATGGGCCTTCCAAGAGACAGTGCAGAGCATAAAAAGAAGGGACAGCAGAAGACAAGACAGGCAACCCAGAGAGCTAGGACACCAGTCGAGAGAAGCAAAGCCAGGAAAGAGTTGCACTACAGGACCATTGCACGGTGTTGAATGCCATGTAGAGATCTAGTAGGGCTCCCACCGAGAAGAGATTATTAGATTTGTGAGTGAGGAGGTTACTTTTTCAAGTAGCTTTAGTAGAAAAATAAAGTCTGAGTACAAAATGATAGGAGCGAAGGCTTTCTGTACAAGGAGTGTAATAGTGCAAGTATATTGTCAGCGAGTGGAGAGAGAAGCCATTGTGGGAAGGAACAAAGAATGGCAAGTCTGGAAATCTCAAGTTTTGTGCTTATGGGGTGTATGTTTTGAATGGGGAAATCTGAGTCTGGGGGAGGAGAGTGGGAATAAAGAGGAAAGATCTCACGTACAGGAGTGGGGCATTCCTAGAATGAGGCGCAGGAAAGGAAGATTGAGGGCCTACACCTGTGGTTAATGCCACCTGCCTCAGCCACTCTCCTTTGAACCACGTTTCCTTTCCTTTTGCCTTCTCTGTTGCATGACCGTAGGCTTTGTTAGGTATTGTTTTTATTACTTAGGGTATTCTTTCACTGTCACCTACACTGATGTTCTAGTTCTGGGAAGTTGATCTCTGCATTGGGTAGATTTTCTTTTAACCAGCATACAGCTTCCCTTTAAGCAGGAATTGGCAGACTTTCTCCATAAAGGGCCATGTAGTAAATGTTTTAGGCTTTCTGGGCCAGATAGTCTCTCTCACAAATATTCAACTCACTGTTGTACCATGAAAGAAGCCATAGACAACAAATGAGCGTGGCCATGTTCCAGTAAAATTTCATTTATGGAGACTGAAATTTAAATTTCATGTAATTTTCACATGTCACAATTTTTTTTTAACCATTCAAAAAATGTAAAAACCATTCTTAAGCTCATGAGTTGTACAAAAGTAGGCAGCGGGCTGGATTTAGTCTACAGGAAGTTGTCTGCTGACCTCTTTTATGTTATACTAACCAAAAACAACAACAAAAACCATTCTTCACCCACAGCCTGGAATTTAAGATACTTTTCTGGATAGAATGTATTTTTATGTCAGGATCAGCCTATGCTCTTGAAGAATCTTGATCTTTCAGAATTCCTTTTCCTTTTTGCTTCTTTTTATTTATTTTTACCTTACCTCAGTAAGGTAAAGGGCTCTTAGAGATTCTCTGCTCTCAAGAGTTTTATTCATTCTCATTGGTCTGGGGGTCTTAGTATTCCTGACACTAGCTGATTTCTTTTTCTCCAGTTCTGCTAGCTGAGTATACTAACCTCTAGACATTTGGATTTCACTTGTCTCAGGAGGAGAAGCTCAGAACAATTTTCTGTGAGTGAAGGCTCAAGAAGGGCAATAGTTTGGAAGCACACTCCACACGTTCTCAGAAGCATTTTGTTCAAATAACACAACACAACTTGGTTTAGAAAGTCACTCTAAATTTATTCAAGTAAGTAGCTTTTACATTTGGCTGCCAGGTGTGTGTCAGGATACCTTCTGGAAGCTTGTACTTGCAAGATCCACGTGGGTATTTCCTGTGGCTTTCTCCCCACCCTGTAGCTATTCTCTATCAGCCTGGACAGTACATTCAAATTCTCTTTAGGTATTAACACGGAATTTAAGAGACCAAGATTAGAATTCTTCAGTGCCAAAAATGAAAGGGGGAAAAAATACATCTAAGTTTTATTTGATTCAGAGATAAAGATACATGTTTAAAATAAGTCGGAAAAAGCAAAAGTTGAGGTTCTCCTAGAAACCAACTCCTCCTTGTTGCTCAGACATGGGGTTTATGCTCATTGGGTGCTGTCTCCATGGTGCCACGGTGTTACATAAGAGCTTGAGCCATGTTGATTTCTTGTCATCGGAAAGACCATCGTGGCCCTTGCTTTTGACCTCCAGTGTTTTTTCTTTGTAATGTCCATATGAGGCTGTTGTGTTGATATGGATACTGATGAGAAACTCAAGGGGACAGTTGGGGGTCGGCACAGTGCTTTCCTATGCCTGCTTGTTTCATTGCTTTCTGAGTTGATGGCAATATTATTGCAGCTACTGCTTATAGCAAACCCAAAACAAATATGTGTATTGGGAAGCAGACAGCCTGCCATCTCCAACCTGCCCCCCACCCGTTTCCAAACACCCCCAGAGACAGCCTGGCTAGATTGCTGACAGCCATGATCTTGGGATGCCCCGGAGAGGGAAAGGCCTTGTTGACCAGTGAGAGTTCTTCCTCCCTTTAAAAATCATTGTTTTCAGATCCTGCTCTGCAACGGGAAGAATTCTGAAAGGTTATTCTGATGCTGGCCAAATTGTTATCTACTGCACGAGCTCCGTCTGAATTTTTTTTTTTTTTTCCTTTTGGAAGTAGTTCTTTGGTGTCTAAACTTAATGATAAATAAAGCTTGGTGAAGCCAGTTCACCATGGACTGAGCACCAGAAATCCAATAGAAGGCCTCTAAGCCACCTGTTCCTTGTCTCCTCCTTGGAAGTGGGCAGTGGTTTAGCATTTAACACTCATTCGCCTTAAAATCCTAGAAATGATATTCGATTTCCTTATGAACTCACCAAGTGTTCTGCATAGGACATTGTTATAACAGGTTTGTGGCATCTATTTCTGTTAGGTTTAACCTGTTTGGCATTCATTTAGCAAAACAGTTATTGAGTACTCTATTCCAGATGCTGGGTATACACAGAGAACTGGCATTTACCATACCTCAAATAATCGTTGAGTGGGGATCCACCATTAACAGGCTAACAACAGCTAGAGATGAGACCTCAGAAGTCAGCCCTGTCCTTGTGGTATCATACCCATGACTTGTATCAGAGAAATTTAAGGCACGTTTAAAGCCAAGCACTGTACAATAGTCCCTCTTTATCCACAGAGGAATTGTTCCACAACCCCCAGTGGATGCTTGAAAAACGATGGTCGAACCAAACTCTATATATACTATGTTTTTTTTTCCTTTACATACATATCTGTGGTAAACTTTAGTATGTAAATTAGGCACAGTAGGAGATTTACAACAGCAATAAAATAGAACAATTATAACAATATTCTATAATAAAAGTTATGTGCATATGGTCTCAGAATACCTTATTGTACTATACTCACACTTGTGATGATGCGGGATGATAAAATGCCTACACGGTAAGATGAATTAGGGTGAATGATGCAGGCACTGTGACGTAACGTTAGGCTACTGGTGACCTGACAGTACCGCAGAAGTGGGGTCAGCTGCTTCTGGGCTGCATTGGACCACGGGTAACTGGAACCACAGAAAGTGGAACCAGGTGGTGGAGAGACTACTGTACCTCTTTTCTGCAGGTGCCTCTCCTTCACCCCCTTCCTTTCTTCAAAGGAAGTCGCAGTTCCCATCGCCTTATGAAGACTGGGTCATATTGCTTCTCTTCCCAATTAACTTCAGTTTCTCGTCTTTCAACAAATGCATCAAACATTACCAAATCAGAACAGCCCAATAAAAGTCTACCTTAACAGTCGGAATTATGAACTAAAAACAGCTTCAGTCTCCGCTCTTACCCGGTTCTGAGTCCCTGACTACAATTACCTGAGGAGTTGGATCTCTTTAATTAGGATCCCTTCATTCTTCTTTTATCCCTTTATTCTGATCACTGAAAGAGCTTTAGCAGTGACATATTCCAAAATTGGCCCACAAGATGCTGCCTCCCCGGAGGTAATAACATAGCAGTTTAGAGAACAAGGGAGAGAAGAAAGAATTTGAGACAATACAAAATCCTTGTTTTATTTCTGACCCTTTCAATACAAATCGAGGCCTCCTATCATGTAGAACTAACTCTTAGGAACTGGTCTACGATTTGCCTCGCTTTGGGGCCATTTTAGGAAATGGAGGACCAGCTGGCCCTAATGGGATGGTTTGCAGTTCTCAGTTGTTAACTGATTCATGGACAGCATTTGCAGTTTGAGGTCTCCAAATTAATTCTGATTTAAACCTTATGAGAGAGAACTCAGATAAGCTTCTGTTGCATGAGATGTGTTACATTTCTGAGAACTAACAATGTGGTGTGCTAATTTGGTTTTATACGTATATGCAGGTGATAACCACGTTCCTTAAAATTAGGCAGATGGCCTGTCTGCCTCAGCATTTTGTGCCATTGGTGTGAGAGTTCTGGATTTTGTTCTTGATGCTTAGGGAAGAAACAGCTGTCTAAACTTTGTTAACACCAAAGAATATTTGTTTTGGTTTGGTTTGGTTTTGAAATTGACTTGAACATAGTTAAGTGTTCCTTTTCTCAGGCTATATAAGGAGCCTTATTCTCTGTACATAGTGAGGTTTTTTTAATTTGTGTTTTGGTTTTTGGTGGGGGCGGGGAAGGCTGGCAGGGCAAAGTATAGAAATGGAACTAATTGAATCCGGGGGTAAAAATCTCTACTGAGAGTCTGTGAATTATAAATTGGCTAGCTGCAGCAGCAGGAACTCAGGCAAAGGTATTGGAGTGCAGTCAGTGTGACAGGAAGCTTATTTTGGTGTTCTTTCTGTGCCTTGCCTTGTCCTTGACGTTTACTCCAGGGGACTGTGTATTTAAAAAGGGAGACGTGTCTACAGTTTCCATCTGGGAAACTTTTACAGCATTCTAACCTAGGGTCTTAAAGGTGAAAGATGAAGGTGTCCTGCTAGATGAGATAGTGTAGTCTTCTGTCCCTTTCCCACCTGTCTGTCACCTGGCTCTGTACTCAGCTCCACTTAAGCTGTCAGCCAGGCAGGTGGCACATACTAGCAGATAAAGCCAGCTTTGTTCTGAAAGTCCCACCAGGACAACCATTTTATCAGGTTTGATCAACAAAAGAAAATGTGTTGGAATTTCAGGGAGGGGTGCCTGGGTGGCTCAGTCGGTTGAACATCCAACTTTGGCTCGGGTCATGATCTCAGAGTTCATGGGTTCGAGGCCCACATCATGCTCTATGCTGACAGCTCAGAGCCTGGAGCCTGCTTCAGATTCTGTGTCTCCCTTGCTCTCTGCCCCTCCCCTGCTTTCTCTCTCTCTCTCTCTCTCTCTCTCTCTCTCAAAAATAAACATTTAAAAAATTTTTAATTTCAGGGAGCAGCATTTAAGGCAGAGATATTTAAATTTGAATATTATTCAAGAAATCATTCCCAAAATATACAAAATAAAATAACAGTTCCCTGGGCTGGGCTGCCTTCTCGTAAGTAGAAGGATGGGTTTAGTAGCCACATTTCAGTTTCAGGGTCAAATAACAGCACTTCCATTTCAATTGGGAAACTTATTTATAACCACTAGTCATCCCCATGCTTGGTTTTTCTGATATTTTGTCCAGATTCTCTTTCTCCTAATAATTACACCCCCCGTCCTCAAACTAAGCATTTTCCCTCCTTTCTCGTGTTTACACCTTTCAAATATTTGCAGATTGTTATCCTGTCACCCTCTTAGTCACCACTTAGCTGAACTGTACAGATTTAGCACCTTTTATCTTCCCTTTAAAGGCAGGCCTCCCCGCCCCTGAGTCATTTTCCACTGCTCCCTTGAAATGTGCTCCAGTTTTCTGTATTTCCATGTGGCCACAGAGCTTTCTCCGGCTGAACGTGGGGTTATCAGTGGGGATGTTTCCCTCCTTTGTTGTATCGGAAACTGAACATCTTTGTGGTGCCCCGTCCTCAAGTCTCGCTGGCATTGCCGGTCCGCGCTGACCTCCTCCTCTGTTTCAGCTGCGTCCCAAGTGTGCCAATCCAAAGACCAGCAGGGTAGATGCGTGTAGCTGTGCTTGCCTTTTTTCCTCGAAGTGTTATGTAACCTTGGGAAAGTGGGATGTATGCAGTCAGGGATTCCTTCGGCCCTTCTCCTGGTATTTGTATAATGTCTACATTAACCCTGCCAGTTCATTAGCCATTTCCTTTTCTGTGTATTTACTTTTTTTTCAGGAGTGTTTTCACTAATACTCATTTAGTCAACATTTGCTGAGGATCTCCAGTGCCACTGTGTGCTATAGCTGGTGTATTGGATGCGGGAAAGAATAAAATCTGAATGACAACAGTACCCAGTCTAAGAAGCGATTTAGTTTTAGTTTTATTCGGGTTGCCAATACCAGGTTCTCACGTAAGCTTGCTCATGGTTGCAGTAAAGGGAGAGCAGATTTCTGGGAATATCTGTGAAAATCTAATGGGATGTAAGCTAAGGCCCAGGATCCTGTCAGATCCTGGAATCTGGAAGGTGACTGTGGGTGTGAGGTTGCCCCAGGCACTCAACAGTAGCTCTCCAGTGGTAGTGCTCCAGTGTCCCCTCTGCATAGATCGCCTCCTTCCTCTGGCTCCTGATGGGCCTGTGTTGTGCACACTGCTGGATTCAAATTCCAGAAAGAGAATCTTATTGGCTCACCTATAGCTCCCATTTCTATTTGGACAGAGCCTTTTCTCCTCTGCCAACCTGACTGTAGATTGGCCACCCCTGAATCGTGTACAGCAGCAACTCTTTTCTCCCCCCAGCCCCCTGTCAGTCCCCCACTCTCAGCTCTGACCTCCATCCCCAATTTGCAGTGAGGGGAGGGGACAGACGCCCGGAACAAGGGCTAGGAAACATAGTTGCCTGATGCTTTAGCAAGGGACTTGACATGGTGAGCCCCGCGATCGGCTTGTCCAGCACATTCTACCAACAGTCTCCCAGACACATATGTGTCTGCCTAGCACAGTCCAGTTACCACATGTTGTTTCTTAACAGTATGTAGCCTGGTAGGTTTAATAGGAAATTCAGTCACCAGTAACATACCTTGCACGATGATAGATAAATACAATGTTTTCATGCTGGTAATCAAGCGTGATTGGCCCAAAGTCTGTCTTTTTCATCATTGAGCCCTCCGCTTCCAGCACAGTGCCTAGCCCAGCGCAGGCACTGATACGTATTTGTGAAATGGAAGGAGGGACCATCTGCTGAGTGAACTGTGGCGTTTTTAAGTATCGTAAATAGGCGGACGGGAAAGAGTATGTCTTCGTGCCTCTGGAGCCCTCCCTCAGTAACGTCCGGCGCAGCAGTGAGCACACTGGACGGGAAGTGAGCACCGTTGACTAATCCTTCCAATTGGTTATTGTTTCCTCTAGAGTTTTGTTTCCTTTAGCTAATCCCTGGTCTCTTGTTTGCTGGACAAAGTGCCATTGGGAAGCTGTCACTTCTAGCTAGCCAAGGCAGATTGCCACACACTTCCCTTTAGCTCCCAATAAAGGTAAAAGCAAACACACTTTGAGCCCAGAGGCTTAATTGTCATAAAACTCACCTACAATGTTAAATATTCAGAGCGATACATGACTCTCATAGCCATCAATAGAATCTCTTATATAGCCATTATTGTATCACTAACAAGAATTTGTACTTCTTGTTCCAAAGCTGACTGACCAAAGTGTTTGTGTTAATTGACCTAGTTAGTCAATGTCTCTGAATGTATAATTTCTTTTTAATAGAATGCTCTATAGCCCGGCATTTTACATTTGAAAGGGGGCATCCTGAACTCCAGAAGTCTCGGGTGAGGAATCTCAGAAGGGCTCAGTCAAAATTAGGGGATTTCATCGCCAGGGGAGACCTCAGAGCTCCTTTATGTCATAGAGACCATGAGGCCCCAAAAGGTTTCATACTTCGTCTCTGGCAGAGCAGAAACCAGAACCATGGTATGCTCATAGCTAGTGATGCATTTTATCTTCCTAAACCATACAAAATCAGGCACATCCTCTTTTTTATTTTAAATAGTCTTGGGCAACCATCATATCCCAGAAAGCTTAAAAAAGTTATGAAAAATAATGGGTTTTTAGCTATAGTCAGATAGGTCTGTGGGGCTTAAAAGAGGTCAAGGAGCCATATGGATAAGAAGGGTGTGTGTCTTATCTGTCCTTCACGGACATCAGCCAAAAAGCCCCACAGGGTACAGTATCTTTCTTCATTCTGGCACACCCCATTGTCGGCAAAGAAAATGTTTTAAGAATGTTTGGGAATTTTTTCATATCTTAGTGTTTTTTTTTTAAACCAAATATTTTTGTTTTTTGAATGACTTGTGAGTGTCAGGAGTCAGTTTGGCAGTTAACCTGTACCTGCGGCATTTGAAGCACAGCAAAGTTTATATGTTCCTGTCAGCAGGCAGGCAGTGCTGCACCAGTGCATTGTCAGAAAAAGCAGCTATTAGCAGTACTATGCACAATCCAGAATTACGGGCACTTTCTCACCTGGCTGGGGAGAGGTTCTGGAACTCCAGTGATACCTCATTTCATACGTACAGTCTTGGGAGCTCTCCATTGCTGCGTGGCTCAGTGGCTGCAGCCCGGGGTTTGCCTTCCGAGAACCCGACTTGCCTTCCCTTGATCTGTTTTCTTTCATTCTTTTTCCTTCTTTTCTTTCTTTCCCTTTTCCTTCCTTTTTCTCTCTTCTTCTCCCCCCCTCCCTTCCTACCCTCCCTCCCCACCGTATTGGTAACAGAGGAACACCAGGTACACCAGCCCCGTCATGCAATCTTTGTTTGAATAAAGGTGCAGCATGGACGGGGTTTACTTATTGGCCAGGCTCTTAGGAAAAGAGGGCCAGACAGAGCGCTTCCTGCTGGCAGCGTGTCTTTACCTGGTATTCAGCAGCAACAGCTGTCTTTCTGGGTTCAGAATAACACTTGTTTGGTTTCCTCTCTGTTGGTGGATAGCACATTTTTTGCCCTATTCCTTTTTCCCTTAGGACACAAAAGCAAGTCCAGAAACTGATAAATAAACGTTCAGCATAGCCTTTGAACTCTTGCTGAGGGCCCTGACCCACTAGAGGCTTAATTCAATGTCATAACTATCATTTTTTCTCTTTAATGAAACAGAACAGAAAGACCATTGTTTTGTGGAAACTTTGTTATATAAAAGTGTATATACCCATATGTAAATGTATATATGGGCCCTAATAAAATTAAAAGCTAGAAAACACTCAGCTGCACAGTTCTTTACAAGCAGAAGTAGATTCTGCCTCTCCCTTCTCAGTCCCTATTGTGACATCCTTCCTAGCCACCCCCTCCATCCCCCCAAATCTAGCAATTCCCCTGCCCCTGAGTGTGGAAGCCGCCTACTATGGCGGCCCCGGTGCCAAGCACCCCTCTGCCTTACGTCCAGACACCAGCTGTGCCTGGACTTCCTGACCCTGCTCACCTGCTCAACAAGAAATGGAGGGCATCAGGGGCACCTGGGTGGCTCAGTCGGTTGAGCATCCGACTTCGGCTCGGGTCATGATCTCGCGGTTTGTGAGTTCGAGCCCCGCATCGGGCTCTGTGCTGACAGCTCAGAGCCTGGAGCCTGCTTCAGATTCTGTGTCTCCCTCTCTCTGCCCCTTCCCTGTTCATTCTCTGTCTCTCAAAAGTGAATAAACGTTAAAAAACATTAAAAAAAAAAAAAAAAGAAATGGAGGACCCCAGGCCCCAGACTCCTGCCTAGTCTCCATGACAGGTTGTAATGCTCTCTAGTTACAGTGGTAGTGAACTCCAAAACTGGGCTTTGTCTCGATAGTTTAGCATCTGCCAGTTCAGGGTTCATATAATCACTTAGTAGCTTTCAGGCCGTAGTGATTTCAGGCCTTAGGTCTATTCACAGATAGCAGGTACTCAGTAAAATATTCATTTAACACCTCTCTTTTCCTCTTAGCTCTCATACCTAGGTTCCCACTTCCATTGGATATGTTTTTAAGATACAGTGTCTCCCTGTCCATCCTGAGCTGAGATGTGACCGAGCTGAGACGGGTTTTGACTGAGAAGGGGTTACTTCAGAGGAGACCAGTCAGAGAGAAGTGGGAGAACGCCCAGAAGAAAAGGAAATCAATGATAAAAGCAGAGATAATACTCTTGTTCTCAGGCAACTTTTCTGTTCCCTCCTTTCTTTTACCTACCTGCCCGATGGGAATTAATGTGCATTGATGTGTTTACTTTTTCCCCACCTAACAAGGTGTAGGGAGACCACCTACTTCTGCTTCTTCCTCTTGAAGAACTGGATGGAGCCAGGCTGCTGACAGCTGGGGGAACAGATGAGAAAGGCCCTTCTTTGCCTCTGAATCTGCTTGGAGTGGCTGAGTTTTGGTCACCACAGGCCCAAGGGTCTCTCTCTCCTGAAAGACATTTTGACTCCATTTCTGCTCAACTTGAAGGCTTGTTAAGCCATCTTGTTTTCTGGATTTAATCACTTGGTGGTCTCCCAGAATTCAGAGTGGACTACTGGGATCTCTAGATTTCTTGAGATTTCTGAATACCAAGGTCGTGACATCAGAGTAGAGTAGGTACATCGGCTCAAACAGTGAGACCAGGAAATCTTCTGTGCCTTTCTCGTGCAGTCTTTCCCCCAATTCCTGCCACCCAGTAAGTGTCCCAGCCTCCTCCCGGTTCCGGTCCCCAGTTCATAACCACCCCACCAATAGCACCCAGCTCAGCCCCACCCAAATGGCTGCTAAGGGTCAGAAGCATACTGGAAACGTATTTTAGCATTATTCCTGTTCTGCAGCAAAGCCTTATCTATGGGTCTGTGGCCAGAAAGTTCAATAGAATTGTTTATTTCTCTCTCTGACAATTCTGTTCTTGCTTAATTTGCAGATAGAAAATGAAAAGTGATTTTGGCTGTTGATGCTGTAGAAACCATGGGCTGACTTTAATTCAGTTTTACTCTAGCCCCATCTCTCCCTTCTGGGTTACGTCTCAGGCTCTTTGGCTCTGAGTTTATTGGTCTCTTTTACCAAAAATCAGTTCCACTTCTCCCACACAGCCTGGCACTGAAGTGCCCAGAATGAGGCAGCCCTAGAGATCTCACCCATGGGATGCTCGGGTGGGGCCTTCAGCTGTCCCATCCTTGCACAGCTGGGCGAGTGGCCTGGCCACCAGCCCAAGCCGTTGTCCTGCTGCCGTTGCTATCCTTCTGCTGCTCTCCCTCTCTGGTGTTTCCTTTGATGTGATGTATTCCTTTTGTGAGGCCTCAAGGCTTGGAGGGAAAGCTCTGTTCTTGAGCTTCTGAAAACCCGAGGTATAAACTATTCCCTTTCCTCTGAGCTTCATGACCTTGAATCTGTACTGCGGCCAGAAACATGAGCCGCCACCTGGCTTCGTCCATAAGAGACGCATGTTCTGTCCCAGCAGTGGGGGCCCCTTTGCCCAAAGGCTTCCTGGCAAGTGTGTGCAGTTGCCTAGACACCTTGCTTCTTTGCCTCCTGTGCCAAATCTCTTGTACCGGCACCCAAGGCCATTTGGAAAATGCCTTGGGAGGTAACGCCTCCCAATTCTGCCTTATTGCAGCAGGAGAGACCATCAGTGATTCAGAGACCTGGGCATAGATGCATCCTCCCCCATATTTTGATCATTTCCTTTTATTGTGTCTCTAGCCTGCTTCAACGTTTTATCTCACAATTACAGTTGCAGTAAGAATTTTTTGGAAATACTGTGTAAGTAACTCAGATATCTAAATGTGACGTATCTCATGGTCTATCACTGATGATCACTGTTGCAAAATGAATGACTGAATCAAAGAGAGAAAGAAAAGGCAATCTGAGTTGGTTAGTGAGCACCTGTGTTGTATAAAAGACCATCTTTGGATATAAAGAAGTGTGAAGAATGGGATCCTCAGGGATCTTATAGGCTAGGTATGGAGTGAAAGACAGCTGAGGTTATGAGCGTGGTGATTGCTATAAATAGTAATAATAATAATAATAATAATAATAATAATAATGGTAAAACTATAAGAGTTAAAATGTATTCTACTTCTCCATAGGCCAGGCATTGTGCCACTACATGTTTTTACATACATAATCTCTCCTAGTTCACACAACAACCATGTGAGGCAGATACATTATTCTACCAGTATTACAAATAGAACAACTGAGGCTTTGAGTGGTTCAGCAGCTTGGCTAAGGTCACAAAGCGAATACGTGATAGAATTAGGATGTGAATCCAGGTCTGTCTGGTTCCAGACACCTAATACTTCATCAGTATTCTGTTTTTTCTGTTACTCATTCTGAATGAAAAACTGATGGTGCTATTGTCCAGAATATAGCCAGAGGACAGCAGGGGAAGCTTATGAAGAGAAAAATGACACCGCGTTAACACTTGTGAATTTGACGTGAAAGCCAGATAGTAAAGAGAAAACGTCTAGGAGTCCACTGGAATGACTCTCAGAAGGCAGAGTAGCTGGGGATAGCAGTATGATTTAGGTGAGAGAGCCATTTAGATAAGCGATGGTGGAGCCGGTGAGACCTTGGGACTGTAAGGGGGTGCATCCCACATCCGGGTGTGCCTGTGCTCCCCACACGTCTTATTTGGAACTCCCCAGGTCTCTTGCTGATTCTCAGATGCTATGACTGGGAGCTCACCTCCCCTGCCCCCTCTAATCACCGCTGCCCTGGTGATGGTTGGGTTTCCCTCTACAGCAACTTATCTCTGATGTGATGGCATTCTGATCTAAGTCCTGCCCTGTTGAAAGTGTCAGGGCGGTGTCCCATCCTTGCTGGACACTAGGCCGACCAGGCCCCTTTTCATCACAGATTCTCCTTTTCTCCTGACACAGGCATCGAATGCCCCAGAGGAGCCCGAAACCTCCCAGGCTTGGTGCAAGAGGGAGAGCCTTTCAGTGAGGAAGCCACACTTTTCACCAAGGAGCTGGTGCTGCAGCGAGAGGTGGGACATCTTACGGTTGCTTCTTGTGTGAAGAGGGGTGAGAAAACGGGGCTCCCTTGGTCTCGTGCTTTCGTGCCACGTCAGAGATGAGTCTGACATTTTTCTGGTGCTCGGCCTTCCTCATCCACCATCCATTCTGTGTCTGCCCACATCCTGCTTCCTTGAGCCCTGCGTCATTGGCCAGCCACCCCCAGACAGCCCCCTGCCACCGGTGTCCTGGGATTGTGTGCAGAACACCAAGCCGGCCTAGGCAGCATCCTGAGGCAGAGGGCTTACGGCTCTGTAGCCCTGCTCCTTGGCGAATCAGCCCGCGCTGCCTGCCTCCAGCTGGATTTAGAAGCTTGACTAACCCTGTCAGGGGCCAATTTTCTTTGAACATTTATTTGTATCTTTGAGTAATTGCATTTTATGTAGCGGGTTTTCTGACTTAATTTAATTGTATTTCTGTTTCTGCCCATTGGCCTGGCTCTTGCAGGCAGGAGTTAGGCTTCTCAGCTGCTGCGGTGTCCATCTACCTGCTAATTTTTATCAAGTCATAGTCAACTGATACATCTTCTTTCCAGGAGTATTGCAGTCATTCATCCTGCTAGGTGGGCACAAGAAAGGAACAGTGGGGGAGTGTGCTGGGCTCAGGCTGAGGATTTCAGATCTGCCTTTGTCCTCATTTCTTTTACAATCAAACCCATAGGGTCCCGTTAGCTTTCATGCAATATCATGATATGCAAGAGCTAAAAGATTATGGGGTCCTAGAGGTTAGCTCGCTCGTGGGGCTTTGTAGATCCTTGAGATCAGACGTGTGGGCTTGGGGATGTTTCTCATTTTGATTTGAATCGCCAGTGAGTATATTGGGTACTAGAGGCACAAGAGAGCAGGCTAGCCCAGGATGCTGTGTGGGACTGCCCGGACCTGTAGAAAACCACCTCTTTGACTTCTGGCTGAATGACACTATTTGCTTTCGGTTGCCACCTCTTGGGGATTTTTTTTTTAGCACTTACCTTTCCATTTTGTGAAAGAAAATGGGGTGGCAAAAGGAATCCTGAATTCTTAGTTCAAGATAGATGGGTTCCATTTCCCAAAATGAACTGCAACAACCTGGGCATTGCATAGGCTGTGCTGGCCGTCTGTATAGTGGGGCGGGGGCAGGAGTGCTGGACCCCTTCATGCCTCCTCAGTCTCACACTGACCCCTGTTTATTTGTGCTGAGATGCATTCATGTTTGTAAGAAGAAATCCTCATGCAGAGTGCCTTCCCCCTTCCCTTCTATTTTGTAACTGCCCAGTGTAGTTTGAATTCTTGTCGGTTAAAGATAAGCCCCTGCAGGAAAAGTATTTTAAAAATCCAAATAGTCCAGTTGTCTATCAGAAGCTGTTGCAATTTGGAGCACAGTAATTAGGTAGACGGGGCAAATATTTTGGAATTTCCTCTGTGTGGACCTTTGGGGAATGACCTACAGAGCAGCTCTGTGACGGGAAAAACAGGTCCACCCAAGGTCTGCGACTTAAAGTCATCACAGAAGTAGCCTCCACAGACATCCGGTGGTCGTGCTTTGGACGGAGTGAGGAAAGGCCCTCGTGGGGTTCTCTGAGACTTTTCGTTAGTAACGTCCTCGTCACTTCCTAGCTGCGCCACATTTCTGTGTCGCCCTCCCCACTGGTCACCGTTGTCCTCCCCTGTTGTTTCACGGCTCCTGAAGTTTCTTTCCCTTTCTTTTTCAACTCTCATTTCCCCAGCCACTTTTCTTCTGATCCCATTTTCTGGCCCGCTGGTGCCATCCAAAGAGCACAAGGGGTCAGAGAGAATACTGGCCACTAAGTGGAGTGAGTGGGCCGAAAGCTCTTTTTTTACTCTCTTAGTATCGTGACCTTACCTTTGTCTGTCATTTGCTGGTATTTGATTGTTGAAAAAAGATAAATTTTCCCCCATCTTCTTTGATGCCCCTGGCGTGTGAGTTTGCAGATCTTGGTCTAATCCAGATTTGCTATGTGGCTTTCTTGGTTGTAGCACCCCAATTTTGCAGAGCCCTAAGTCGGGAGTCTCTTGATAAAGAAACTTTCTGCGTTTTCTTAGCTGCTTGTATGATTGCCCGGCCTGACTGTTTTGAAAGGTCTTTCCAGAGGGAAGAGGAGTATGGCTTAAACTCAGGACAGCTTGAAGTTTTAACTAAAGGAACCGGTTTTAACCTGTTCCCCTGGGCATTTCCCTTCATATCATACATGTAAACTGTTTTCTTGGCAGTGTAGGAGTGAAGAG
This sequence comes from Acinonyx jubatus, assembly GCF_027475565.1. Lineage (NCBI taxonomy): Eukaryota > Metazoa > Chordata > Mammalia > Carnivora > Felidae > Acinonyx > Acinonyx jubatus. Next base: position 24,394,329 of record NC_069383.1, on the reverse strand, counting down.
TGGTTTTTGTTTTGTTCTAAGTCGCTTTTACCTGTATTTTTATTCCATACATTGTCCTGGGCACATGTCTCTTTGCCTCTTCCTTCCACCCCACTTGGATCTAGGAAAGCCTGATGGATTGGCATTCCTGGATGCGGAGATCCCTCCCGCCCTGAGGAGGAAGCACCGTGCCGCTGTACGGATGCCTGAGTGTGCGTTCACAGCCTCTCACCTCACGTAGCTCTTACCTTCAGGGCAGCCTCCACAGCACCCCATTCCACTCCAGGTGCTCTTCGGGGGCCGAGCCGCTGTTGTGATGGCCGCGGTTGGACAGGCTTTTGGTACCTTGTGCCAATCCCCTTGGTAATCAGACTTGGTCAGGTAATCAGGTATTGGCGATGATGTGATCGTCCTTGACCCTGCCCCATCCCTCCCCTTTATGTTTTTCTTTTTCTTATCTTAGTTTTGACCGGGATCTCTCTACCCTCTGCCTCGTTTTCCCAGTTACTATAAACTGGCAGAATCCAATAGGAAGGGAGAAACACACAGATTTCATGATTTCACAGCACATCCCAGGCCCCCACAACGGCATGTCCGTCAAGTTAGACTCACATGCATAAACCTGTAAACTGACTGGAGAAGGACGTGTAGTGGGGGAGAGACTGTAACGGGCACGCCCCTAGGTCAGCCCACCTGCCAGGGAGCAGACAGAAAGCTGAGGTGCAGGTGCCTGACTCCCTGCTTATGAAATACATTGTCTTGGCTTTGGGTGGCCAGAGCACAAATTGCTACGTGCCTCTCCGTTTGGGGGGAAGAGAGAGTTGTAGTCTTTCTGTCCCATAGCCTCATGTGGAGCTCGCCAGAGTCTCACACGAGTCTCTTCTCTACATTTCAGATGGCCCCCATTATCTGGACACCCGATAGCTGTGCTTTCCTTTAGTGTGTTTTACGGTGACACCAGTTAGCACAGAGCTACTGACATTCCTGGCCACCACTCAGCTCCATCTTCCTATCTTTCCGGTCACCTTTCATTGTATTTCTTCTTTTTTTTTTTCCCATTTTTCTACGTGCTCCTTCTCCTTAGCCATTGGTTCCCATTGTCTTTTGTTCCTTCCCCTGAGCTAGGAGTCTGGGAGGACTGTTCCAGGTCAGTGGTCTGGGTGTTCTGACATTCTTGCTCCCGGGCAAGAAGAAGAGCAGTTTCTACCAGCATGTTACTGGACTTTTTGTGGCCAAAGCAGCCAAGGAACTCTGAAAGCACATCACACTTAGAGGAAATCCAGGTAGCTCAACAGTTCTTCCTCAGCCTGACTCAGTTAGTATATAGCAGGGGTGGGCAAAATCGGCCCACTGCCAGTTTTCATGAATAAAGTTTTACTGAAACATTGCCACACTGTGGCTCCTCTCCTACTCTAACAGCAGAGTTGAGTAGTTACGACAGAGGCCACGTGGCTCACAAAATCTTAAATATTTACTTATCTGTCTTTTTAGCACAAGAAGTGTGCTGACCCTTGCTGTACAGAGTATGCTGAGTTGGTTGGTTTTTTAGCTTGTTGTAGCCTGAAAATGACAATTTACTCTCAACATCCCCTGCCTTTGAGGCTGGGCTACTTCTGGGCCACCCAACGTGAGGCCATAGTGTCCCTTGCTGTAGTTGTGACTGTGATCTATATGAGGGCTGTGTCCCACTGCATGGCATGAGCTGGTGATACCCTTTGTGCCCCCCCCCCCTCCCCGCCCATACAGCTGCCTCTTTCAGGCAATTCCCTGCCACCCTGCCAAGGACAGGAAGATCTGGTGAATTGTGCCCATTGCTAGCATCTTCCCAGAAGTAGTGGTGAGAGAGAGCATTAGGGAATGGGTAGATAACTGGCTTCAATTTCCTGTTTCTGCACTCCAAGTATCATGTGGTTCTGAGAAAGTGGTTCTTTCCTGCCTTGGTATTCCTGTCTAAAACACTGATCTCACAATCCAAAGCCTTCGTCTTCCCTTTGAGACCCTTCCTGTGAATAAATAGTCATCTGGGATCTCTTCACACCTCGCCAGAAGGCCAGCTAGCCAGCATTCACTCACTGACCAGCCGCTGCCTGTACAGTAACGTGGTCACTGTCAGGAAAACCTGCGCTCTTAGAGAAGGGGCTCTGAGGTATTAAAAGAGATCAGTGCCACAAGTTAACCCTCTTCACGGTTCCAGGCTATAAGAGGTACATTTCCCTGGGGCAGGATGTGGGATGTATAGAGGTTTGGTGATCGTTTCCAAGACCTTTCTCAGTGACCCCTTTGTCCTCCTGAGATCTCAGAAATTACCCTTTGCTGCTGCCTGGAAAATGTCCTCATGCTGGACAGCCTGAGCCGAAAACTGGCTGATTCCCTGACCTATTTCCCTTCTTCCTGCTGGCATTGAAAGGGAGGATGCCCCTCTGGGGAGCTCCTGCTGCAGCTTGCAGTGGCCAGGGCGTAGTCCTAGATCCCCTCTCTCCCACTACCCCCCCCCCCCTGCTTTTTTGTAAACAAAGATGCACAAAAGCCTCACAAGCAACTGGTGCTGTCCGAAGAACATGTATTTACATTTCAGAGGAATGTGGACTTGGCAGTGAATATTGGTGCGTATTTATGGAGAGATGTGCGTCTGGGAGAGAAAACTTAGAATAAAAGGAAAATGATTTCTTGTTTTTTTGTTTTTAGTGCCAAATGTGCTGCATCTTGTCTGAGAAAGATAATAATTGGTCTAAGCAGTTTCCCGTTGATTGAAACTGTTTCTGCACATTTCCCTCACTGTGCTGTGGTATATGCTCGCACCCTTCCTGTTCCCGTCTGTCAGTGCGGGTCCCTTCCTGGCCAGGAGACACACGGGAGGGGGAACAGTAGCAAAGTTAGATCTCTGGATCAAAGCACTAAGGATAGTTCAAGCCACGGGGAAACCCAGAAGGGTGAAGGACACCTGGTGCAGGTAAGGCCAGTGAAACACTGCTCAGAGACTCTCCCTGGGTCCAGTAACTCTCACTGAGCCACGACTAGTCACCTGCTGGGAAGGTGAGCCAGCTGTCTACCAACGTTTCACTTACTTGCAAAGGACACCCTATTCTAGATGATGTCTGCCGCTGCCCAGGGAAGAAGGAATGCAGTAAGGTCACCTTTCTAAACTGCTCTCTTCCCTGTGAGGTGTTAAAGGCTGTTGGAAGCTAAGGCTTTACTTTTCCTTCCCCACACACTCTTAATGGTTCATCACCCACCAGTGTTCTTTCAGTTTGTTTTCCGTTTAAGGCTATTTTCTCTGAAGAGGGCTCAAGTAACGACCTCCTGTCTTAATAATGATCAGGTTTTCCATTTATATAGTATTTTCTAGTGTAAAAGTGCTTACACATGCAATGTTTCATTTTAATCTCAAAGCAAACCTACATGAGAAATATTATCTCATTTTCCCAGTTCAGGAAACTGACATGCACAGTGATCTGCCTCTATTCACAGAGCTTGTTGTAGAGCAGATACCAACACCCAAATGTCTGCATTCCAAATCGGGTGCTTTTTCTTCCCCAGATTTTGCCAATTTTTCTATTAGAATGTGGTCATTCTTTTAGCAGTATTATATCATTTCTCAACCCTCAAATATCTGAAGCTAATTAATTTATGAAGGACTTCCCTAAAGGTCCAGCAGTTAAACTAAGAGTTCATCTTCAGTAAAGAACCACTGAGTCTGATTCTGGATGCTCACAAGACTCCAGAGGGATCTGAGGGATTTGCTGTGGCCACACCTTCCCAAAATATTTATTCTCTTCTTGTCACAGTTTTTACAGCTTTTGGTTGCCTGATCCTGCGTCATCTGTTGTTTGACTTCTGCGGGCCTTCCTTTTTTAAATAATGATTCCTCTCTGGTGTATCTTGCTCCGTTTCTGCTGGATCATATATAATCCATATTCCTATTTCTAATTCTCTCTTAAAACACAGATCTAAGTAAGTCCCTCACTTATAAATCTATGCTTCCCCACTGCCTCTGGGATAAAGTCTCATTTCCTTAGTTGACATATAGCCTTGATTACCTCCCCAGCTCCATGTCTCACCACTACTCATTTCACTGACCTTCCTGTACTCACAGTTCCCGGTATACACCTTCCCGTTTCATCTCTCACATTCTTTGGATAGACCCAAGCTCCCCACCCTGTAGATCAACCATCCCCCTTCTTTGATTTCTTGTTCGTACCTACCTGTCCTTCAAGATAAACCTTCTCTGGGAAGCTTTGCCTTGGTCTCCCAGACTGGCTGAGATGCCCTTCCTTTGGTCCCCACAGCATCCTGCGCACACATCTGTCCTGCACTGACCGATGTTGTTGAAAGGATCTGCCTGTGTGTTAAGTCTCCACACTAGATTCTAAGCTTCTCAAGGACAGGATCCATGCTTTTGTCTTTGTGTTCTTTGTACTTTGCCTGGCGTACAAGAGATACTTAATAGATTCATTAAGTCAACTATTATATATGTTGTCCTTTATAGTTCTTTGGGAAAGCTCTTTAAGGTCACCATTTGTGGGTCAGGGAGGAAGCCTTGAGTATTAAGGCTGGACACATAGCTGCTAATTCAGGAGCTTCTCATTGAAAAAGTGCATTGCCAAGCCTGACTCTGCTTATGAGGGGACCCTGACATTCCTTGGTCTCCCTGGCAGTCCCACCAGGATACTTAAAGGTAATGAGATAATGATGTGTGAGTGTTTTGAAAAACGTCCAGTGTTCAAATTGAAGTCATTAGTGCCCCTGTATCATTCTCCCAGGAGGCTACTTGTCTCTTCCCCTCCCTGTATATCTCCCATCCTTTGCTTTTGTGGATCAAACTATTAAGTGAGATGATGGGTTTATTTTGAAGTTCCAGTCAACAAATTCCTGTTCAGTGATATGCTGTAAGCACCATGTGAATACCAGGCTGTTACCTGCCCACTTACAGCCTCTTCATTTCTGGGCTCCTGGCCGTTGCCAGGTATTTCTAAAAGCCCTAGAAGGAAAGCCCTCGATTCCCATTCCAGCCCCTAAATGAAAATGGCATCACAATGAGAAGAGATGAGGGAAAAATGAAGAATGGGGGGATCCTGTCACATTGCCCTGTTTTTCCCTTCCCTGGCTGCTAGGTCTCCCCTATCAGCTTTTCTACCCGTCGGGTAGCCGGTCACCAGTAGCCTTCCGAAGCTAGCTCAGCAGCATGTGCTGATAGGTGCCAGCAGTGTGCTGGCTCCGGTGGGATTCCTCTCTGCAGAGCTGCTGGCTCAGCTGGGCTGTGGTCTGTTTCCCTATTCTTCTGCTTAGAACTTTCATAGCCAGTCAAGCATAGAATTGCATCCATTCTTCTGAAATAGCTGCTGGGCCTAATTTTTCATTGGCTTGGCCAAGATCCTATTACCTGTAATTATGTCATACAGGCTGACTGGCAAAGTTTGCAGGCCTCACTGCCCTCCCGAGACCAGTGTTCACATCCCAGCCTGGCTGTTGGGAGTGGGAAGAGAACAAAATGGAGTCAGATTTAGGGCCACAAGAGATTTGGCCTCCTTGGGACATGTAGGAACATCTCAAGGATAGAATTCCATCTCAGGGAAGAAAATCCTTTTCAGTGGAGGGATTCTTCCTTTCCCCGGGGAATTGGTCCTTACTAACTACTATACTCTTCCTTAAGAGATTTTGATGTTTCCTCTGCCAGTTCAATTTGTTCTTACCAGTAAAAGGAAATAGGAAGTATAGCCCTTAGACCTGACAGACTCTGTTTCCCCCAGAAGCAAGTGCCTTGTCATTGCCAAGGCACCTTTACTTTACTTCTAACCTCCATCACTCTGAGAGTAAAGATTTTGTAAAAGGCTCAAACATGACTTCCTCTTACATCTTTCCACTAGAATGGTCCCCAGTACTTACTTTGAACTTCATCTAAATTGAACCTGGAAGTGAGTATAGTGGGCACTGATTGCCACTGGAGAGTATATTTATTGGTTCGCTACAAGATTATCATTACAAACACAAGGTCATGAAAATCCTTCAAACCGAGCTTCGCTAAGCTCCTGCCACCTATGGTATTCAATACTATCTGCCTATCTGACATAAAATTCTTTATGAGCCATCCCTGTGGATGACAGCTATTGCCAGGCACATCCTGGTCTACCTTCTGTATGGCTATGTAGAGCCTGTGACCCAGAACAAATGGAAAAATTCTGTCAGGAGGGAAGAGATTTCTGGACTCCTCATAGGTGGATTATGCTACGAGAGCTGGGTGCCATTTATTTTAATTTGGATGTATCATATGCCCCTAGTAATAACTCCTGGTTTGTCTTACCTCTTCAATCATCCTGAATTTTCACTGCTTCTTGAGCTTTAGCAAGGGTTCTCTTTAAAAAAGAAAAAAAAGGAAGCTAATATTCTTAGTATAATAACAAAGGCTGAAGAAGAACAGCTCCAAATTTTTGTTTTTCAGATGAAATCCCTTATTTATGAAGTCTGTCTATTTCCTTCTGGGAGCCTAATTTGGAAAATAATTCTGTCTTCTGACTAGCAGATCATATTTACTTTCCACACTAAAGATGACCTCATGCAGACCTGCTCACTCTCTGTTTCCAGAAGAACTTCATATGGGACCCCAACACATTGGCCAGCACCCACGTGGACTTGAATGTGAGGTTTCATGCTGGTATGTTTGGGGATCTTCAGGCATCATGTCTCCCTTTTCAGTCCTAACCGTTCTCAGACACACCCACTGCCTGAACGTTACTATCTTCTCCTTGGAATTATATAATGCAACTGATAATCTTTTTAGAACACAGCCCTTACTATACAATAGCTGGGCTGTCAAAGCTGCGAGCAAGGAGTAAGCAGATTGTACATTTCATTTGCTCTCCAGGTAATAGTAACTCTCTGGTGTCTCACGTGTGACTCCTCCAAGGACACAGCGGTGACTGTTCTAGTGGATGAGCCAACCTTAACCCTGCCCTCTTCTTATCGTTAGCACGCCCACCTCTTGTGTCTGTTGCCAAGGACTAGACGAGATCTTCTGTGTTCCAAATCTGGCTTTATTGATGAACTTCCCTCTTGCCACTCCACCTGTGACAGTTTCTGGTCAGCTGAACTTAAATGGATTTTGAAAATGAAAGTGACCAATGGTCTGTTAGGAAATGCTGTGGTGCATGAAATAAGATTATGAACAAGCTTAAGAATTAACAGCAGATACCCTAACCTGGTCTAAACAACATGTGTCACTTACTCAGGAAAGATAAGTTCATTCTTAGACCCATATGCAGAACACTTAAGGACATCTTTCCTTTTCTGGTCACTTAAAAACTCTTGTCAGTAACATGTGCAGAATCAGACCTGCATTCTTGTTCCAACCTCACCGTTTACTGAATGACCTTGGACATGATCCTTAGCTTCTCTAAATCCAGGGCAATCTCAGTGCATAATAGAATTCAACAGAATGGTGCCCCTTGGGTTGTTCAACAGTCCTGCTAACCCAGCTGCCTCACCTACAACAAAGGTACCTTCTCTGTAGGGTGATTGTAGAAATAATGTATACATGTGAAATTCCCAACACTGGTGCCCTGGTGAATAGTAAATACTTGGTTAACAACAGCTTGTCATCATTTTTATCATGAATGAAAATTCTTCTCTCGGAGTTTAGCTAAAATCTAGGATTAGAACTTCAGCGTGTGTGGATAAACCACGATATGAAGAGTAGGGAGGTAGGCAGGTCACAGGCATGTGTGTTGGGAACAGCATTCATATTAGAATCAGCAAAGAACAAAGGTTAGTCTTCTCCAGTGCTCTTTACACTCCAGTCCCATGTATTTAAGCTAGTAGTGGCACGTAAACATGCTCCCCCCGTCTAGCACCCATGGCAGATGTTTCTGGTCACAGGGCTGCTCTGGCTCAGGGCTCAGAATCTGCTCAAAACAGGGTTCCTAGGAGCTACTACCAGTTGAGTGGATTTGGTACTCACACCAATACCTATTGGCCATTCTTGTTCTAAGCTCTCAAAAATTGTCTGAATACCATCGGGGGTTGGGTGGGGGGAGGGTGGGGCTGGTTGGCTCAGTCAGTTAAGTGTCCAACTCTTGATTTCAGCTCAGGTTGTGATCTTGCCATTCGTGAGATCAAGCCTGGCATCAGGCTCTGCACTGGCAGCATGGAGCCTACTTGGGATTCTCTCTCTCTCTCTCTCTCTCTCTCTCTCTCCCTCTCTCTCTCTCCCTCTCTCCCTCTCTCCCTCTCTCCCTCTCTCCCTCTCCCTCTCCCTCCCTCCTTCTCTCCCCTTCCTCCCTCCCTCCCTCTCCCTATCCTTCCTGCACTTGCTTGCTCTCTCAAAATAAATAAACATTAAAAAAAAATTTTTTTAATAAATAAATAAATACCATCTGGGGTTAGCCGGTCATTTTTCTATGAAGATTGAGGAAACAGGGTCTTTTGCCTCTGCTTCTGCATGGTCCTACACATGGGAAGCTCTTCTTTCTAGGCAGTGTCACATTGAGTGGAAAAGTAAAGGTCTGGAGGTAATGCCGACAGAGTCCTAACCTATGCACAGAGCCTCTTCTAGACTTAACTATGGACAGATAAGGCCAAACATCACCAAGAGCCAGGAAGCCAAGATTCTACACATACCTCACAGATATCTAAGAAATAACGGCTTAAGTATCTTTGCCATGCAGTTGAACTGCCATACGGGTATTTAGAGGATGTTCTGCCAATACTCAGGGCTCTCTGTGACTTACACAGGACTTCTGACCTTGCTCATTTCCTGATGTCACTGTGACCTGAAAATAAGGAATATAGGGATGACCTCTCTAGATCCTAGCTGGCCCAGGCTTCCCTGTCCTCTGATGGAATAGCATTTGCTCTTTTTTGTCCCCTTACCACCTTACCATGGCCACAGCAGTCTACAATTGCCATAGGTTTATCTTTGATCTGTATTAAATTGGAGAGTTGGAGGATAGTGGAGTGCCAGGCAGGAGCTCTAAAGAGAGATCTAGGTGTTAACCAGGATTGAAAAGGACCAGAAAAGGACCCAAGATGAATCCCTTGGGACAGTCACTGCAGCAAGAACAAAAGCTGTCTGTTGAGCCAGGAATGAAGAGTTGAAAGGAAACAGCTTCACTGTGCCATTTTTCTTTCCAGGTTAGCATAATGCCTCCCTCTTCTCCCTTTGCCTTCTCTCGATGCAGTGGAATCCTATCTAGTGGTACCAGAAGACGGTCTTGGCATTGAATGCACAGCTAGAAGTGGAGATTTTGCAGGTAAAACCCAACAGGTGCCTCCACCACTACCAGTACCCTGTATAAGCCACTTCACTTCACATGTCTCTACAGTGCTGGTGGTTGGTGCTGGATGCTATTACCTCTGGTTAAATAAATCTAAAACTACCGACCCAGGATTTTTATAGCAATGCTGCAACCCTATATGAGGAAATGCAACAAATAGTCCATTACCGCTGATTGGATATGGATTTTTGGCCTGGCCACTTGCCACTTGGTAATTTTAGAATAGGGTCACTTTCGGAATTGGAAGATTCCTTGTAGGAGGGTACTGGTGTTTGCTAAATAGTGTTTCTTATCTTCGTGCCTTCTCACCACCATGCTCCCACCTCCCAAGTGTAGGGCCAGTCTCTCTGTCTGCTTGGCAGAGACGGCCACGGCTCATCCTTCATCAGTTTACAGGGCTGCAGACGTGGCCATTTCCAAACGCCCAGGGTGCACTTAACCACTTCCTCCTTCTAATATCAGCACTTCCACTCTAAACACATCAGCAGCTTTGTAACTTGCATTTTATTTTGCTCTACGTTTTGGCCCTTCAGGTTATTTGTGGGAGGAAGGTGAGGGGACCGGCAAAATGTGTTGTCGCAGATTTCAGAATTACACAATTACACCCTGAGTCATTGTCTCTGGAGAATCATTTAAGCAAGAGTGCCAAGTGCGTCCTGAAGGGCTCTCACTGTGGTCACATGTGGGTTTTAAAGGTTGGGTTCTCTTTCATATTTGATACATGACTACCTACTTGATTTCAGCATCTGCAGAATGGGAGGGCTCAGCCCTGTTCTGCCTGGAGAGAGCTGAAAGGTAATTACTAAGGCACGGAGCACAGGATTGTCCCGCTCACACAGACGGTGAATAAGCACACACGGGCTGAGGGTCCCGTGGTTGCTTTGTTGTTCTCCTCACCTGCATCTGAACAGGAAACCTGTGGTCCTAGAGCCTGAGATCTGACCACTGTTTACCTCATGGGCTTAGCTCTCATCGGTTTTCCCTTTTCGCTCTGCCATGAAATCTGTCTGTTATCTTGCCCTTTTCTTGACATGACTTTGGTTCTGATAAGCGGTATGCCCTAAACAGAAGCCATCCCAAAGCACTGAGTGGTTCTCACAGTCTTCCTTGTAGCCAGCTGGTTGGACTAAGCCCTCAAAATCAGACACAAAACGCGTATCTTCCTGTTACGAGTTCTTGTGCCTATCTGTTGTAACAGTGTGGACTGGTTCTCTGGGTGAGACTGATTTACATACAGTTTGTCATCTTGCCTGTTTGTGGGTGGTCATCGTCCCAGGCTTCAGGTCAGACCTCTCACATTTTGGCCCCGGCCTCTGATCTTTATGAGAGGTCTTTCCACCCAGGGTGTTTCAGAGGATAGGCTTAAAACCCCAGAAGCCATGATCTTTGTTATTATCAAGTATGATGCAAGACAGTTCTACTTTATCAGCTTCCCGCCTCGCTTTTTTTGACATTCGACCCAGGGCTGAGGGTCAGTGTGGTAAAGCTGGAGTTTGCCCTTGAAGCTTTTGATTCTTGTTTCCCCATCCAGAATTATAGTCAGTTGTTGAGCTAGCCCAACTAGACACCACTCAAGTACGACAACTTCAAAAATTTATGAGGCCCTGGGACCCATAGTCCCTCTCAACATACAGACTTCTAGCCTTGCATGAAGGGAAGCCATATGGTTTCACATGCCCTGTTGCCCTGATGAGGCACAGCACCATGAAGCGCAGAGGGAAGGCCCTGGGACTGCTCTCAGTGGCCAGCCCTTCAAGGTGTGAGGAAGGGCTCTTCGTGACACATTCACACATGCACCCAAGCATGCCTAACACCCAGTGACGGGGAGACCAGCTCGGGGAACATGCAGCCTTCTCACCCTGCCCACACTTCTTTTCATCTGTCCTTCCTCCCTGATGGCTTTCACCCTCCCGGTTGTGTTTCTGTAATTTGTACAGTATCGTTGAGAGGTGTTGAAGAGATCAATAGCAATTCACCTTTTCCCTTATTGATTAAAGTGATGGCAAGTAAAAATGGCAGGCACTACCAATTCATTCATCATGAGCTGGCCATTTCCTACCAGGCCACCAGTGACCTCTCTGCCTGTTAGTTGCTGAGCCACAGCTGAGATTGCACTGGTTTCTAGGCTGCTTTAATGGGAATGAGAGAACCACTGTCTTTGGCTCCTACAATCAAAGCTGAGTGAGGAAGGAGACTGCAGGTAATGAGCAAGAAAATGACTGTGGAACCCGTTCTTCAACTCCATGGCTTTATTTGAGGGGTTCACCACATGTGCTATACTCTCAGGAAGAGGCAGCCTGAGAGCGGATGATGGACATCACTGCCTCTCCCCTGTTCTTCCAAAGGGCACCACCTTCCTTTATTATCCTACACAATGTAAACTGAGTGTGGTGCGTGAAAAGTCCGTGATGCCTGTGAACTAGTTCCGTTTTTGCTGAACGTGCAGAGGTTTGTCATTCCCTCTGAGACTTCAGGTAGTTAACTATGGCTCACCCTGGGGGAATATGGGTTGCCTGGGGTTGCGCTTGAGTCAGGGGTGAAGGAAGGGTTGGTTCTTCTACTTAGGAAGAAGGGTCTGCGTCTACCAAGGGATGGAGAATGCAGACAGTTCTTAACCACTTCTCAACTCCAGAAACAAGCACGGGAAGAGTGTGTGTGTGTGTGTGTGTGTGTGGTGGTGGTGGTGTGTGTGCGTGTGTGTCTGTGGTGGTGTTGTTCTGTTCTCCCTCAATGGAAATACCCTCTGACTCTCTGTTGAGAAAGGTGATAGAGACACAACCCATGACATTTCAGGTGCCATGCACTAAAGAGCTCATTTTTAAAGCTGTGTCTCAAATGGCATACTTCTTGCTTCACTCACCTGGTGGTATAGGGCTCTTAAAAGGGAAGTTAGTGCTGACCACAAGGGCAAAACTCGGTTAACTTAGCTGCTTTTCTCTTTATGTACCATAGTTTGAATTTTGTTGGTTCTCTGACGCATACGCACACAGAAGCAGCTGCTGCCCACCACACCCAGCAAGGTCGCTCAGCGCCGTGGAGGGGCTGGGAGAGCGGGAGTCTGCTGCCTGGCTCAGCATGAACCAACTCCCAGAAACTGCTGTCTGCAGCATTTTGGCTAAGGGGGAAGTACACTGGGGGGCCACCTGGAAGCTTACCCTGTTCCATGACCTCCACCCAGCAAAGGAAGCCACTCACCTGAGTGGGCAGTTAATGGTGACGAGCGGGACCTGCAGTTCCCCAGAGCTGGTCATTGCCATCAGGGAGCTTGCAGTCTTTTGCGTCAGCCCAAGTACACAGCCAAGCTTCCAGAAGAGCACTGCCATCGCAGTCCTGTCTCCTGAGTGCCCAGTGGGTTTAGGTCACTATTTTGGATGCCCCTCTCCCAGTAGGGAGATTTCGCTAGAAACCCAGTGTCACTATGTCAGGTAGCTCTGCAGTCTGCAGATGCCAGACCTGGAGAAGGCAGCCAGCTCTCTGTGAAGCTGGTTAATTACATGTGAAGCTGCCAGCAGGATGATTGTTCTTTTCCCATGGATCATTAATAAAGCATTCTGGCCTGCGTGGATGGGGCAGGGGAAGTCTCTGACAATTCTGTCACCTTCTTCGGCTTTGTTGGACAGGTCTTCTTCCCTTTCAGTCTAAAGTATTCAAAATGGCTGGGAATGAGGAGAGGCAGGGGAAAGAAAAATCTGTTTCCATGTAATGCACATGTTTTTCTCCTCTAAGATGGAAAGTGGCCCCCGGCTTTCAGATTGTCTTGGCAGCCAGAGTACAAAGGGTTCAAGGTCTGCCATGGGTGGGAAGTGCTAGTGGCTCGGCTTCTAATATTTGCAGCAAACTACAAGCCGGACCTGATTTGGAGACGAGGCAGCTAGGGCAGCAGGTGGCAAACAGCCCTGCCCCACTGGGGCCCAAGATTGGCGCCATCTTCTTCTGTCAGCCAAGGCAGCCCCGTTCCTGCTATGCCTGAGCACAGAAAGCATTTGTGGTGTTTTAGAAACTTCCTTTTTAGGCAAAGATGGAAGAAGACAAAGCAAATATAATATGGGAAACCCAATGTAGTTAGAAATAGTTTCCTGTCAAACAACCTAAAGTAGAGCTTTTCCTTTGGTTAGAAGAATTTAGAATGTACATTTCTCCATAGAGCATTGAGTGCAGATATTAAAAATGGATTATAAATAGAAATAAACATGACCCATGCAGTTTCCAAGGACTTGAGTATACAGCCTTCAGAATACTGAACTGGAGCCTTCGATAGCTATCAGGGCTCTACAGGTTACACAGTCCAATCGAAACAGTGCCCAGTAGTTGAGAAAACTAAGGCATGAAGAAGGTAATTAGTTGGACACATTCACATAGTAAGTCATGGGAGAGTTAACATCTCCACGATTCCATTGTATTGATCTTACCTGTACCCTCCCAGACAGCCACCTGTTCATCCACCGGCAGTATAGGTAATAATAGAAGGCTGTGACAGTGGCATATAAAAAGGGAGTGGGGTGTATCTGACAGAGGCAGACAGGAGAGGTGAACACGTGCATTCTCTAAATTGTATTATTTTAGTGAGAAAAGGACGCAAGGCTAAGTCAGAGGAGGAAGTTACCCAGGGCCTCAGCATTCTGTAAAGAGGACTCTTACTAGACAGGGGTGCAGAGAGAACGCACACAGGATGAGAAGCCATGCCAGAGAGGGAGGAGTACAGGTGTCTGACAAGCCTGGAATTTTCCGTTGCTTTTCCTGATCAGCGATCATAGAAAAGCTGTTATCTTTTCATGCCAAAAATCTGAGCTTCAAAAAAGCCCCAAAGAAACAACCAAGGAGTACTAAACCATTTTAAGTTGAGGGGCTTGCTTTTTCCTTGGGGGTGGGGAGGCTTATTGTTTTGCTGCCCCCCCCCCCCCCCAACTGAGAGTTGCAGGGCAGTGGTGAAACTTACTGCCCACTAACTCCTTGGGCAGGACTCCAGCTCAGGCACTGTTTCCTGGTCACTTTCTGCCAGGACACAGAGTGGGCCCCTGGGCATCATCCCTTGCGCCCAGTGTCCTGTGCTGTTAGGCCTGCTCCCTCATTCTCTCAGGAGGCAGATCCAAAAGCCATGACATGTTAGCAGGCTCCGGGCCTTGCCCCCACCCTGTAGCTGAGACTGGTTACCCGTTTCGTTAGCAGTGACGTCTGTATGTCTTTCAAGGGCTTGTCAAGTGGGGGAGGAACAAATCACATTTTCCGGCAATTTAATTTTATTAACTCTGATTTTTCCCCCCCCTTTTCCAAAGCACAGCTAAATGGAGCTAAACATACACATGAGGGCTATATTTAGTCCTGATGGTGTGGTAGAGTAGGGAAGGCACAAACAGAGGTTTATCTGCTACCTAGTAAACACAGGGAGGTGTCAGGGCTAGAGAATTCAATAGTAATAATAAGCATTTATATGATGCAATGACAACTTTGATACAGGGCATAATTTTCCGGGGATTGCTATTAATTGTGCTTCTGCCTGTGAGCGGCCCCCTAGTGAGGGGCTTGGAACACCACGCAGAGTTAAGCTATATTAAACATCAATTAAAACAGGGTAAAATAGAAACCAAATAAAATCTGCAAAGGTCAGAGTGGCTGTGAATGAGCAGACAAGGCCTTGAGGGAGAGGGGTTAGGGCCTGCTGAGTCTAGTATACTGGGGCGCTCACACTTCCAGTTGCTCGGAGCTGCTTTGAGTTCCTCGGTTTATTTAGTAGGTTTGCCGGAGAGTGCATGATGGTACCCTCTAGCTTCCCCCCACTCAATTCTTCCCCAAAGGGGTCTCAAAAACAACTCATTGTGGCCAGCAAGAAACGTGAGAAGACAACCAGAGTCTACCCCCACCATCCAGTAGGACCTTCTGCAGTGATGGAAACGTTCCTTATCTGCGTTGTTCAGTAGAGTAACCACTAGCCACTTATGGATATTGAGCACTTGAAATGTGGTTGGTGCAACTCAGGCACAGGATCTTTAATAAAATTTTAATTTAAATAGCCACATGTGGCCAGTGGCTACCATACTGGACAACACAGGACTCTAGACAGTCCTCGCCCACAGTAAATACTCAGGCAGCGAGTGATGTGCACTGCACTCTTCTTCCTGAAACAACCTCCACCTTCCCCCCCGCCCCAGACCCCTGAATGTGTAATTTTTTGGGGGGTTTTTTTATACCCAATCCTCCCATCCTCTCAACTTTAGCTTCTAGATTCTTTGATAAGGGCCACACACAATACCAAGAAATGAGAAAGGCCAGTGCCTGCATCAGACCAGACAGCCATGGCCTTATCCTTGTACCCTTTTCTCCTGGCATCCCCCAGTCAAGCTAAGAGTAGGTGTTTCTCACTCCCCCAGACAAAAGAAGGGAGTGGTTCTGGATCTCTGGCTAAATGAAGATCACAGATCTGTGGTGCTATCACTGTTCCCACTGAACATATGATTCAGTTGCTGAGTCTGACCCTTGCGTTCTCCAGAACTAGGGGACTGTAAAATTCCCAGGTCATCCAGGAAACTCAAACCTGACATTCTTTAGTCCTTTGGCACCTAAACTGAAAATACCTCTTCCAGTAGCTTTTGAAACACTTGTTGAACGCTTAGAATGGATCCATTCATCGGAATGACATAGCTAGTGTAGTCAAACAAAGCACTGTACTTGTAATAAAACATCCCATGTGTAAGTCCTGGCTCCTCCATTTACTAAATCCGCGACCTTGACAAAAATCATTTAACCTCCCTGAGGCTTCATCTTCCCACATAAAAATAAGCGTGCCAGATTAAATGACCTCTAGGACTGAGCGGACCTAGAAAAGAGATCCGGAGAAAGACACCCTAATTGCCGCGAAGACCTGTGTCTCTGCTCAGTTTCCCCTGTCCAATGTCAAGCCTGCATTTCAAGCACCCCCTTTCCTGAGTCCTCCAGGATGCCTCACCTGTGTCTAGTTAGCACTGACTCAGACTTGGAGGTTGTCCAGTAGCACAGACACACCCTGAGCCAGCCATCACCTCCTGTGGTTATTATCGCACTCACATGAGCCTCTAGGAGTCCCAGACAGTCCCCCAAATTACTTTGAGTCATCCTCAGAGTTGGCATTTTGGCCCTTTGTGGAAAGAAGGCAAGAGGTTTCTTGGCTTGGGCAGTGGGTCCGTAAAGCAAAAGAGGGGTTGGGGAGTTACCTGTGTGTGCCAGTCATCCTGGCTGGCCGGCTGTTTGCCAGCCCCCCTCCACCCAGCCATCACTAGTTACTGCTCCGGGGACTGTCCCCAGCGGCCCAGAGCCCCTGTGGAGCCGCCTGCTCTGCACAGCTCACAGAGGGCCTGTAGCATCTCTAATTGAAGAGCTGGTGAGCGGACGCCCTCAGTGGAGGTATTTTTAGCTGCAGTGATACAGCCTCATCTTTTCTGCTGGATGTTTTGTTTAGTTATTTTTTTTTTAATAAAATAAATAAGTAAAATTGAAGGCTGTGGTCCCAAACCCTAGTGCCAGCGCCCAAGAGTTTTGGCACACCCCCTCACCACAGGCCTAATTAATCCTGTCTAAGACCAGGTGCTGAAGCTCTGAGTTTGCCAGAATATTAGGCCAGAGAGACAGGGTGTACAGAAGGGAGAAGAGCTAGAAATAGAGAGGAGGCATAATGCAGGCTGGCCTGGTGCGAGGTGCGGAGGGCCTTCTGAGCGGCCTGGGCAGCTGGGAACAACTCTTTGCAGGCCTCTTAGAACTCTGATGGATCTTAGGGATCGAGTGAGCGGGCCTCAACTCCTTAGGTTATGCAGTGGGTCCAGTTCTGTACCTTGCTGACTTAGTGCTTTTGTGGTCCTCTTTATCCTGTTCTGTGACTTGTCACCTTTTCCTTGGCTTTTTTATTAGATACCGTGTGATCAGGGCCTAAAAGACATTCAAGGAACTTGCATCAGACCCCTTAGCAGGATCCTGGATTGAGGGGGCAGTGGTTCTCAACCCTGGCTGCACACTGAAATCATGGAGTATGGGAGGTTTAGGAAGGATACTCCTACCTGAGCCTCCCTTCAAAGATTCCGGCTTCATCGAGCACCAGCTTTTTATGTGAAGATTCCCCAGGTATATTAGGTGATACCAAGGAATAGTTTGTTGATGTTATTGGGTGTGATAATGGCTTTGTGGTTATGTAAGAAAATGGCTGTGTTTTTTAGAGATGCATACTGAAGTATGGAAAGGTGAAATGACATCATGTCTGGGATAATGCTTTAAAATACATCAGCAAAGAAAAAAGGGGGATAGATTAGGCAGATATGACTGTTTCAATGATTGCTGAATCTGGATGTTGATATATGGGAGTTCATTACTATTCTCTAATTTCAGTGTTTCAAACTTTTCAAATCAAAGGTTTTTTTAGTAAAACATGTTTTTTTAAAAAACTTAGAATCTCTCCAGGTGATTGTAGTGTTCAGCTAAGGTTGAAAACCAGTGGCTTCAAAGATTAAATTTGGATCCCCACACCCTAGGTCAGCTCTGATTTGGGGCTTTGGATAACCTTAAGAGTGACCTTTCAGGGTAAGTTCCCATAAGTAATCTGGACCATCAACTCTCAAGTAGGTGAGAAACGGGATGGGCACAAGGAACAAATTACACCCGTGTCTAGAATCAGACTTCAGAGTGGAAGACTAGACAGCTTTGTCTGTTCTACTGAGGGACTTCGGTGTCACCCAGCCCTGAAAGCTGTTGCGCTTTGTGGTTTACCTGCCTCGTCCCTTGCCAGCACCCCTGCACACCACCCCAAAGACCTCTGTCCTCACACCAGGGATATAAAAGACAGCTACGTTGTGATACATGCACAGGAAGGAGGGCCCTGATTTCTGCAGTGTTCAGCACTTCACCAAGTGGGATTTTGCTAAAGCCGGGGTGGGGGGAGAGGCAGCTGAAATTGCACCTCCCTGCCCTTCCCAGGAGTGCACGTGCTGTCAGTTCTGCATGCAAGTGTGTGAAGGCTCTTCTGTGTCCTCAGGTGCCTGTCCCAACTCCCAAGCAGTATTTTGCTCTGGCCGCTCAGCAGGTGCGGTAAACAGAAGCTTGCTGCAGCCAAACTAAATGGTGCTCGGGAGCTCAGGCTGGGAGTTTCCATGCTACGTTGAAATACCACAGCCTGGCTTAGCGTCCTGACTTAGCACCTCCCCATTCGTGAGCAAGCTGCTGGCCGCCCTTCTTTATTCAGGGGGCTTTGGGATTTATACCTGTAAATAAGTCTGTGTGTTGCTGTGTGAAGCTGAAGCCGAGGGAAAGCTCCAGGCACCCCAGGGTCACTCAGCCACCCCAAAGCTTTGCTACCAATAGTATTTACTGAGAGTCTGGGTGCCCTTCTTCCTCCTCCCTGGGGAAGACTTGAACAGTCCTTTCAGGAAATGCCAGCTTGAGAGAGGTGCAGAAGTCACCCCCTGCGCCTCTGTAGGAGGGCCCAGAGCATCTGTCTTTCCCCAGGGTCTGAGTCACTATTGGTCCTACCACTGTCAAGTGCCTACATCCAGAATTCAAACAGGGAGTTTCTTCCTCTGCCCGCTCGTAAGAACAAGTAGCCTCAGAGGCACTAAAATTGAAAACTCCAAGCCATGTGGCCTTCACTGGACTGTTTGGATGGGAGGAGGCAGAAGCGTTCCCTGTTGCTCTCATTGCCTCCTGGTATGGATCTCCCGTTGCCGCCACCCTTGGGCTATCCATCATATTATTTGCCCCGCTACAGGGGACTCTTCAAGGGCGAGGACCAAGTCTCTCATCTCCATTGTTCCTCAGCACCTGGCACAGTGCCAGTCACCGTACTGGCTCTAAATAAGCATATAGATGAGTAAGTGAACCAAAGGAGGGTTATGGCAGGGAATGCCAGTAGGCCAAGGGTCAGAAACCTAGCATTTTCAAAAGTTGTTTCTCATTCATTTGAGCTTATGAACCTGAACTGTGTGGCGATCTGAGCCCTGCCTGAGTTAGCTTGCAGAGCAGCCTGTGTGACCAGGGAAGGTTTCTGACGGGTAATGGCTAGAGAGAAACACACTATTCGGTTCTCTTTCCACTTTCCTTTGGAATAAATGGTAGTCTACCTGCGCCTTGGTTTCTCCCATTTGATATTCATGGGCCTCTGAGCAATCTGTCCCCTCTCTCTCCCACCTGGGGCTCCAAGGAGGGTGGCATGTTTGTAGGAGGGTTTCCCTTTGTTTTTCCAGGGCAGTTAGTCAATTGATACTTGGCCAGCTCTCATGGAAGTTACTCTTTCTGAACCTTAATGAAACCTCAGGGGCACTAGCTCAGCTAAAGCAAAACTATGTATAAGAAGTGCTTCTGTAGTTAGTGACAGGACTGTCCTCCCTGTCAGAAACCAGTGTGACCACTGAGTCGTCCCCTGCTCCCTCCAGACTCTAGAGCAGAGGCTCTAATCCTGGGCCTGCCCTTTAATCACCTGGATGTATTTTTAAAATATCAAAATCCTGTCCCTACCCCTAGAGATGCTGCTGTATTTGATCTAGAGTCAGAACGTTGGTATTTCTTAACAGCTCCTCGGTGCTGGCAGTATATACTTGGGACCGAGAACCACTGTCCCAGAGAGCCTTCACTAGTAGGGGCTGTAACAGCACTTGAACATTCTAGCCCCCCCACCACCAAGGAGGGTGGAAGAGAAGAGCATGTGTTTGCCTTTTCTGCGCACCCCGTTGCCTTCCTTAGCTGGTTCTGAGACCCCGTTCCCAGGCTGTGCAATTGATGGCGCAGCGCTGCCGCGTGCCCCGCCCTCACTGCTCACACTCTCTCTCACTCGGCCCGCTGCTCTTAACCTTGGGCAGGTGACCAGAGCAGAGATAAATATCTGGGGACAGTGGTTCGATTTTGTTTCAGAGGGCATTAGTGAGGGAGAACAATCCAGAACTGTCTGTGCAATCGAAGATGAATATTTCTCTTAAGATTTTAGCTCAAAGAATGCTTGCCCACCGGCTCCCAAATATCACACCCCATCCTTCAGGAGCAGAAGAGTCTGCATTAGCAGTGAGAAGCAAGGCCAGACACCAGTTGAAATCCCAGACAGCTTCCTACCCTCCTTCCATATCTTGTCAGATATTTCAAGCTTTAAGGCCTCATTTGTGCTCTGCCTACTTGGCTGGCTGTTCTTGCACTTGAGCGGCTTGTTTGCCTGGACAGGTCCAAGCTGTCTGGGCCATCAGCAGCTGCACCTCCTCCCTCGCGCCTTCTGTCTGAGCCAACCTTGATTCACAGTAGTGCAGATGGCCCCAGCCTCATCCAGCGACGTCTGCCACTCCCATCCCTCTCCTGCCCCGTTTTCCCCTAGAAGAAGGGGCTGGGCCATGCCTTGCCCGCAGGTCAACCTGGGGCTCAGCTGAAGACCACTCTTAGTTCGTGCTCTGGCATATTAACCTAGGAAACATGACAACAACTTTACCTGAAGCACATAAGACAAGGGTGCGGCAGGGTCTGAGTTCACGTTGTGTAGAAAATACTTTTCAGCCTGCCTCAGAACTAATCTGTTTTTGCAAACATGCTTAGTTCCACCCACTCTGCTTCCTGAGTATTACTGGGAGCTGAGAGAGACGGAGGGGAGCGATGGTGCCAGATAGCACCTTTCCTTCTTTTCCTTCCCTTTCCTCCCTTAAATGTAGACTTGACAACCTCTTGGTGAGCCACCTCTCAGCTCTGCAGTCCAGTTCAAGGTGCTGAAAGGTGGTGCCCTGTGATACACCATTGTTATCAATCCGTTTCCTTCTCCTTGTCCCTCTCCAAGAGAAATGAAGTGACGGGGAACAAATGTGAGAGGGGTTGTAGGTGACCTTGTACAGAAGAACGCTGTGCTGAAGTAGCCCTGGGGCCTCACTCTGCCTTTCTCCACGGTAGCTCACTGCTGAGCCCGTGGGCAAGGCACAGGGTGTTCCATCTAGTAGGTTCTCTCTGAGAGAGACCTACACCCATACCCTCTAGCAACAGCCGGCAGCAGGGAGGGAGCACTACTCCACCTGTGTGGTTTGGGATGGGGCACACAAAGCAAATAAACCAGCTTATTTCCGTCATGTGTAAACCTAAGGGACCCCAGCAGCTTTGGAATGCCATTGGTTTAGCAGTACTAATATCCACATGATTCATCCTGAGGCTTACTTAGCTGTTACATTATTTCAAGACTTTTTTTTTTTCCTATGGAGAAAACGGTCCCTATCCTAGGCTGCTTACACAGGAACATAAGCCCCCAAAGCCAACCGTTTTTATAGGGGAATATCAGACCTGAGATATATTATCCCCTGGGGTGTTTTCTTCAAGGTAAGGATGTTTTTAATCCTTAATAATGATAAAACATCTCTGCTGGCACCCAACAACCAATTACATACTGACTAAAGAAAACAGAGGCTGCTTGAAGAGGTATCTGCTTTTATCTCCATAGTTCCAGGCCAGGCATTTGGTGAGTGCTCTCTGTCCTAGCGAACATTGGGGCCATGTGGGTGAAATGGGATCAAGGGGCCTTATTCCACTCCAAATGTCATGGCTACCTACAACCTAGGGATGGAGTCGGTTCTCTTCTGCCCCACTTGTCAGGTAAGGAAGAAAAGATCCTTTGGCATAGTCACTTACCCAGGAACCTTTTTGTTTCTCTGATGCCACATGATAGGTATCACCAAGCTGGTCAATTTCATGTTCTTCATGGCTTCCCTGTAGCATTATATGTTGCTCTAGCTTTCTGCTACCGTTGCTGCTTAACCTCCTAACCACAGGAAATCTACTCTTTTGGATCTCTTGTTGTCTACTATGACCGCATCTTAGTGACAGGCCTGCTTTTGTTTTTGATCCACAAATTCTAGTCAGTTAACACTGTTGGACTGAGAATGATTCATGGGCACTCTCATGAGTCAGGTTCTCAAGTCCAGGTTCTTGAGTTGGGTCCCAAGGACCCAAATTGACAGTATTTGAAAGTAACCATCAGATTTGTAGCCAGAAACCTATGGCAGATGCACCGCCACCCCATCCCCAATTATATGAACGAGGATGGCCCTGGAGTTGCCCAACTCCAGTCAGGGAGACAGCAGAGCTCCAGAGGGGGGTGCTGCCTTTCCTTCCTGCTGGGTCCCTCATAACATAAGAGCAAGTTCAGAGGCTTGGAGATTGGGATAGGAAGCTTCTGCCCCCATCTTCTGCCCTCTGTACTCACTGTGGCACTGCCTGCCTATAAACCTGCCACAGCTCGTGCTGCCTCTGTCACCTGGGTGTCCGCTCGATGCCAGGATGCCCTGGACCTGAGAGGGTGCGTAAGGATGACTGCTAAGTGCTCAGGAAGATTTTTCCTGTTGTCTCAGTACAGGGCTACCTCTCAGCCTCCACGTGTAGCATTTACTAAAGTTTTAGACCTGAGAGATGGCTTCATTCTCCCAGGGGACAAATGGGGAAAAGACTCCCCAGCGGACATTTCCGGGGTCTTAATCCCAAATGGAAAAACCCACCGCCACACTCTTGGTGTCTCCTACTCTACGCAGCACACCTGATTGATTCCACCTCAGGCCATTTCACGGCAGCAGCACTACTCATGGGCAAAATCCTCACCCCCGTGGCATTCTGTAAACTGGAGCAGTAAGGCCTCAACTTCCAGAATGGAAAGGAGATGGAATGACCTCGTGGGGGTGACAGGTACAGCACAGCCAGCATTTATTTGGGTTGTTGATTTCCACATACGAAATGGTTCTGGTTGCTACTGAACTCCCTTGCCTCTGTGTGATGGTCGGGTTCTGTATCAACCGTGCCATTCGTGCGGGGACGGGGGAGAGAAAGCTTTGCTTTTGCTGGCACCTGAAAATGGTTCTCCAGGCAGCACGGAGTTGCCAATGGGGAACTGCTGAAGTAGCACTCCGGAGAATCACCAGGGAGACCCCTCTATCTCCTGCCAAGCCAAACAAACCCTGCCCGTGCAACACTCTGAATCACACCTCTCCGCAGCTTCATTCCTCCTTCCCCAGCTCAGCACACTGCACCGCCTTACAGGAAAGTCCTGGGTGTCAGCAAGAGAGGCACATGAGGAGAAATGAACCGATGCAGGAAGGGGGAATGCCGCTCAGTCATCTTTTAAGTAGAAAGGAAAAGGTCATCAGAGCCGTACGGGGCCTGGGTTGGATTATCGTTGACTCTGCCTTGCCGCAGCAAAGGGGCCAGCACCGGGCACTGCCAGCCCCATCCAGCTGCTGACAGCCCAAGCACAAAGAAACGCATGCTCTGTGTACACAAATGGGTCTGCGTGTCAGCGTGAGCCCATTTTTAGCCCTTGCCTGGGAAGGGCGGCCCGTGACATAGTAATTTAATTAAATTTGCCTCCCTCCATGGCCCACATATTTGAAGAGGTTTGGGGGGAAATGAATCTGGCTGAGGAACATTACCCTGCCGCTCTGGCACTGCCCCAGAGCCCAGCCGCAGGACCATAAAGGGTCTCGCCATCCTGAATACGGCCCAGGGCATCTGTCTGCACCGCAGGCTCTCTGGCCGGGCTGCCTGCTGGCACATCTGGCAAGGCAGCCTCTGGAAGCACTCCGTCTCCATCACAAGGAAGCCACCGGGGGCAAAACAAGGGGACTCCCCACCCCCTACTCAAGACCGCCGGCAGCAGCCTCAGCAAAAACTAGAGCTGCAGTATTAGCTTTCCCCACTGATTCAGTGTCTGAGAAGGGAGAGGGCAGAACGGGAGGGCACCACAGCCTCGGTAATGGCCGTCACCCCGATTTCCACGTCAGCCCACATCCTTGTACTTCTGCCCTGGAAATGATCCATATTTAGGGGCCAGAATTGATTCCGGTGAACTTCTCACCATGTTTCACATCTCAAATGCTCGTCAGTTTTTGTCCAAGGTGTCTGAGCTCAACCCACCCCCACAGTCCACACCCCAAGACCTCCCCCTGCTTTCCAACCAGCCAGGGCTTGTCTTGCATTGAGTCCATCACTCCTCAGGAGGCACCAAAGCTTTCACTTTCACTTTTCCCTTTTGTCCAGAGTTCCCGCCCTTCTCCTCTTATCACTAATCTCTAACCTCTTACTCAGCCTTTCATATCCTAGGTCAGCAGTACCGTGCCTGCTGGAAAAGAGCATTCTTTCTCCTTCTCTTTCTCGCTCTCTACCAAGAGCATATCCTCCTGGCTGGCTAGGAGAGATTATCCTGCATAATGATAGCAGCACCTCCGAGAGAAAGGGAATTTCTCTGGCACAGTTTGTCTCAACACCAGCAGAACACAGGCTGTTGCTTAGGAGTGGGAATCATTAGAGTCAGGCCATTATTGGAGGGGACCAGTCTCTAGGGGAGCTAGCAGAAATTACCACTCCTTAATAGACAAAAACTCATTTGCTTGAAGCCCCCGCCCTCCTCTTTATTTCTCTGCGTTCTCCACCTCCCTTCTCTTCCCAGCTTTGAAGTCAAAAAAGAGAGGTAACGCTATCCCATCCAAGATGGCAAATTTCTGCTAAATTAACTTGGTTAAAAGATCCTTGGTTGAAAGCGGCTGTTCTTTTAGAATGTTTCTACTGGGACTTGGCTTAAAACCATCGCGAAGGAGACAGATTCTAATTAAATGTATGCGATAAAATTATAGCCAGGACCACTCCATTTCCCAACAGAGGATTTGTTGATATGGGGGAAGAGGAGACATTTAGTAGCCTCTTAGACTCTGTTTCAGGGAAGGCTCCGAGTCAACCTGGGCCGTCTAAGCTTTCCCCGCAAGGGTCCCCTCACTTACACAGTACTGGGGAAGGCAAGCGACATGGAAGCAGGACTCCGCTTGTCAGTGGTCATCTTGACCTTGAACAGACCTCTAACATGATTTAGCTTCTGTATGCCTTCCCTGCACAGGGATACGAGTTCTTTACCTCACAGCTCTTTGCTCTTGTGAGGGAAGGGAGAATGGCATAAGCAACAAATGTTCCTTTTAATGTATTACCCGTTTGGGCTGCCATCAGAACTCACATGCCTTGGAACATCTGTGGTTGAAGAGAAAGGAAAAGTTGCCTGATTCCTCAGCGCTAGCTGTTTGAATGAAGTCATGAGTGGTCACCGTCTCAGAGCATTAAGCACAGATAAGGTGCTGGTGTGAAAGGCCTTCCCCTTCTCTCCCTGGAAGCAAACTGTAAGGGATCGTACCAAATTGCAACCTCCAGGGGCACTAATCACTCTGTGGTTTCTGTAAATGGCACCCGCCGGATTTGTCAGTCACCATGGCGCTGTTGGTGTTCAGCAGTGCTGGGTTGAGAACCCAGACACCAGAGATCTGGTCTCTGCATCACCAGCTATGTGACACCTAGGAAAGTCCCCTGGACTTCATTTTCCTCATAAGTAAAATAAGGGGGTTCAATTAGATTCTCTGAGTTAACTTGGAAATTCCCTTCACTGTTTCCACATCTCTGAATTTTGAAGCTATAAACCATCACTCTGTCCTCAGTGTCTTGCCACCCCAAGGTTGGCCAGCCTTGATGACACCCCCAGGATGTGAAGGTGCCCTCAACGGACATGATACCACTGGTCAGAAGAGATGTGGACTTACAACAGGAATGTGGCATAGGGACTAAGGAAAGGGAAAGCTACCCTGCAGGCACAGCAGGCTGAAACAAGAAGAGTATGGAATAGGCCAGTTCCTTATTCTTCTTGTTTTCAGGCTTCTCTGTAGCTTCAGAGCCTTCTTCTGACACACATGCATACGATACACCCAGTAGGTGCACTCACTTCCCTCATCAGAGTAACAAAATGAAATGCAAACATGCTTCGAGATATCTCAGCCTTGTCATGTGTCTTCAAGCCCCCTCCTCATTTCTAATTAAAAAATTAGAATTCCCTGATTCCTTTAGCAGTCTCTTCCTTGGCCCTCCCTCCTTTCTTATTCCAGACTCTCCCACTCCATCCCCTTAAAGAGATGAATTGGAAGAATATGCTGTCATGTCAGAAGGAAGCCATTGTCAAGTCTCACAGCAGAGCTAATAGGATAAAGTTTATCCGACTTCCCTTAAGTCCAGAAATTAAGTCTTCTTGCAATGGTAATAGATTATAACTTGTAACCACTGCAGCTGGTAGGCTGCAGGAACAGGCTGTGTGTATCTGAGGCCTCAGCTCCATTTCTGGGCCTGTGCTGGGCCTTTTGTAAGGGACACACTGAGCATTCCTGCAAACACTCCTGCCCTATCTGTGCAAGGAACTGCCTGTGCGGAGAGCTGTCTGTAACTCATTCAGTTCACCTACAGGGCGGAATCTGAGTGGGAGAAGCTGCCTGAATGGTCTTAATGAACCTGGATGAGTAGATAGAAGGGAAGAAGCCAGACCCTTGAAGACTCTAGGAAGAAGTAGCCGGAGGCCAAGAAACCAAACTTTGCATAGGGAACAGTTAGTGTGTGAAAGCTCTTCTCAGTCATCCATGCTGACTCATTGAGCAGGTCGAGTGATTTAATCTAGTGACTACATCAGCACCAGTGCAGACATGGGGAAACCAGAGGTGAGACCTTAAAGGAACTTTCAGATAGATGAAGGAGTTGCCTTGGAAGAGGAAACGCATGAGGCCTGTCGGAAGAAAGAGCCATCAATCTTCTAGAGTGGAACGATCTTGCAAAAATGGCCTAGGTCCTATCGTGGCAGATGACTGTACTCAGATGGGGATTATAGAGGGAAACACCCTGATATAAGAGTTATTGGGGCACCTGGGTGGCTCAGATGGTTGAGTGTCTGACTTCAGCTCAGGTCATGATCTCACAGTTTGTGAGTTCAAGCCCTGTGTCAGGCTCTGTGCTGACAGCTCAGAGCCTGGAGCCTGGTTCGGATTCCCTCTGGTGTCTCATTCCCTCTCTGCCCTTCCCCCACTCACACTCTGTCTCTCTCTCTCTCAAAAATAAATAAACATTAAAAAAATGTTACTGGAGGGTGCTACTTATTAGTGGGGTTAAAAGGAGGTGAGTGAGTATTAAAGAAACTAGTGGACCAAGGACTGTTCCTTTGGCATTTGGTAATAAAATCTCTAGTAATTGTTCTAGTATTGTTCCTAGGTGCACAGAATGAATGACCATGAAAGGCTAACTACTACTCTGCTCCATCGAGTCCCCACACCTGGCAATAGAGCAGCCTTTCCTCTCCATGCTTCCCTACTGGAGGGTCAGAAATCTTGATGGGGTAAGTTAGGGAAGACACCATCGTCTTAAATGCTAACACTATTTGACAGGAGAGCTTCTCCCAGAGATGGCCCCCATAGGCCTCAGCCTAATCTCTCTGACTCACTGCCAGGGTCCATGTCCTCATTTTTATGGAAAAACACAATTTATGTAATACCCTCCCCTCTGGAGTAATACTCTTTTCGTGGATCCGCAGTGACTTGCACCCACTTCTCTCTCCCTGTCTTTGCCCTCATAGAAATGAGGAACCAGGTTCAGTGCAGACCCCTGAGTGAGCCGGTCAGGGTCCAGATTAGGTTACGGTCCTAAGGACTGGGCTGTTTCCCCCTGGCAGTTGGCCAGCCTGCAGGATAGAGAACAGGACTGTTGTGGGTGGTTTGGCCCAAGTACTGACAGCAGAGCTGGCATGTACCAGAGCACAAAACCTGTGATCGTCCGAAAATCGAATTCTAGCCACTCATTAGGAAATCAGAATGCTTTCTCTCTTAGACTTCTCTTGGAAAGTTGATCTCCCTGCTTTTCTTCTCCTCTGTCCCATGCCACGAATATCGGACTGGTCCTCCCCCATCCAGGGTCCAGCCAGCCTCTTGCTTGCTAGGACAGCGGAATCTCCCTGGCTTTCCTCCTTAACTGCATTGCAGACCCTTAGCCTGTCTATCTGCCATATAGCTCCATTCTACTCTCACTTACTCAAATTCTGGTCTTCTTTTCTGCCCTTTAATTCTGCTTTGAAGCCCCAGCAGCTCCTCTCTGTCCTGCCTTCTCCCTCCAGGTGCCTCAGCCCTCCCCTGCCCTACCCTTGGTAAGGCACCCTGACAGAAAAACAGGGATAGGTGGAAAAGCCTCCAGGAAGCTTATCCTCTTAGGAAAGGAACAAGGTTTCTTAGGTAAAGGATTCCTGGCCCAGCCCTCAGCTTGTGCATCACCACCAACAGCAGCACCTTTCCTTTCTTCTGGCTTAGCGCAAGGAAAGGTAATCTCTTCCGGGACGGAAGCAGCACCTTGGGCCAGCTGGAGAGCTGGATTAGGGAACAGAGCACAAGGCACTGGTTTCCTGGAGGGAAAAGTACAACCCCTCTTTCCCTCTGGGCCTGGCCTTGGTTACATGGTACTGTCCCCCTGTCCCCAACTTCTGAGTAAGCATCGTTCCTCTCTGGAATAGCTCAATAATGTTCTCTCTGGGCACAGATGAGGTTCTAGAATCGAGGTGGTAGTGACTGGGGGCTGGTCAGTTGGTCCTTATGTTTGTCATCAGATAACTACCAACAATACAGCGTTACTACGTGATGCCAGTCACCACTCTTAAGTATGACTTTATACATATAATTTCAGTTTTCACAACAACCTGTGAAGCCGTGAGATCGTAGATACTAATATGTCCATTTTACATATGAATAAACTGAGTATTTATCCAAAGTCACACAGGTAGTAAGCGATGGAGCTGAGATTCAACCCAGGAAGACCAGATCCAAAGTCTATACTTGTAAGCACTACGCTATATTGCTGCTTTATAGATATGTACATTTCACTGATGTGGTTCCTGAAGCATTTGTCGCTGCTTCAAGAAGCAATTTGCTTCATTTGAAATTTAACGCAAAGATGAAAACAACCTTAATTCACTGCCCAAACCCTTCTCACCCCTTCAGGGGTAAAGGGTGTTTTCTGAATGCATGAAGACCAGGAGAGGTGCTTTTGAGCCAAAAACTGCCTTGCGGTTTAGGCTGAGGCAGGATTTAGAAATGGCGTGAACAGTGCCCGCATTAGCCGATGGCATGTAGTGCTGAGCACCAGCAGAGGAGATAAAATCAGACATATGTTTGGATATAAATGTTCTCTCTCTCTTCTTCTTCTTCTTCTCTAATTTTAATCCCCTGCCGCTTTGTTGCAGTAAAATGTTAGGGCCTTAATTGTGGGCTCTTGCCCCCTGAGGTAGTAGTCTGGGCTGTGTAAGGCCCCCCTTAGCCCTGTCCTAGTCTCTGTCCATCTCCACAGAAGGAAGCCAGAACTCTCCACTGTCAATGGCCATGGACTCTGGACCTCTTCCCCACCAATAACAGGAATTGTTTTGCCAGGGACTCTTTACTACATTGTTCTACCCAGCACCCAGCAAGTTCTTGGCCTCAATACATGTTAAACAGCCCTGATAAAGCCAGTGTCTCTAGACCTTAGAAACTGTCCTGTCTACTCTCCCTTCTTTGATAATAAGATGCAGCGGAACACCGAAGAGCGTTAAAAGGCCTAGAGCAGATTATGGGAGTGGCAGCCACAGCATGGCACTTACAGAGCTGGGGCTGGGGTAGGTACAGTGGAGGAGAGACGTTAAGGACCCCACCCCCACCCCCCCGACAGTCTCATTGTTGAGCCAAATAAGCAGAAACCATTCCACTGTGGAGAACTTGTTCTGGTAGGTGCTTTAAGACCTCTGTCAATCCTCAACTCTGCAGAGCTTCCAAGGCTGAGGATGGGAGAAGGCCAAGCTACCTTTCCCTTTGTGAACACCCTGCCTGGTCTGACGTCACCCTTTCTCCAGCAGCCGTCTGCCACTGAACCTCCAAATCGCAAGCTATTATGTACAGTCCTGAGGATCTAACCCCTTAGTGAGCACACGTGGCCCTTTGGCCAGCTGTGGGACCCCCTGTGGTCAGAATTCTGGTCAGAACTTGGGGGGCAGTACAGCCAGTTCTGAAGGAGATTGAGCACCCCAAAAAGGAGAAGAGAACACAGCAATATCTGGAGGAAGGTCCCATTTTTACTGCACAGTGGCAGGGAAAGAAATAGGTTCTTGATAGCCCAGAAGAGCCTGAGTGAAGAAGGCACATTTGACTTGGGAGTCCAGAGATCTTGGTTTCAGTCCCACCTCTTCCACTGACTAGCAGTGTGACCTTGGAGATATCTTTCAGTTTCTCTGGGGCTGTTTCCTTGACCATAAAATGTAAAAAGATTAGACTAAATGATCTTTCATGGCCCTTAGAAAATTCTTTAACTCCATATAATCAGCAGCAGTCTTTCCCTCTAATGTGTTGCTACACACTACTCCCCTGAAGAGCTACCAACCCATGTCCCATAGCTTGGCCGTCAGGCCTGAGGATGAGTCACCAACACAGCATGAAAGCCTGCACTTTCGGTGCTCATGGGACTCCTCTCTGAAAAGCTGTCCCAGGTGCCTGCTACGAAGGAGGCAATACCCACCATTACGGCAATGGAGGTTTGCTGCTGTAAAAGCTGAAACGGTGCCCAGCTCAAAGAGTGGGCCCAGAGCAGAAAGGAACTACCCTTGCAGCCCTAAGGACACTTCAACCCAAGAACCAGCTCTCAGTCTCCCCCACCTCCTTTCAGGTTTCTTCTGGAAAGCGCTTCTCCCTCAGATCCCAAGATGGCAACACACTCAGCCCCCAGGACAATGTTTGTTCTTAGGACTCTTCCCCGGGAATGTTTTAGGACCATTTCTGTACCCCTCCCCTCAGACCTCTGGTTCAGCCACAGACCCTTCATCATTCCAAAGCGACTGTACAATCCCTAACTATCCAAATAGCTGCCAAAAAAGGTTAGGAAACCTGGCCCCACATCCTCTGTTTCTGAAGCAGCCGCTTTGTCCACAGTTGCCTCTGAATGTGTACCCAGGAAGCTGTTCTGAACAGCCCGAGTTGTCTTGTGGTGCTGGGAAAGGGATAATTTCTTGCTTTTTCAGCTGGTCCTGGCCAAGTCCCACCCTTTGCTGCAGTTTTCTCGTGTTATGGGGGGTAGCTACGGCGGTAAAAGGAGAGCCAGAGGGAACGTGTATTTGGAGCCTGGAAATGTGAGTGACAGTTTCTAAAGGTGTGCCATGCATGCACGCATGCTACCACAAACACTGAGACCCAGAAAGGACACATATCTACCCAGGGGATTAAGAATTGGCCCTTTTCTTAGCCAACTGCTGCAAAGTGCTGCCTGCCTCTCTCCCCGTTCAGTGCCAGGGAGATCACACCCACTCAGTCCCGATTCCCTGCATTAGTATAAAAACGCTGAGGAGACGCAGGGTCCCGGTTCATGCAGCGTCCCTGGACGTCAGTACTCGATAAGCATCAGGAGACAGACACCCACCACCACCGAGACATGTTTGACTATTCAGCACCCAGAGAACAGAAGGAACACTGCCTGTGGGAAGTTTAAGCCAAACAGCATTATTGCAGACCTCTTAAATCCAGGTCCCCCAGGGTCTCTGGGTAGATAGAGCTGGTGCTGCCTGACCAGCAGCTTCTGCTGAGGTGGCATTTAACTTCTGGCCTGGTCCCAGGAGCTGAGGCTGACCCATTTCCCCTGCTTTTCCAGGGCATCAGGAATTTGGTTCTACCCCCAACAAAGCCAGGGACTAACACACTTAGCTTTTGGAAGGTGCACTAGAATTGGGGTGCTTTTTATTTAAGCTAAGGAAAGACTGTTGACAGCTTTAGCATTTTCCCATACTTGAAAGAAATTTAACATTGTCTTCCCCTCCCACCTTACGTCTCCCCTCCCTTTGCCTTTTTTTCTTTAAATAGAAATGACTTGGTTAATGCTTATAAGGATCTATAGGACCTTATTCAATTTAACCCTTTGGGGACATTGGATTAAAAATTGAACAATATTTATTAAAATACAAAAATACACTTTTCTCACATTACAATCAGTGTTCTTTTGTTGGCATTCCCCCCCACCCACCCATCCCACCCCTTTCAAATCTGAACCCTTTATTTCTTTTTAAAGCTAAAATAATAAATGAAAGAAGTTACAGCATTAAATGGACCAGAATAACAGAGATCTCTGCCTTCCCCGCCCACGCCCACCCTTTCTCCTCCACCTCCTCCTGAGGTCGGCCTGGGAGAGGGAAGCCTTCCCCCCACTGTGCCACGTTCCACAGGACTCCTTGCAGAACTCACTTCTTGTGTGCATGTATATCACTTTTGTTTTAACTGTGGATTCACATCTTTTTTGTGAACCATCCTGTTTAGTAAAGGCTTCATTGTACTTGAAATGAGCCTGTGCCCTTTTTCTCTCTCCACTCATGTTTTCTGCCCCCACCCCATCACCACAACCAGTTGACATCAGCTGTAATAATCCCTAATGAATCAGCATTTAGAATAGTCACCAAATC
Source organism: Acinonyx jubatus (assembly GCF_027475565.1). Taxonomy (NCBI): domain Eukaryota; kingdom Metazoa; phylum Chordata; class Mammalia; order Carnivora; family Felidae; genus Acinonyx; species Acinonyx jubatus. Next base: position 24,361,842 of record NC_069383.1, on the reverse strand, counting down.
ACAAGCATGAGAAAAGCTTCCACTCCCCCAAGCTCCCCAATCCCAGCCTCTCCGCCTTCTCCACCTTAAAACAAACAAAACCTTTATAAAAAATCATAAAATGCCATCATTGTCTACAATCATTTGTCAGATACCAGGAACAACAGGTGGACATGGCACCATACTAATTTATGGCCTCCTGTGAATACATTCTCTCTGCTTCTGCTCTCCCTTCCCACCCCCCCTCTGTGGCCACACCCCCTTGGGGGGGGCCTCCTCCCCCTCAAGGGAAACCCTGAATAGACACATGCCCTGCAGAGAGTGGGTTAAACCCATCTGCAGGAATCTGGTGCAATGTGAAAGCATTTGACTGAGAGCTACGCCAGCCCCCTTCCTTCTCTGCTCCTTCCCGAGGCGCGCTGTCAGGCGGGGCACGCGCGTGTCCCAGTGCACAAACCAAGGAGCCTTGTGCACATGGACAGACGGAAAGACCGAGCCCCTTTAAGGAGTCATTTAAATTTTGGTGGTTTTCCTGTTTAGAATACATTTACAGATCTATCTTCCCCTTGGCCTCTGAAGAAAAAAAAAATTATTGCCTCTCGACACTTCAGCACAGTACAAATTCTCGGTGCTTTTTTTGTATTTCTTTTTAAAATAAATTTGCAAAGACAGCTCTCAGCTTAAGAAAGGTGTCTATAGAAATGGGTATTCCTGTATGCTGTGAAGCATCTTCTAAAAAATGACAGTCTACCCCCACCCCCACCCCACCCCTCAGCAGCCCACACCCTACCTCTTTAGGGATATTTGTTGTTGTTTTAGTTTATCTTAGCAGTTTCAGCCTTGTATCAGAAATCCCTTCTGGCATCATAGCAAGTTGACTTGTGGCTTCTACCCCACAACGTTCCCAAGAACCCCACTCCCCCCTTTAAATAGAACTTACAAGTTAGAAAATAGTTTTGTTTTGAATTTTTGTTTTTAAATTTTAATATAATCTGTTTCTTTTACCAGCCCGTAGATTTAATATAGAAGCATATACAAGAAAAAGTCTCTCCCCACTCTGTACAAAAGTTGCTGTCTTGTGTGTGTGTGTGTGTGTGTGTGTGTATGTGTGTGTGTGTGTGTGTGTGTGCATTCTATTGCATTTTGTAAGTTTTTGGGGGGAGGGGAGTCATATTTGAGTTTCCTGTACCTTGTCCTTGGTATGGGTCTGAATTATATAAGGTTCAGAGATTGTGGTGACTGCGGGGTGCAGAGAGTTCCCCAGGCTGTTTTCTGTCCAGTGGGCCCCATGTGCTGGTTTGTAGGTGTTGTAGTTAATATGGTCATGAATTGTGGGCAGCACTACTGCCCCCTCACCTGATACACCGGACGGAGCTGCTGTTGCTGCCGCAGACGCCGCCGCTGGGATGTCTTCGTCCACCTGGATGATCTCAACTGTCCGGGCGGCTGTGACTGTACTCCTCTGCTGGTGCCGCTTACGAAGTTTGTAGAAGACAATCAACATGGCGGCAGCTAGCAGAGTCACTGCCACAAAGCAGCCAATGATGATCTTGGTGGTCTTCATGACTTCATCCAGGCTGGTCTGCATCTTATCATTGGTGTCTGTCGCGGGTACCTGCTTGGGCACACGGGTGGTCTGAATGAGCACCGTGGTGGAGGTGGTATATGCCGGCTGATAACCAGTGGACGTCGTAGGAACAGGCTTGTACTTGCGCGTCGTATCCTCAGGTGAGATCTCAGTGGTCTCCACTGTGACTGTGGTGAAGAAGCTGTAGTTGGAGGTGTTGAGCTCGGCCGTGCTCACGTTGAGGTAGGCCGAGGCGTTGGAGTTGCCTGCCACGTTGGTCACCATGCAAGTGTATACCCCGGTGTCTGAGAGCAGCACGTGGGAAAAGTTCAAGGTGCCGTCGTTGAGGACAGAGATCCTCGGGTGGCGGGAGGCGTGGCTGAGCACTGTCCCATTGGGCAACAGCCACTTCACGGAGGACATTGGGGGAGTCCGACACTTAAGTTCCGCCATCCGACCCTCGGAGATGTTGAGATCCCGAGGGGCATCCATGATGAAGGGGGCAGAGCACTGGAAGGAGGCCTGGTCCACCTCCACCAGGTAGCGGCCACGCATGTGCAGGGGAGCATGACAGCGGCCACAGCAGGTAGAATTGGTGGGTATGTATTCCCGAAGCCACCAGGCTAGCCACAGAATGTCACAATCGCAGTTCCAGGGATTGTGGTGTAGGTGCAACTCCACAAGGTACCTCAGTGGGGTAAAGAGGTCATGGGGCAAAGAAGAGAGGTTATTGTGGGCCAGGTTGAGTTCCACAAGTGAGGCCAGCCCATCAAAAGCGTTCCGCTCAATCAGGCTGACCTGTGAGTTCATGACCCAAAGCTTCTTGAGGGAGCTGAGGCCGTGGAAGGAGCCAGGCCTGATCTCAGGGAAGTGGTTCCCTGACATCTCCAGCTCCTCCAGCCCCACCAGGGGGGTCAGATTGGGCATATCTTTAATGTTGCACATGCCCAGGTTCAGGTACTTGAGGTTGAACAGTCCCTCAAAAGCGCCCTCAGAGATGTACTCCAGCTTCTTGAGCTCCCCCAAGTCCAAGCGCATGAGGGAGGGCACCCGGTTGAAGGCATAAGAGGGGATGCTTTCTATGGGGTTGTTGCGAAGCCAGAGCTCCCGCAGCTTGGACAGGTACTCAAAGGCCCCACTGGGGATGACTGTCAGCCAGTTGTCAAACAGCTCCAGGGTGTTGAGGCTGGCCAGGCCGTTGAAGGCCCCCACCTCGATCTGCCGGATGGAGTTCCTGCCCAGCTGCAGGACCTCCAGGTGGTGGAGGTGGCGAAAGGTGTCGGCCTGGATCATCTGGATATTGTTTTCCATGAGGTTGAGGTACCGGGTGTTGGAGGGAATACCCTGAGGGACCTCCGAGAGGCCCCGACGGGTGCACACCACCTTGCTGAACTGGTTACTGCACGAGCAAACGGATGGGCAGTTCTGGGGCCCGGCGGAGGCGGCAGCGGCGATGGCTGCACACAGAATCCACACTTGCGCCGTGAGGTAGACGACGGGGAGCAGGACGGCATTCCAGGTGTGGTGCACAGTTACCTGCCACAAGAGCTTCATGGTGTGGCACGTTCATAATTCACCATCGCCTGGGATTTTGGCTCGGAAAGGAGAACCAGCCCTACCCCGGCTTAAATGAGCTAGGAGCTCCTCTTTCCATCTGGAGAAGGAGGTGGGGAGGGGGCGATTAGAGAGACGGAGCGGACCGGCGGAATAAAAGCATGCCCAACTAAAGCGTGGCCCCTGTCTCCAGCCCCCCTCAAGGCGAGCCCTCGGAAAGCCGAGACTTTCTCTCCCCCGCGGCAACCATCCCCACCCAGTGAGTCGCTGTCACCTACCTCGGAAGGAAGGAATTGGCGTGGTGTCCTTAAGCGTTCTCCACGGGAGCCGGCCACGTCGTTGCCATTCTTACTTCTTAGTTTTAATTAACAAAACGGGGGGAGGGGGGGAGTGGAGGGGGCGGGGAGGGCGGAGGGGAGGGGAGGGGAGGGGAGGGGTGGGGGAGACAAAATGGCTTCTAGTAAATCCGGAGCAGGCTACGGCGAAGCAGCGGAGTTGAGGCGCGCCGGGGAGAGCCGAGGCCCGGCGGGCTATGCAGGTGCATGCCCCCCCCTCAGCGCGAGGAGCGGCGCCACCAGCGCTTCCCTGCTTTGTCCTTGGACCCTGGCACCGGCTCGCACCAGCCACGGGGGAAGCCGCTTCATCGCCGGAGCGTGCCTCCGGCGCCCCCAGCCCGCTCCCGCGGCTGCCACCCGGCGGGGGTGAGGGGGCGCCCCGAAGCCTCCCAGGCCGCGCTCGCTCGCTCGCTCACTGCTGCGCTGCCCCCTCTCCTTGTGTCGGCGGTTCCGGCCGGAGGCAGCTGATGCAGTCGTTCGCCCGCGGGGCTGCGAGAGTTAAGAGGAGGTGTTCGCGGCTCCTTCGCCCTCCCCAGACACACACCCCCTTCTTTGCTCGCCTCTTCTCTCAAGGGTTAAAAAGACCAAAACTGGGCTTAGTTTCCCAGCCCGCCGTCTGCCGGCGCGAGGAGCAGCAGTCCGTCCAGCCCCCTGAGGGTCAGCGGCGTGGAGGCAGCGCCGGGACCAGGTCCGCCGGCCAGAGAAGCGCGCGGCGGCCGGGTCGCGCCCGCACCGCAGGCCCCTTCAGGGAGTCCGGGGGCGGGCGCGGGTCCGGCGGCGGCGGCGGCGGCCGCAGCCCCCGGTGGCGCGCAACCGCCCGCCGCCGCCCGCCGCAGCCGGGCCCCCGGCGCGCCGCCGGCTCTGGCTTTGTGCGGAGGGAGCGAGTTCCGGGCTTTGGCTCGCGGCGCTTTCAGTGGCTGCGCCGCCCGCGGACTGCTGCAGCGGCCCGAGCGCCGGCGGTGGCGTGAGCAGCGGGGGTCGCGGCTGCGGGGAACGCTTCGGAGCCCGAGAACATGGTCCGCGCTGGCTAGCGGCGGCGGCGGCGGCAGCAGCAGCAGCAGCAGCGGGGCCCCTGCGCTCGGCGCCCACCGTCTCCTCCTCGCGCCGGGCTCGCGGTGTTGCAGGCAGCAGCCACGCAGACTGCTCTCTCATCCTTTTGTCCTTCAGTCAGAACGTGAATGTACTGCTGACGCATACTGTTCTGGGGAGAAGATTAGCGTGATGCAGTGCTCTTATGTATTAACACCGCTCCCCCTCCGCTGCCTGCCCTCGAGGGGTTAACGCCGGCGCCTTCCAGCGCCGCGCCGCGCAGCCCCGAGCTCCGCGCCTCCGTCCGACTCCCTCCCTCCCTTCCTTCCTTCCTCCCTTCCTTCCTTCCTTCCTCCTTCCTCTCTCTCCCCCACCCCCCACCCCCCTCCCCGGCGCTTCCTCCCCGCCCCCTTTAGGCGAGGGGAGCGGAGCGGGCGAACGAGCCGGAGTGAGCGTCAAGTGAGGGGCCGCGCGCAAGTCGCAGGCGTTCGCAGCTATTTTGGTCCAGCCGAGGGAGCCGCCGGGTGGCCGCTGATAGGCTGGAGCGGCGGGGCTGCTGGGGGAGAGACCGCGGTCCGTGCCCCGCCCCGCCCCCGGGCGCCGGGCCCCCTCCGGCTCCGGACGCGGTGGGCTCCGGGGCCGGGAAGCGGGTGGCGCGGCGGTGTTGCTGCAGTTGGCCGGCCTCCCGCCCGTTCCGCGTCATCCTCACCCCCGCCGACTGCTGACGGGGCGCCTGGCCGCGCGCGGCCCGGGCAGCATACGCGGAGTTCGGAGATGCACGGTGGGGACGCGGGGGCGGCTGGGGCCTCTTGGAGCCAGAAGACCGAGAGCCTGGGCTCCGCGGGCCGCCCCGCGCTGCCGCACAGATGCACATTCGTCCTGCGCCGCCCCCCCCCCCCCCGCCCTCGCAAATTTTCTCACCCTTCCTCGGTTTTAACTTTTAAATGGTAGTTTTCTTAATGAGGGCTGCAGGGAGGGCAAATGGTGGAAGGAAAGGCCAAGTGTGGAGACCCCGGGGAATGACGACCCGGGACAGCACAGCAGCCGGCAGGCAAGATTGAGGTGAACTACCAGAAACCAGGGGAGAACCCGTTCATTCACGAGCGGCGGCCACCGCTTCTCACTCTTGGCAGCCCAGTGTCGCCCTTTCTCTTCCCCAAGCCTTGAGAAAGGTGGGTCTTAAACCTTCTGCCCGAGGGCTTCACTAGCTGTTCTGTGTTGCTGGGTCTCAGTGAGAACTGCGTAGCAACCTGCTTCGCCTTGTGGTGAAGAGACCCTGGGGCATCTGACAGCCCAGTGTAGGAGACCAGGACTAGGTCAGCCTTTTCCCACCCCCGAAAAAGACTGCCCTTTTCTCTGCTTTGTGGGGGTGGAGCCATCTGTGGCTAAGCCCTGGGAAGCCCGTAGAATATGGCATTGGCTCAATATTGCTTCTTTTCAGGCGCTGCCTCCAGACTCTTCTCCGTGTGCCCCCACCCCTCCACCTGGGCAAGCTTGCTTGTTAAACCCCTATCACCTGCTTGTGGGCTAATCCTGAAGAATGAGGAGGTCCTGGATTTCTCAGCTCTGAGTTCATCCACGCTCATATCTCGGGATTGCCTGCTACCCAGTAACCTGGGCAAGGAGTTCTTGAATTCCTGGAAACAGTTCTGTTGTAGGAAAGCTGGATTCCCCATTGTTTACCAAGACCTTTTGATCGTGCATTTGCAGTCAAATAACAACTTTAGTCGTTCATATGCTGCCTTAAAATTACGTAGTAAATGGCAGAGCCAAGATGTGAACACTGGGAGAGAGCAGATGTGTAGGAACTTGAGCATGGAAGTGATTCCCCAGTTTGCTCCCAGTGGATGAGAATTCAGGTTTCACTCATGTACTTCAAAAGTCATTTACTAGGATGCTTATCTACTACTGCTCTACCATACTAAGCATAGATGCTTGGATGGACGGCTATAGACATAAAGATGTCTGTCTGGATCTGTCCTCGTTCAGTCTTTGTTTATCAAGTGAAGTAATTGCCAGAGTTGTCTCCATTTTACAGATGGAGGTACTGAGCACAGGCGGGCAAATAACACGTTCAAGGCGGTACGTCCACAAAGCAACAGAGCCAACATTTCAGTCTGGTCTCCTTACCCTGAGCCCAGTGTTTTCATCGCTAACGGAAATGTCCATTGTGTCTGCACTGCAGAGAGTAAATGGCAGAAGCAAAGTTGGGGGAAAGACTGTATTAAAAAGTTCAGTCAAGGCTATATGAGAGAAATAGAACGAAGGGTGGGAGAGGAGGGGCTGAGAAAATACATTCTTTAACTTGTTTACTCACAATAACTAAGCAAGAGAAAGAATGAGAAAAATGGAGGTAGATCAACCCTGATACCAGGCTTTATCTGGGCTCTTGAGTGGCTCCTTTTGCTCTCTTTACTAAAGCTTCATCTGTACATCATCAGCGGCCTCCCCCCTTAGAGATCCAGGGAATGTAAACCTATCCTGATAGGGATCTGTGGAGGAGAATCAGAAGCTTACTGGTGGGAGGTTCCTCTCCTGGCCACAGCTGGCATTGAGCCAGTAGCACGCCAGAGGACACCCTGGCCACAGTCTGATAGCACCCTGGAGTACATAGCTGCCCCTACCTCCTCAGGCAAAAGAGGGGTCTGCCCAGACTGGTTTCCTGCCAGTGTAGGCAAACTCAGGCCCCATCTGTTCACTCCAGGCACTGCAAACGAAAGGTTATGCCCCCATACTGTGTAGGTGGATGGAAGGGTGGGCTACCTCGGATCAAACCAGTACTGAGTAAGGAGGTTGTCTCCCAGGAAATATTTGCGAGTGATGGATGAACACGAACATGCCAGGCTTGGTGTTGGAGTTCTAGACGGGGCTGCTTTGCCCTCTGTAGGCCCGCTGAGCTGAGCAAGCACCGTAGAAGCTACAGACTAGACTGAGGAGGCTGTGGGGCCATGGCAGCACACGGCCCTTCTGAACTGTGAGTGGTGCTGAAACCTCTAATCCTGTGACCTGCGTATCATTTAGCCATCGCCTGTTGCTCTTCGTGGCCCTGGTTCCGACAGCTTCCTTGATTTGGAATGGTGCAACCAGGAAACGAAGAGAAGAAGAGTGCTTAAACTGTGAGAGGAAGAGAAGGAAGAAACACTGAGTCGAGAATGTTTCCACTTGTGGTTTCAGAGAGAGACTGGTGTCATGAAGTGATGAGGCAAGGCCCTTGTCAGCAACGTGGTACCTGCCCTGAGATTGGGAGACCTGAGTTCTGGTTTTTCTGCCACTGACTAGACAATGTGACAGATCTTAAACCAGCTCTAAACAGTTTAAGAAAATAGACTAGAATGTTCCTTCCAGCTCTTTCCGGCTCTCATAGTCCCTGATTCCCACCTCTTCTCACATACGTAGCTCTGTGGAGAAAGTTGATCCATTGGGATAGTAGCCAAGTCTTGGAAATGAGCCACAAAGTTGAAGAGAACGCTTCCTTTAGTTTAACTTAGAGATCTACATTGCCAGAGCAGAGTAGATCGCACTTTGTCTTCCGAGCTACTGAAAAGGCTCATAGATCACAGAATATTAAAGATACCTTGGAGATCAGCTGGACTCAACCTCCCACTAATATCATTAATCAAGTTCAGAGGAGCTTAGTGACTTACGTAAAGCCACACGACTAGTACCAGAGTCTGTCATTTCTGAGTTCCTTCCCTCAATCAGGACGACGGTGTTTTGGCATTTAAGCCTGGGGCTTGAAGATTTTTCCGAACACCTGTCTTCTGTCGTCTTATGTGCAGGTGGTATCCTTAGACCTTGTTGGACTGGGACAAAGATAGGTCTTCACTAGAGCCAGTCTGCCATTCTGAGTGACTTTGGAATCCTAATAAGAAATGAAAGAAATGGTCATTCAGGGGACTGACTCTAAGAGGACCCTGGACTACCTCACTCAGCCAGGATAATTGGGCTCCTGGTAAATCCCAGAGCAGACTACTCCCCACCCTGACGTGGATCCCTGAGGCATTATCTTGAACAGCCACTAGATGTCCATAATGCCTCATAGGGTTTGCCAGGAGTGAGCAGTCTTCGGCAGGGTACTACTTTGGCCCCCGATAGGCTTTTGGGCCCCTTAAGGTAGGTCCCTCAGTGGTAGAAAGATCACATATGCTCTGAAACCCTGGTTCCTGTTTTCAATACTGTTGGGCTGCCAACCCTACTTAAGCACTTTTTCCATGTTTATACTTTTTATTCTTCCATGTGAGTGAGGAACCAAGCAAGAGCAGACAGGAGGAGAAGGTATTTGGGAAACAAGAAGAAAGGAAAAGAAAAAAAATAGCATGGAAATCATCCTCCACAAAGGGAAGGAAAGACATCAGTTGATTGGTGAATCAGCAATAACAAAATAGTGTAAGAAACAGTCTGTATGGAAATAGTCACCTCCTCCTACCCAAGGCAATGAACACATGTTGTCTACCCGCGCCCTCCTGCGTTTGCATCTCTCACTCCCACCCGTGTATGCAAATACCCCTTCAGGGTCAGTAGGTCATGAAATTTCTGTTTAGTGGATCAAGTCACCATTGTGATAGTAATAATAAATAATAATAATAATAATGTTTTTCTCGACTGACTGCTCCTTTAGTGAAGCTGTGGGTATGCTACTACTACCCATAGTTGTGACGGAAATGGATTTTATTCCTTGAGCCCAGTGATTCAAGGTGACACAGTTAATCTAGAATTACCTACTCTTCCAGGTGCCCTCAGAATCCACTGTTCTTTTCCCCCAAGAACTCTGTTCCTTAAGGAAATAAGAAGGAAGTGCACAGAAAAGCACTTTCTCTACAGGTCCCATCCAGAGCAATTTGCAAAAACCTGAGCAAAGAACAAGATGCTTAATGAGAAAGGCAGAAGAAACTATAAAATAGTAGGGACTTCCCCTCTCCAGAGGCTAGTTTACCGGGGCTTACGATTTCTTTGTGGGCTGCCAGGCCTGAGTGAAGGGAGAAACCTCCCAACGCCCCCCCCCCCACACCCCCCATGGCCTCCTCTTTTAGAGAAGGTGGTTTGGTGCCTATTTTAGCCACAGTCTCCTGTGTGTTCAAACAGACCAGAAGCCTTAGAAATGTTCACCTCTGCAGGTACACTGGCCCATGATAGGCTCTTGTGTTCTGTCCTTCTGTTTAATTCCCTTTGGATAGCGGTAAGCATAATGATGTCAGCAGCATCTCCTTGGGAGTTCGTAGGTACTTGGCACTGTTCTCACACATTTAATCCTCACACGTAAGGTGTGGTGGGTGCCATTGTGTTCTCTATTTTGCCGATGAATTTAAGAAGCTTTCTTAGGATCACAGAACTAGTAAGTGACTGTAGCAGTTTCTTGAGGCTGTCATAACAAATTACCACACATTCGGTGGCTTAACATCAGAAATTTATTCTCTCGCAGTTCTAGAGGCTAAAATTGCAAAATCTGGCAAGGCCATGATCCCTCCAAGGGCCCTAGGGGAGAATCTGTTCCTTGCCTCTTCCAGCTTCTGGTGACTGTCGCATTCCTTGACTTGTGGCCGCATCACTTCAGTCTCTGCCTGTGTGGTCATGTTGACTCCTCTTCCGTCGGTCTCCTCTTTGTGACTTACAAGGACACTTGTTGGATTTACAGCCGATCTAGGTAATCCAGGGTGATCTCATCACAGGATCCTTAACTTAATCATATCTGCAAAGACCCTTTTTCCGAATAGGGTGATACTCGCAAGTCTGGGGGTTAGGATGTGGATATCTCTTTCTGAGGCTCATCCAGCTTACTATAGTGACAGAGCCAGGTTTCAATCTCAGATCTGTCTAGTGCCCAAATTTTAAATCACTGCCATGTGCCACTTGAGAGGAAGAGAAAGGTAGGGGTGCCTGAGTGGCTCAGTGGCTTAAGCGTCTGACTCTTGATTTCAGCTCAGGTCATGATCTCACAGTTCGAGAGATTGAACCCTACATCAGGCTCGGCGCTGATGGTGAGGGGCCTGCTTGGGATCCCGCTCTCTCCCTCCCCTGCTTGCGTGCGGGCTCTCTCTTTCTCTCTGTCTCAAAATAAATGAACATTTTTTTCAAAAGAGGAAGAGAAAGGGAAGGGCACGTCTGACAACCAGCAGGTGACTCCTCCACATACCTGTGCTTGAGGGACAGAGGAACAGACTACGATCTGTACAGCCACTGGGAAGGGAGGGAGTCCCCCCTCAGTCAGCTCAACAGTTAGGACATAACACATGAGCCAACTGGAGGGGGCAGGCTGACTAGACAAACCTGAGGAGTGTGCATCCTGTTACGTTCTTTTTGCTTCTCATGATTCCTTTTCTTGGTAATTTGCTCACTCTTCCTTTACACGGCCTCTAGATTTTATCCCAAAGATCTTAGAACGAATTTAAGCATTTACCAGTAATGGTGGAAGTACCTTTTGACATTATTACAAAAATTTGTTTCACCTGTAATCTTGAGCTTCCTGCTCATTGGAGATTAAGAGAGCAGATCGGAGTCCCGCAGATACAGACATGGGACTGGGAACTATGTGCAGAATGGCCTTTCGAGTATTGCTGCCATAAATTTGATCCTTCATCAGGTCCATGCCTGCAGTTAACCTTTCCACAGACAAACGCGCCATGGGCGTATGCATTTATTCATTTTGGTTGCGAGAAGCCCAAACGATTTTTTCTCCCAAACTGAATCCCACAAGGTACATTAGGGCATGGGGGGAGGCAGCGGATGTATGTGTGCTTGTGCGTGTGCTAGCGGGCATTGTAGTGATGGTTGTGAAGGTATTCTGGAGTGAGAGGCCTGGGTTCAAATCCTGTTCTGCCTCTTGCACACTGCGTATAGAAGTTACTTCTTTAAGGCTCAGATTCTTCATATGTAGAGTGGGATTCATAACTACATTTACTGTGTGGTATTATTGGACTAGAAGGAAGTAAGGGCAAACAGTCAGTCTTAGCTCACTGTAACAGCAGCAGCTATTATTTTCCAACATGGAAACTAGTGTGGAAACAAAATATTGTATCCAAAGTCAGTTATTGAGACAATCCTTTTTTTTCTCCCCCGCCCTCCAGGACTTACCTGTTCTTGGTATCAGATCTTATTTAGACCTTGTAATTCTACATGAAAGATAACAAGATGATTTTTGTTGTTTTTACCAGTTAATTTTTTCTTTTAACTTGGAGATAGTTTTTTGATTTACAGGTCAAAAATAGTTCTGGTGTACCCTCTACTTGGTTTCCCCCAATGTAAACATATGACCATAGAACATTCCTTCAGATCTAAGAGATGAACCTATTAAAGGCATAGATTTTTTTCCTCTTGCCTTCTCCAGTGTATTCTCCGTAGGTGCCAAATGGATCTTTGTGACAGCCTATCAAATTGTTACCGATTTGCTGAAAATGCCCCGGGTCTTCCCTTCCTGATTCAAATGATAACCAAACTGCCTACCGTAGACCCCAGGCCCTACACCGTCATTGCCTTGCCTGCACCTCTACCCTCTTGTTTATCATCTTCCTCATTCCCTACACTTCAGCTGTACAGCTCTTCATTCTTCCCTTGGAATAGGCTAAGCTGGTTCTCTCCTTTAGGGTGTTTGCTCGCTCTCTCTCCTCTACCTGGAATGTTCTTCCCCTGTTCTTTAGGTGGCTAACTCCTTCCAGAGCACGTTTCTTCCGAGAGACTTTCCATGACTACCTTGTCTAACCTAGTCCTACCACTCACAGTCACGTTTCTGGTTTTATATTCTTATCTTGTTTCACCTGATCTGGAATCACCTTGTTTACGTGTTTGTTCGCTTGTTTATTACACATCCCCATGAAAGCAGAGGCCCTTCCCATCTTCTGCCTCCGTCATAGTAGTACATTATTTCAGAGGAAACAGGAATATTCTTCGGCCCATGTGAATAAGAGCTGAGAGGGAGCGTTTTCTTGGCAGTTGTGGTACGTGAGGACTGAGCCGAAGAGTGAGTATAGGTGCACAGATACACTTCACTGTGCTCAGGCACGCATATTCCTGTCACTTTCAAATTTGCTAAAGTGCATTTTCTCCAAAGGGAGTGGGGGCTGTTGAGCCTGAAATAGGGAACACCAGGACAGTAAGATCAAATGCTTTGAAAGTGGCTGTGCCAACGCTTTTTGCTAATTAAAGAATGTTAGGACAATCACCACTAGCAGCAGTAAAGGGCGCCCCATTACCTCGCTTTATGGAGAGCTGGGTAAATTTAAAGGCAGCTATAAATATCCCACTGAGTGCCTGAGCTAGAGCACAGTCGGGAGGCATCCAGCTGGGCAATGAGAGGAGCCCAGCGCTTCTGTCCAGGGTCCTCATCTCTATTAGCTGTCAGTCCCCAAATTCTGCATGACTAAAGAACAAGCAATTCCATCAACAAACTCTTAATTTAAAACGCTCAGGGCGAAGACAAAGCAAACAGCTGTGTGGGGAGCCTGACTGGGAGCCTCAGCCACCTGGGTCCCTCTCCAGCTTTGTCACTGGCTTCCTTTCCCTTTGGCCCTGGGGGAACATATTTCTTCCTGTCGTGACTCCATTTTCCTCAACTATGGGTGTGTCACAGAGGTTTTTTTTATGGTCCCGTGGCTTTGATCTATCCTCCTGGGAATATTCTAGAGCCCCTGACGGAGCCGCTCACTGCTCCGTGAGGGGGAAAACTTAAAGTTTAGAAAGTGTGAACAAGAGAAGAATATACTTCTTGATGCTCACCCGACGGAATTTCTGACTGAATTTGAGAACGGAATTAGAGAATTGGAAAAGCTCAGGTTGGAACTTTTCCTGTGTTTTAATCTGTTCAGTTTAGCTTAAAACCTGTTGTGTCCTTTTCAGCACTTTCTTGAGTCCCTTGTGCCATCACAAGCCACTGTGATGATCCCCTCGGTTTGCAGAGCCAGTGCCATTTTGCCACTGCCTCCTCTCTGCCGGCCCGCTCCATCTGTCCTTCGGTTTCTTTGTGGGTCAGCATCTGCAGCTGTCAAGCTGCCTCGCGCAACTTGTTCATTGTTTTCAGTTCCGTGCTGCCAGCTTCAGCTATGGCTAGAGTTTTCCCGGTTCTGGTTGGCGTGGCCTTACTGGTTCACCATCCAGTACTGGCCTAGTAACGTGGGTTCATTTGATCTCATCTAAGGAGCTTCAGAGATAGAATTGGAGGGACCCTAATGGAAATACGGGCTTTTGTCTCTCAGTTGCCGTTGTGACCGTCCTCACCCCACCAGATCCCTGAGCAGGACAGGCTCTTTACCCGCAGAAGTGGAGGGGAGTGCAGACTGGGAGCAGCAGGAGACCAGCCGGGAGCTCACACCCCTGGCTTCCCCGTGAGTCATCAAACGACTAATGGGGGGTTGGCTGACACCCAGGTTCCTGGACGCTGCATCCCTCTCTCATTCTGATGCAAGCCTCTCCAGGAGTTAGGTCTCCCCAGCCCCCAGCCTGTTCTTGGTCCATGTTTTTAAATGGCGTCCTATGTGCCCGTGTCTCCAGTGGGAGTCACCTTTATGTCTAGAGGAATTGGGGGTAGATGAACATGAAGTATGGATCCTAGCACCCTCCACTCCTCTCACAAATTTAGAAAGAGTTAGAATTCCTCGGTTGGTCAGTTGGCCCTCTCACATTCACATTCTCTCTCTTACACTTGTTGTCTCTCTCTGTTCTGGATTTGGCCCGAACTGATAGGTAGATTTGTCTGTTTATACACAGAAGCAACATGACTCCCTTGAAACTTAAGCTTCATGATGCCAGAATATCACCCCCTCGCCACGAATCCCCACCTTTCAGGTTTTGCCTCGCCACCAGCCAGGAGTGCCAGGCAGCGTGCTCTCAGGAACCTGTCGCGTTGGTCTACTTTAAACTACTTCTCTGAAGGACACGAGACTGAAATAGTGCTGCTTCTGATGAGGGCAACTTTGGTGGGGCTGCCAGCTTAGGATCTGGAAGCCTCCTGTCGTGATATGTGGACACTGGCACCTTGCTAGGAGGAGCCCTCATTCTGTGTCACTTTCTTGGTGACTAGGGCCAGTCTGTGTGGCGGTCCGGCGAGGCTGCTGGATCTGTATTCGGTGCACAAGCCACGGGGGGAGAAGAGTCTGTTAGGAGCCCTGCCAGCCAGTAACTCTGAAAGGATTCTTTGTGTAAGTGAGTCGTCTCTGGGCTGGAGAAGGGCTGCCGGCCCCACCCCACCCCCCACTGGCCTCTCTGGCCTAGCAACTTGGTGGTGCTTGGGAGCTGGCACCCAGCCTGTGGGATCCCTCCCCAAGAGGAGGCCATCTTGGCGTCGCAGGTGCACGGAGCAACTTCGCCTTCGCCCCTCGTGCCGTGGCTTCTGGCAGTCTGCCTCCACATACCAGTCCATGGGATCTATTTCAAGCCACGCGTGTGCCCACGGGACAGTACGTGAAAGAGAGACGAATGTGACAAGACCACGCAACCAACAAATTGGGGGCATTCTAATTCTCTGGCGGAAACCTCAGATAGGAAGATACAGACTGTCCACCACCGTGCTGCCCTGGTCCGTCCATCTCTCAGCCAGCAGGACGCTTTGTTGGCCTGAGCCTTCTCAATTTCCTAGCCGATGAAAGCGGTCTTCTGCTCCTATGTCTGCAAAGGGGCAGGAATAAGACCCTCTGCTCCCGTGTATCTGGCAGCTGCAGGGTAGACTTCTTTACCAACTTGAGACCAAGACGGGCTCCTACTCTGATAGGCCAGGCCCCTCTCTGGCCTTCAGCACCACCGTCAACAACCTTACCCCATTTTCAGTGCCGCTCAGGGAGTTGGCTCCCCGCCAGCTCCTGCCTCCACCCGATTTCTGCCTCTTTAAGAATGTTATTTGTTATTAATGAGTCTTCCAGACACATAACCTTGACTCACTTGCTTAGGTGAACGAGACCGTTCTCATTAAATACTGTTTTCTAGGAAGAGGAAGAATTAAGTAAGTATTGAATTTTTCTAAAGCCTCACATGTGAGCCTGGAGCACAGTAGCGCTAGCAGGGGAGGCAGAGGAGGAATGTCTTAGTCTTTGACCCCCCGAAACTTCTCCATGTTAAGCTGCATCTTAGAGAAGCCAGGAGATTGGCTGAATTTTGGCTCATGTAGCCCATCTCAGAGGTGACCCCAGTTCTCCCTGCCCCCTCATTTCGGCCCTGCTGGGTTCCTCTGTTCATGTCTCCTTTGCCAAGGCTTTGATATAAAAGATATAAAGATATAAAAGATATAAAACCCCCTTTATATCTCATTTGCCCTAATTATTTCAAGTATATCAATCAAGGGCCCAAGGTCCAACACTTTGGACAAAGATATGAAAAATAGTTGCCCATTTTTTAGTCTATCGTAAATTATGTACCTGTACTAAACATTCCAGTACTTTGTAAAGAGTGTCTGTTAGATAGGACAGTGTAACCAGATAAATCCTTTTTTGTTTTTAAAAGCATCTAGAAGGGCTGTGGAGCTGAGAAAGACTGTGTCTGGGGCCCAGAAACCAGCAGAGTAGCGTGTCCTGCACTGGCCTGTACTTAGCCTCCCCTGAGGAATGTTTGCCCCCCAAAAGGAGCAGGCGTTGCCCCACTCAAGTCCTCACCCACGGACTCCGTACCATCTTATGTGGATACTCGGAGAAGTAAACCCGGGGAGATACCTCCCGTTCAGCGGGAGGAGCATTTTTCCCAAACCCAGCTCCCATCTCCAGTGCTCTGCTCCCACACTTGAGCCAGTGGCACCTGTGGCTTGTGTGTTACCCACTTCTCCGCTCAGTGCGGTCCAGGAGCTTTGCCGCCCTGATGTGTAGCACAGGAAGATTATTGAAGCCCCATCCGCAAAGGGACAAGGAAGCTTTTGAAGAAATGGGCTTTGGAGACAAATGCAGCCCTGCCTCTCTCCTAGAGCCCTTTGTTCTCTCCCCTCCCCGCCTCAGGTCAGATGAGCAGAAATTATGAAAGCCGATGACCAAGGAATTCTCTGCGTGGGCCCCGTGTATATGCAACATGCTTATTTTTAAAAACTTTTCCTTCCTTTCTCTCACCTTGCTGAAGTCACTCATTGTTTTTGCCCCCAAAAGGTAATAAAAGCATTTAGAATAAAGAAGGAGGCTTGTCTTCCCTTTCTCCTCTGTTGCCCCACCTTTTACTCCTTCTCTCAATCCTATTCCCAAAGCTTAGAGTTAAGAGAACCTTCAAGAAAGAACGGCTTTGCTCTCATCCTCAGCCTTTCCCCCATTCAGTCCTTTTTCCACATAGTTCACATGAAGTAGAAGGAATGTGCCTGTTTGTGCATTGATGGGTCTCCTTCAGTTATTGGGTACTTTTGTGTCTGTGGCCTGCTAATGCCATTTGAGTTTCTGAAATCCTTATTTTGCAAATCCACTTGTGTCTTGGGTTTAGCTCCCGATTACAGGATTAGCAGAGATTATAGGGTCTGTCTGATGTCTTCTCCAAGCTTTCTATCAGATTTATGGCTACGCATTGAGAAATTCATGCAATGATAAATTGGAAACTAGAGGCAGATACAGACTTATAGACTGCTGGGGAGAAAAAGAGAAAGAATCTCTCATAAAGAACTGGAGTGGGAACATCCCTGATATTTGGATCAGAAATCACTTAAGAACCTAGAAACCTAGACTTGCTAATTGTCCCTTCACAGCTATGTTGGATCACCTGTGCCGTCTTTTCTAGACAGACTTCCTGAACCCTGGCCACCCGAGTCGTTGCATCCAGAATAAAGCTCTAAGCCAAGGCTCTGGGTGACTTCCTCTACTAAGAGCTGTCCTGTCATCAGCAGTTCCTGTGGCCTTGACCTTGTCAGTGCACATTACATCGCTCTCCTGCTCTCCACTGAGGAGCCCAAGAGGCTGAAAAAAAGAGAGATGGGCTTGGGATACGGAGCAGGCCCTGTGACTCAGACATATTAGGGGATGCAGCTACCTAGTTTTGCTGTGAAAGCTGTAAAAAAGACATGTCACCATGGAAAAGGCTCATGGTATTTAGGCTGTAGATGGTTTATCCTGCAAGTAATAGAACATCCAGGCAGGAGATTTATTATCTTATATAAAAAGTCGATCCCAAAGTAGGGCAGCTCCAGGGTAGGTTTGACTGAGATGTGGCCCCAGGTCAGAATGGACACCTTGGTTCTTTCCATCTTTTCTGATGTGCCATTCTGTCAGCATGACCGCAAGTTTCTTTCTTGGCTGCAAAATGGTTGCCATAGCTCCAGGCATTACATGCTCACATACCAATCTCCAAAGGCAAGAGAAACCCAGGTTTTTATTTTATTCCTCCTCTTTTTAAAAACAAAACATCCTTCCTCGCATGACTTCTTTTATTTTATTATCCAGATTTGGATGACACTTCTTTTTAGTGTTTCTAATCTTTAAAAAATATTTATTTATTTATTTATTTATTTATTTATTTATTTATTTTGAGAGAGAGAGAGAGAGAGAGCGCACACACAAGCAGGGGAGGGGTAGAGGGAGAGGGGGACAGAGGATCTGAAGCGGGCTCTGAGCTGAAAGCAGTAAGCCCAGTGCAGGGCTATTACTCACAAACTGTGAGATCACGACCTGAGTCAAAGTCAGATGCTTAACCCAGAGCCACCCAGGGGCCTGGATGACACTTCTAAACCCTTGTGTGACTGGCTGAGACCAGGCATACATAGTGTCCATGAATTTGCAGTCAGATGCTCTACCACTGAGGTATACTCCCATGGGGTCCGTGAATTTGGATGGGAAGAAAATTACATCTTTATTATTAACCTCTACCTCAAACTTAGCATTTCTTTTCAACATGAACGTAAGCAACAAGTCATAGTAAAGCTAGTGTATCTATGACTTTATCACCAATGAAAATCAGATATTTTCCTATCACATCATAATAGTAGCAGGAATTCCAAAATATTGTTCACTCTTATCATTGCTTTAAAATTACAATTTTTAGGGGCGCCTGAGTGCCTCAGTCAGTTGAGCATCCAATGCTGGATTTCTGCTCAGGTCACGATCCTGGCATTGTGGGGTCAAGCCTTGCGTCAGGCTCCATGCTGGGCTTAGAGCCTGCTTAAGATTCTCTCTCCCCACCTCTGCCACTTTCCCCTGCTTGCACTCTTTCTATCTAAAATAGAAAATAGGTAGGTAGGTAGATAGATAGATAGATAGATATTATAATTTTTAGACCTTTTGTTTGATCTTGTTGTTTAGTGTGTTAATAAAGCACATGGATTTACTATATCCTGATTTTGGTAGCTTTTAAAAAATATTTTAATAACTTTTGGTATAATTGGCTTCCTTTCCAATCCTGAATATTGGAATCTATTCTTTGAAGGGGTCCATAGACTTCCCTCCCTCCCTGCCAGAGAAGTCCATGGCCATAAAAAAAATAACTTAGATTCAGCATTTTCCTGAGTCACCTAGAGATGTCACAAGAAAAAAATGATAAGGCAGTTAGTTGCCAGCAAGGAGAAGGGGAAATGACCACTGGATGGGCAATCAGTGAGCAGCCCTAATGCCACTGAGTGGTTCCTTCCCTGGTATTGCCTACCTATATTCATTTCACAACAGTGTCTCCCAAACTTCAGGTATTTTTATACCATTTATGTCATGTCACCAAATCCAGGTACCCCCATACTATTATTTCCTTAATACTTTTCTTTAAATCTCTTTATTTTTTTCTGGTATTAGTCATTTTAAAGGAAACCTCCTTAAATGGAAATGTGTCACTACCATAGATGAAAGGAAACCTTAAACATATATACAAGGAGTAAGAACACAGAACAGTGTTACTGAATTCTGGCTAAAGCCTATGTGCCCGCCTGGCTCTGAGCCTGAGGTGTGCCCTCTTTTTGTTAAAGACAGGTTAGCACTAAACCAAAACTTTCTCCTTAATTTAATCAGAAGAGTTGAGGAATAACCGGTTATTGTTTTATGCCCTGTCACCCACTTAAAATAATTCAGTTCCCTGGGAAAAGCAGGCTTATGATAGACCCCTCATCTTATGAGGTTAGTATCACTTATGTTTCTGAACGTGTCATCTCTTAAAGATCAGTGCTTTTTAAGAGCTCACAAGCCACATCTCAACAACTGGTTCTGGGATTTGGTCCAGGACAGACTGTAAGTTTTGTTACCTGTGGTTCTTGAATTCACCGTTTTTCCTTTTCTTTGCCCTGATCCTTTTTCCCCTTTTCAAAGGTCAGACTAGTTTTTGCCTGTCTCCTCGCTGCCAGCATCCCTTCTCTGTGATCCTGAAAGCGTATCGACTGTAACCCGGCAACTTTTGGTTAACTGATTAGGCTTGCTGTTATGCAATGGGACTTTAAGGGGGAAAGCATCAGTCTTGGAACCCCATGGCAGGAGAAGCAGAAGAGCCCCAAAGCTCGAAGAGAGGTGAACTAGATGAGCAAAGGCCCTAAAAGTCAGACTGCTGCTCCAGAGCGGTGCCGGGCCCTGGTCCCGGTGAGCGACGTGCGTGCAAGAGAGAGGCTGGGGCCGAGCATGCAACTTCAAGGTTCAGACCCAAGGGTTGGAGTTGCAGGTGTTTGAGGGCTAGAAGGAAGTTCAGATCTAGTCTCATCCCATGAGGAAACACAAGCTCAGAGAAGTTAAGTGGCTAACGTGACAGTCACACTGATACAAAGTAATGGCAGAGCTAAAATCAGGACCCAGGGGCTATTTCCACTCATTATCTTAAGACTCATGTCCTTCTGCCCAGTGTTAAAATTGGTCTGGGGTCATGGTCCCACCTTCCCTTCCTCACTTGTCACTGCCTCACCCCTTCTTCCTCACTTTCCCCATGCTCCTGACGGTGGAGCAGCACTCAAGCCCTCTCATTTCTGGGACCTTCTAGGACTTGTGTTGAAGCTGACAGAGAGGACCCAGACCTCTCGTTTATGCAATTCTTTTTTCCTACAGGCAGCCCTTAAGACGGGGGAGGTGGGAAGGAAACCCCAAGTGCAGGGGTGAGCACTTCTTTCTCTGCTCTCTTACCTCCTCCCATCAAGGTTCTAGCTGACAGGTGTGGTGGGATCTGAGGTCTGCATTCGTCTTCTTTCCTGTTCTTTTCTGGACCTCAGAGAACACAAGAGGTAGACAGACGCTCTTGGTTGGGGAAGGATGAGCACACAGCTGCGATTTCCCGGGCCTAAGCTAGAAATGGTAGTGATTTTTTTTTCCTTTTTTTAATTTAGGAAACCCTGTTGAGAAAGACAGGCTGACACTTGCTGACCATACTCGTGCAGAATTTCTCCTGGAGCTGCTAGTCGTGTGCATGTTTACGAGTGGAGTATGTCTTGTGGGCATGCTTGTATGCGTGTGCCCTGCCATCCCCAAGCAGGCCTCACACGCATAACGCCCCAACTGAGCGCTTTTCTTAATGGTTTGAAGCACAAATGTTATTGTCTTTGAGTTAAGTGGTTCAATTAGCGCTGATTGGAAAGAGTGGGATGAACTGGGGAAACATGCAGCCTGTTTGTTAACAGCCAGGGGAATGAACGGAGGGAAGGAGGGGAGGGGTGTTGGCGCTGAACACTGCTTCCGGGAGAGCCTGGCCCATGCCATGGCTTTGGGGCAGAGCTGCCATGACCAATTTTTGTTAGGAGGTCAAGAAAGCAGAAAGCTATCGGGAGAGGGGTAGCGTGGAGTTCTCGAGCAATGCGGAGTGGATGTGTATCATCCCTGCTGCTGTAAGAGATCTCGGCGTCCCCACAGAAACTATTCATCGCTCGGCCGCGTACCGCCTCACCCCACCAGCTTGGGGCCGCACCCTTGCCGTTAGTGGAGAATGGTCTCTCTGGTTTGCAGAACCTTATTCCAGCCGTTGGCATGGGTGTCTGTCTTGCTGCCTCCCAGAGGACAGGACATTTGGGGAAGCTAAGCAGGACTGCAGAGGCTTTCAGAGCTTCGAAGCAACCTCAGATACCTTGCCCCTGTAGTCATTCCTGGGAGTAGACGTGGGGCCGGAACCTCACCCCTGATCTGCTCCCTCTCCGGTCTTTCTTTTTTGCTACCCTAACAGGAGCAAATCCAGCATCATTACAAACCCTAGAATTGATCATTCTTCCCTTTCCATCCAGGTCTTTTGCATAAAGTACTGTGGAGGGCTCAGTGATTGATCTGTCACTCTGCCATGACCCCCAGAAGGTTTCCTCTCTCCACTCTGGGTAACAGAAAGAAGGTGT
The DNA here is from genome assembly GCF_027475565.1 of Acinonyx jubatus. Taxonomy (NCBI): domain Eukaryota; kingdom Metazoa; phylum Chordata; class Mammalia; order Carnivora; family Felidae; genus Acinonyx; species Acinonyx jubatus. The sequence goes on along the minus strand of NC_069383.1, from coordinate 24,340,235 downwards.
GGCTACTCCCTGCTTTTATCCTCCAGCCCTTCCTCATTTCCCCACGCTACCCCTGTTCCTTCAGGGCTTCCCACGGAGGACAGCTTTCTCTTTAGGTGCCACCCTGACACAAGGCCCAGCAGCCCCCTCTTCCTTCTCTCTCCTCTTGGGTCCACCAGGGTTCTAACCACACACCACCCCTCAACTCACGGATAAGACCAGAAGACCTGAGGAGCTTTGAGACTAATGACATGTCTGTGTAGCAGGATAGCATGAGGGTTAGCAACAGGGACTCAGGAATCACACCTGCTTTTCAGTTCCAGCCCTGCCACTCACTGGCTGCATGGCCTTAGACCTAAGGCTCTGGACCTCTTTAACCTTCAGTGTCCTCCTTATAAAATGGGGGTATAATTAGTAAGTAGAATTATGGGAGGAAAGTCGCCAGAGAGCCCTAGGTGTAGGAAGGGATAGCATGGTGAGGTCAGGGGAGCAGTGGGTCTCTGGTAGGGATGTGAACGTGAAGGATGTTCTGAAATGATGTCGTCGGTTCATCCAGTGAAAGCTTGGCCGGATCCAGGGAGGCCAGGGTAAACACACAGAGAGAAAAGGTTTCCCAGAGAGCACTGCGTTCTGTAGCGAGGACACCTTCTGCCCCCGGCAGATGGCTCAGGTACCATATGATTGGTCCCATCCCCTTTTCATAAGGAAGCTGAACCAAGAGCTGGTACACACACGTGTGTGCGCGTGTGTGTGTGTAAGACCAGTGAACAGAAGGAGATGTTTACTGAGTTCACCCTTTTCTTGCTCTCCTTTTTCTTTCTGGCATGTGGAAAATTGTTTGAATACCCCTATGGACATGAAGAATTTATGCACAAACCACTGTTTTCTGGTGATCTTACCTCCATTTGTATATCATTTATAGGCCGATTGAGTCAGTGTGACCCTGCAGGTCCTGAAGAATCCCCACACCTCATCGTTCCCCTGCTGACCCCCTTCCCCAAACAACGTACCCCTAGAGCCTGCACTCTCACACCAAGGAAAGAGAGCCTGTCTAAGTTTTGCCTTCACCAACTTGAGCAATTCAGTTACTGTGCCATTTTGGGGAGATCATTGGTGCCCAGCCATCCAGCCAGAAGACCTTGCTGCTATATACAACCTGGGGAGTTGGACCCCCAGCAAGTCCCATGTGCCCTTGAGATGTCCAGGGGTTTTGCCGTCAGAGCAGTCTAGGAAGAAAGCTCACTTTGGCCTCAGGTTCCTAGCTGATTTTTTTTTGGTCCTCCCTCACACCATTTTCCCCTGGTCTTTGGGCCCAAATCCCTCTTCCATTTATCACGTCGCCCTCAAATCCACTTTCTGTGCTGCTGCCAAGATCCTTCTCTGCATTCCCACAGCCATCTACCTGTGACCCAGCCCGCCTTCCCTAGAGAGTTTCTATAATTACTTGAGAGAACCATTGTTCCAAGAAGATAGGCAGAGCTGCCGAGTTGAGGGGCTCCGGGAGGACACAGCCGAGTCAGCCCTCCCAGGCAGAGGGAGAACGTCATTTCCTAGATATTTCTAAGCTCTTCTCTGCCTTGTCTCCATGTTTAACATAGACTCTTAACCCCATATCCATCTGTGAGTGCATGTAAATGGCAGTAGCTTTGCTTTTCTGGAAGCCTTGGGTCCAGCAGATATGAAGGAGGAGGGGTCTGGGTTTCCAGAAGGGAGAATTCAGACCTCGTCCTTCTCTGGATCTGCCCTGCCTCAAGAGCTTCCCCCAGGCTCTCACCATAGGGCTTTCCTTCTCAAAAGCACTCGCCAAATCCTTACACACTGGCGTAGTACAAGTTTAAGTTTCTGCCCCTGGGTCTCTCTGCCCTTTCTAAAACTTGGGCAGAGGCCCAGAAGGCATGCTTATCACATTTGAGATGAATAAGATTGTGTTGTGTTAGAAAATCAAGGTTCAAAATTTCTTACAAGTATGGAGAGAGATGGGCTGCAAGTTACAACGTGAAATGTAATTTACCAGTTGTGACAAATGCCAAGTCCTGTGCTTAAGTTCAGAAAATCGGTTACACAATTACAAGATGAAGGTGACCTAGCTTGACAACCGTTCATTTGAAAATTACCCCAGGGGGTTTTGTTTACTACAAACTGTACACTAACAACAGTGCGAAGTGACTGATAAAAATTGCATTAATACAGAAATAGTATAGATCGAAGGAGGCAATTATTCTGCTTTGCTTAAGTAACATCTGGGACATTGTGTTCAGCTCTGAGCTTTGCAATTTTAGAGAGTTCTTGACAGCATTCCCGGGAAAGGACCGGGTGGTGTAGTGAGTGGGATCCAGGTTCGAGGAGTAATGGAAACCACTGGAGATGGAAAGAAGGGACGAAGCTAACATAAATAATAGGAATGGTGGTTTCACAGACGGAGGCAGGGAACGGGCACTTTTTGTGCACTTGCTATTGCTAAACACTGTGCTAGTCACGCTCATAATTCTCATGTAATCCTCAAGGCGGTCCTCGGAGCTGAGAGGCATTTGGGTTTAGAGAAGGTCTTATTTCCTGGGTAAATAAGAAAAGGGGCTCAGATTTTGTTCCAAGTGGCTCCATACTACAAAACTTTGGCCAGTAGGGGCAAATACAGGTTGGTGGGTTTCAACTTGAAAGAGGACTTTTCTAAAGCAGAATGGATTCTTAAGTGGAGCACCCCCTGGTGTGGAATACTTTGATAGAAGCTCATCATCTCCCAGAGGTGTGAGGAGGACATCCATCCACACTGCGGGGGTAGGGGGAGATCACGATGATTTTTGGTTCGGATGGGTGTTCTGGAATTCCCTCAGGCTCTCTGAGGGCAGCATCGGGCACAGGAGAACTGCTAGGCGGGGGCGGGGCAAGGCTAGAACTGCCAGCGCCCCTTCTTCTGCCTGGGCCCACGGATTACAGGCCGCTTACGCCAGCCTTTGCCCAGTGCCCCCGTTTGCTAGTCTCAGAACCTGAACAGGGTCTCTTCCTGGCAGCCCCTCTGTAAGGGCCAGAACCTGCCCTCCTCCCCTTTCTGACTCCGTCACCACAGCTTGTCTTCCTACCCAGGAATGGGCATTTTGAAGAGGCTCCCTCCTGTCTCCTTTTCCCCATCTGTGCAGCCTCTTTTGCGGCAGCATCCAGCAAGGGGGGGTACCGCCATCCTCACCCCAGACAGGATTGTCTTCCGAGCCAGGGATGTCGACGAGGCCTGTGCGCGTATCTGCATGCTCACGCCGCAGCCTGATCGATGCCTGTCAGAACTGAGCATCAGAGTGACAGCCGCACGCCGGGCTGTTTGCTGAACACAACGCGTCCGTCAAGGGAAATCAGACGAAATCCATCTCCTTGTCCAAAGCCTGGCCCGATGGGCTGTGTCTGGAATGCCACTCTTCTATCCCGCCCTACTTTGTGCCCTGAAAATCATTCCCCCTGGATTTCAGTGTTACATTGATGGGCCTCCTGGGGCAGGAGAATTACGGTCAATAAAATGAGGCGAAGATACCAATCCCAGCCTCTACCCTTTAGGGACATCCAGTTTAGAGCTAGTGGCTACTGTATGGACAGTACAGGTCTAATAAATACACAGAGTTATCTTGAATTGATTGGTATAAAATAGAGCATAAATCGGATTTGATTTAAAATTTTGCAGATGTATTTTGAGTAGGGCATGACCAGATTGAATGGTATGTGGGATATAGGACTGGCATTCTAGACACAGCCCATGGTAGACAAGGGTCTCTGTAGAAGGTCTCATTAGAGAGGCAATTATGAGGTTTTAAGGCTTTCAAATTGACAAGGACAAGTGTTGGCAAAGGTTCTGTGTTTGTAAACCATTTGGGGCTGTGAGAATCTCTGTCACCCTGTGTCTTGGCAGTAAGCCAGCTAGCTGCTTCTCTTTCCTCTCCCCGAAGCCTCTTTATCCCATACAAGCCTGTACCTGAACCTTCACGAAGACCCTCTCTAACCCTCAGCCGCGCCAGCACTGGCATTTCCCAAGGCTGCCGGCTCTTAACAGAGGAACTCTCCTGTTGCCCACCTCTGGCAGCCGCTGTGCCAGGTAGTTCTCTCCCCTTCGCCTGCCCTCCCATCAGGGGTCTGAATGGCTCGCAGGTGTCAAAGAAAAATGTTGCAGGAGGCCAATCACTCTGGAAGGGAATTTTTTTTTTCCACCAGCTAGAAGACTGGAACACAAAATTGTTCAAAAGACAAAAATGGGATGTCTGGGTGGTGAGGGAAAGAGGTCAGTCAGCCCAGGAGCAGGAGGGTGGAACACAGCAGCTGAGAAAAATGAGGTGTTTTGGGGGGTGGGGGGGTCATCAAACCAGCAAGCAGAGGGTGGGGATCCTGGACAAATGGGAGACTGAGGAGAAGCCAGAGTTTCGGGGTGGCCTCTCACTGCTGCTGCTGGTCCTCAAAGGGCCTTTCAGGCTTGGGAAGGATTCTCTGATATTGCTTCCCCGGGGGGCGTGCCCGAGGGAATCTGCCCCCCACCTGGGCCTCCTCGCCCCACACTGCCCTACTTAAGCAAGCACAGCTCTCCCACCCCAGGCCTGCGGAGCGCAGCAGTCAAAGCTTTATTACCCACACACAGGAGCCGCTCTGCAATAAAATAAAATAAACCAAGGTAATGGGAATGGCTGGTGCAGGGGGCGGCCCCCCAGAGAGCTGAGCCCGTTGCTGCCCCTCTTCTCAGCGCCACTGATCACCATTAAGGCGGCTGTCAGTAAGGCATCCGCCGTCCCCTGGGCCTCCTTTCCAGGGCTGAGCGAGTGACCCCACGCAGTGGTCAGTCGTAGGAGCAACAGCAGCTGTACACAAACGTCCTTGTTCAGCGCGCAGGCCTTGGGGCCGCCTCCTCCTCCGGGCAGTAAGACAGGGAATTTCACCTCCTGAGGCAAGCCGGGGTAGGGAGGAAAGGAGTTCTGCCCTGAGATGACCTCAAGACAAGCCTTTATAACAGCCTCTGCTGTCTATACCTGGGGTAAGTGCCCTGTAACACAGAACTAGCTGCAGGAGGGGAAGTCGTGGACCTACAAGTGCCCCAAGGGAGGTGGAGGGAGGCACAAGCACCTGGCTGACCGTCCTCCCGGGGTCCCCACCTCGCATGTGCATTGTTCTGCACAGCAGATATTTATGCCTTGCACGGACGGTGGCATTAGCAGTGGTTCAAAGTCTCTAGTAATTTTCATTTTGTCACACGGCGTATCTGGCCCTTTGACCAGAGAGCTTTTAAATTCCTCCTCCGTGGCCCTTTCTTCTCCCCGTCTCCCTGGCTCCTCCATCCCCGGCTTGATCCAGACTTGTTGATGAGCCTCAGCTTTTCCCCCACACACGAGGCACTAAATCTTGCCTGCCTGCCTTCCGACCCACCATCATTTCCCGAGCTCACCTACGCCCATGAATGCTTAATTTAAAACTTCTGCTGCCGCGCAGCAGTTTGTAATTCTGAGGCCGCTTTCAACAGAGGAAACAAAATGGGCTGATGAGTGTACTCAGAAAGGTGAGCAGAAAACCATCCAGCATCTCTGTGATGTGGGGAAAGGCTTTTCTTAACCATTTAGCTTAATAGGATGGATATCTGCAGTGTAGAGTAATTCTAAGAGGATGGATATCTGCCTGATCCATTGGCCTGTGGGGTGGTTATGAGTTTAAATTTTTCTCATCTACCCAGCAATGAATTCTCTGGGCTTTTCAATTGTAAACTTAGTTTTCAGTGGGGCAGCCGGAAGGGATTTTGTTTGGGTCAAAGGGTTAAAAAGGCAGATCCAGTCAGGTTGGGAGGCAGGCAGGTGTACCCGGCATGGCTCATCCTTCATCTGCAGCTTCTCTGCTGCCTGCATTCCTCCCCCGGCACCTCTGTCGGACCACAGTTTCCCTGTGCTTCTCGTCTCTGCGTGGCTCATGTTCCACCGCGGGGATCTAAAGGAGCCCCTGGGCCTTCAGAGGTTAGAGCCCCGCTGCGGGTGTCTGCGCTAGCGTTTGGATTGCGAGGGGATGGCAAGGGGATGCCCTAGCCTGGCCACCTCCAGATGCAGGCCCAAGAGAAGGGCTCGCAGCCTGCAGCTCTCCCAGGCAGGCAGGACCTGGTGATGAGTTCCCAGGGCTGGGTTCCTGCTGAGCAACCAGCGCAGAGTAGCTGCAACGAGTCCCAGAGGGTAATGAGCCTAGAACGCGGCTAACTGGAGTACTCAGCATGGGATCATTGGGGAAACAAGCTCAGGCAAATCTGTGCAGAGGGGAATCAAGGGTTTCCTAATGACTTTCTTCCTTTATACTGACATATTACCTCTCTGCCCAAGAGCAGAGCAGCCGGGGCCAGTGGGAAGACAGATGACTCTCCTTAGGTCCACTTCCTGACCTTTCTCAGCATGCCTTCCTCCCCTGCTCCCAGCTCCTGATAGCCTCCTACTCCCTGGGTCAGAGCTTCAGGAACTCCCAGGACCTAGGACTATGACTCTCCTGGATGTCAGTGAATCGTTCTGCCCACTGAGTAGTGACAAGAGTCAGGCTCTGAAATCAGGAAGGATTATGTTCAAATTCTGGCTTCTCTCCTTACCAATGACCTTGGATACATTCTTTAGCCTCTGAGCCCCTGTCTCCTTGTCAGTAAAGTGAGACTAAAGATAACCACTTCACAAAAAGGCTATGAGGATTAACTAAGGCAACATGCTTGTCTGGGAACCTAATTCGTTGTGTGGTATACAGCAGGTACTCAATAAATGCTAATTCCCTTCCCTCTTCCCTATAGTGAGGAGCTGCTGGTCTTCCCTTCAGATGTGGCAGTGGGAACTGCAGAACCTTCTTGCCTGGAGTGTTCATGATCTACCCAATGCCCAGCCTGGCTGTCTGACAGAGGCTGTGTTCAGGGCAGTAGCTGGAAGGGTCCAGCCCTGACTTGGTGGGCCCTCGGAGCAGGGCTTTGTCCCGGTACTGTATGCCAGGGACTGTGTTTGGATCAGTAATAGAAGAAAAGCTTTGTGTCTCTCTGAGATTATCTTCCCTTTATGTTCTTTGAAGCAAGCATTCTTAAAAGCGAAGACAAATCAGTAGATAAGTGCCAGTGATTGGCATCTGGGTCTTTTCATTCAGTCCATTTAACAAACATGTAATGACCTGTATGTCAGGTGCCATGCCAGGACTTGGGACCACAAAGTCAAGTGCCATGTGGCTATGTTTTCTGCCATCAAGGAGTTGGATGGCAGGCTCAAGAGCTCCTCAGGAACCCAGAGTACAGGGTGATACATGTTCTGGGACTCACAGGATTCCCTCGGGGCACAACTAAGAGTTCAGGAAAGATTTCCTGGAGGAAGTATCACTTAGGCCAAACTGTTAACAGTGAGTAGGCATCAGCCAAACCAAGGGTAGAAGGACATGCATTCCAGAGAGATACGAACGCATCAGTTTGGAATTACATTCAATTGCTGAAAACAGTTCAGAAACAGCAGTTGCTTACACAAGATTAAAGTTTACTTCTTTCTCATGAAAAACGTCCAGAGATAGACAATCTTGGACTGGTACAGTGACCTCAGTGTCAACGGGGATCCACATCCCTTCCTCCTTCTGGAGGAATGGATCCAAATCCATTTCTTAGCACGCATGAATTCCATTCTCAAGGTCCAAGGAGCCTGTGGGGCCCCACCTATTCACACCTTCCTTCCAGTTAGGACGCCGAAAGAAAAGGGAGAAGCCCATGGTGGCAAATGCTTTCAGAAGTCCCACTCAAAAATATCAGCTAAATCTCAGAGGTGTGACCAATGAGAGAGGGACAGACTTTTGGCTGGCCACACCAATACCTGGACTAAAAGGATACCTGTTATTAAGAAGAAAGGAATGGAAACTGGGAGGTCTGTGCCACAGAGCCCGTGTGACATGACATTTCAGGATCTGTTTAGGAAACACCTAGTTCATTCTGCCTCTTTCCTTTCCTGCCACTAATACTTTTCCCTCTCGCTTTTGCTGTCACTCCAGTGGCTTTAGGTAGTTTCAGGAGGTAACTGCAAAGCCCAAAACAGTGTGAGGAGCCCATGGCCCAGGGAGTTGGGGAAAGACAGGGAAGAAGAGGGAATGTGGCCTCGGTGCCGAGAAGCAGAGGAGTCAACACACCCGTGCCGGCCCACGCCCTTCGTTCCTGGTCTTTTCCCAGGCAGAGGTGGCCCGGACCAGCTGCAGACCACAGAGAGGTTTGGGAGGGCTTATGACATCTGAGAGCTCCACTCAGACAGTACAAGCAGTGCCATAGTTTCACTGTCATTAGCAATAAATGAGCAGTGAGGAAGCCCAGCCTCGACCCCCAGAAGAGGGCAGGGGCCGGGACCAGGGTCATTGACCAGGCGATCTGGCCTCTGGCATACCGCACTTATCCCAATCTGGGCTATGTGTGCTCAGACCATATAATGGGTGGCTTTTACCCACAGGCCTTTCTTTGTATTGCGGAGAGGCCACAAAGATCACAGGTCATACAGAGCAAGGACTCAGTTTGCCCGTGTGACAGGAGGGTGAGCACACACAGCCCTCGCCCACTGGCACTGCTGGAACAGGAAGACTGTATCATCTGTATATTAGCCAAAGGCCTATGATTTTTCCCTGAGAGAACCAAAGTTTGGTCACTCTATAACCGAGGTGCCCTCAAAATACGTTTCTGTTCTCACCATCTGTGCTTAACCCAGGAAGAAGCACCAACATTGTCTACCGGACATTCTCCTGAGAACTTTGTGTATAATAACTCATTTAAACCTCACATTTTCCTTAGGAAGGAGGTATTCATTTTCACTGCTCCCGTGTTAAACTTCGAATCTGAAGCACAGGCTTAAAATAACTCGACCAGGTTACTAAACAGTAGAGGCCAAGTTTGAATCCAGAAAGTCTGGCTTCAGAGTAACCATCGTGCAGCTCTGCCAATGGATGAGGTGCCCCAAATCAGGAGGAAATGTCGGAATGGAGACAGGCAGGTGAAGGTAGGACCAGACACAAAGCACCGTGCCTGTCTGTTATGCAGGGAATAAGTGAAAGTCATGCTAGGGGACCCTGCCTGGTAAAGGCTCTTCTTCTCTTTCTGACTCCCTTGTCTTCTCCCCTCTGCTTTCTGACTCCAATCAGCATGATCCATTGACCAGCTACACTACACTTGTCTGTTTCTTCTCATTCCTGTGTCCCAACTATTGTCCCTGTACCAGGACTTCTGTGCATCTTGTTTAGGTTCCCATCCTTTCCTGCGTTCCTAAGGATGTACAGAACTCACCCCCGATCCATCTGTCCCAGATCTGTATTAGAAGGGGCTGGGCTCTGACCCATCCCATCACCCTATCCTTCAAGGTCACCCTCCTGAGCTTTTCTTCTGAGCAGATTGCACCTCTTCCTGGCCTCTGCTGTCTCTGCCACCTTCCCTCTCCCTCAGTATCTGCTTATACCTCCACTGACCTCGGCCTCCCTTTTTGTCCTGAAATTCTACCTCACTCCTGCTTTCACTCTACCATCCATGACTGTTTCTGAAGTATGATCCAGGTCATTCCACAAGCTAGAGCGTGTTTGCCTGGCCCCACCTGTGATGTCCTGCCTGGCCCCTCCCTGAAGTAGCCCCACTGTCTAGCCCTCAGAGTTGGCGTGCTCCTGTGAACCCCTCCAGTGCCTGCCGTCTGTGCTACCATTCGGTGGTCATGGGTTTTACATGGCATTTTGTCACTAGTCGACATGAGGCAGCTTCGTTGTGTCTTCTCAACTGAAGCTCTCTGAAGACAGAAGTTATTTTTTTCTCCGTTTGCATCTATTGCAATGCCTAATGCAGTGCTTTTCTACTTAGGAGATGCCAAATAACTATTTCTCGGTTGGTTGATTACAATAAGTCCTAGGTCTCTTTACACATCCTTAATGATTTTTATACATTGCAGTTCCTTCAACATCTGTCTTTCCATTTTGAAGAATCCTAATCATTTTTGGATGTTCTCTTCTCTTTAATCAGCTCAACTGGGCATCCCTGGTCCTTCTCCAGCCCTGCTGTATCTTTCCAGAGATGCAAGGCTGAACCACAATGATCTCCCCTTGCAGGGTACATTGTACTCTATTATAACTGTAACCTGTACTTTCTGCTGCTTGCCTGGCCTTGGAAGCTGTCTTTGTTAGGGAAGCTCTGGACAGCAACCAGGAACATAGCCATGTGGAAGGTGTTGCCCAGAAACAAAAGAGCCCTGCCAAGCACAGTCGCCCAGGAGCCCCCTCCATCAAGCCCCTTCTAGCACTGCCTAGAATCCTGATGCTTGGGCAATGACGTGGGGACTAGGTGTGGGTGCAAAAGAAACAGGCAACAGCCTCACTTGGAGGGCATAATGTAAAAGCTCATGGATTACAAGAGCAGTCTAGTTGATTCAGGATTAACGTGAGCACTAAAGATGGAGTTGTTAGAAAGAGTGAATTAGGGAAGGCTTCCTGGAAGATCTAAGTGGTGTGGGGGACTTGCCCCCTGGACACATCTTCACACATTTTCTCTCAGCACTCCTGGCCAGAAACTTCCTGAAGTGGGGGTTCTCTCGGCAATCCCTTACCAGTAAACGGCCAGACATCTCTCTGAGTGTGCTCTGCACCTCTGCTCCTCCCTTGGCGGTGCGGGGGCCGCTGCAGGTCTGACTTTTCTGGCTGTGATGTAGGGTTGTGGCCTCAGGGACCAGCCGGGCTACAGGAGGCGGATTGGGCAGCTCACTCGGCAAGCAGATCGGCTGAGCCAGAGCAAGGGGGGCTGGATTAGAGGAAATGAAGTTGGTGAGAAGGGGAGTATGGTGTACTTCGAGAAGATTCACGGTACTGAGAATCTCTCCTCATAGCCCTTGTTTTTCTTTTCGTGCTCCTTACGGCATGCCTTTTACTACCTGACTAAGACAGAGGATGGTGCTGGCTTTTCCTTTTTTTTCTTTTTTTTTTTTTTTCTGCTCTTGACCTTCCCACTGTCTGTTTTCCTGCCCACTGGCTCCAGGCAGCAGCTCAGGAGCAGTGAGCAATTGAGAGCATCTTCAAATAGCATTAAAAGAAATCCAATTGCTTAAATAATGTTTACGTCGAGTGTCAGGGTGGGGGCAGGGATCTCAAATCTTCCCCCCCCCCCCGCCCCCCACCGAGGACACTGGCAGAAAGTCTGTGGCGGGAGAAGCTGCATTGACAGCAGTGGCTGCAGCCACACTGTCTTCTGTCAGAAGAGCCTGGAGCAGGCACCTCGGCCTAGGAAAGCGTTAGGCTCACCATGCTTCCTCCAAAACCAAAGGTATTGTCTTAAAAGCTTAATTGTGCCTTCCAGAAATCTTAGCCAAAGATGCTGAGCATCTTCATTTCCTGTCTCCACTTCAGAGCACACCTACATTGGGAGCACTCCCCGTGTGGAGCAGAGAGCAGGTGTCAGTGGAATTCTGCTTAGTGTAACCAAACTGGAGGGTGGAGTGGAGCAGGGCAAATGAGGCCACCCTGACCCCATTCAGAGGAACACAGGATAGCTGCTCCCTGCCTGAGAACAGGACAAGATCAGCCTGAGCAAATAGTAGGGCTGAGGGGGCACCCATTAGCTCCTGGGACCTCATTAAGCTGAGTTGTATTCGGCACATTTGGTTGAAATGGGGGAGAGAGAAATAATTGTGATTAATGGCGCTTTGAGTCCTGTCAAGAGGATGGGCAGAGAGTCATGTCAACAGCTAAGCTGCTGACCCATCCTATGTATTGTCCTTTCCTACCACTAATACTTTTCCCTCTCTCGCTTTTGCTGTCACTCCAGTGGCTTTGGGTACTTTCAGGAGGTAACTACAAATGTAGCCCAAAACAGCATGAGGAGTCCATGGCCCAGGGAGTTGGGGAAAGACAGGGAAGAAGAGGGAATGTGGCCTCAGTGTGGAGAAGCAGAGGAGTCAACACGCCTGTGCCGGCCCACACCCTTCATTCCTGGTCTTTTCCCGGGCAGAGGTGGCCCGGACCAGCTGCAGACCACAGAGAGGTTTGGGAGGGCTTATGACATCTGAGAGCTCCACTCAGATGGTGCAAGCAGTGCCATAGTTTCACTGTCAGTAGCAATAAATGAGCAGTGAGGAAGCCCAGCCTCGACCCCCAGAAGAGGGCAGGGGCCGGGACCAGGGTCATTGACCAGGCGATCTGGCCTCTGGCATACCGCACTTATCCCAATCTGGGCTATGTGTGCTCAGACCGTATAATGGGTGGCTTCTACCCACAGGCCCTTCTTTGTATTACAGAGAGGCCACAGAGATCACAGGCCCTCCCGGTCATACTGAGCAAGGGCCTCGTTTGCCCACATGACTGGAGGGTGAGCACACAACAGCCCTCGCCCACTGGCACTACTGGAACAGGACGACTGTATCATCTGAAAGGATTTTTTTGTTTTCCTTACTGTGTTGAAATAGGTTTGAGACAGACTTTGGGAACGTGCCTGAAACACAGGCAGAGTCCCTGAAGAGGCCCAGATCTCCTCTCCACTGGGCCTAAGAGAGCAGCCCCTGAGTGTGGTGAGAGGGGAGCAGGGGGCTTTCTCTGTGGCCTGTCCGGGAGTGTGGATCACAGGACTTCTGCCGGCCCCACCGCTTTGCCTTCCTGTGAATCGGAAAGGGGTGCCTGCCGAGGACAGCAGGCCCAGGGCCAGCTTCCTGCTGGCATGTGAAGGCAGCTGGATTTTAAGGAAGAATACGGATGAACACAGGGGCAGGGGGAAATAAATTGCCTGGCTCCTAGCTGCAAGTATAGGATTTTTATCTGTTCCAAATTCTTTTCTCTTGTGCCATTCTCTGGCCTGCAAGAGGGATTGGTGTCCATGTACCTATTCCAAGAGACCAGGTGATAATGAAAGAGAAGGAGCTCCACATCCCCTTTCCCCCAGCATAGGACATCCCTGCCGCAACCTGACAGCATTTATTGGCCCCCGTGGCCACAGCCCAGTTCTGAGAACTCTGAAGTGACTGAGCTTGTCCGAGCTCCAGATTCCCTTAAACCCAACAGCAGTGGCCTTTCCCCAAAGGTTTCCCTGTTCTCCTAGAAGGACCTGAGACCTGCCCACACTGGCAAGTGACTTGTAGCTTGAGGCCTTCTCAGCCCTGTGCTCAGATGTTCCCTCAGGCGACTGAGTCCTAACTGGGACACCTACCCCCTGGCTTGGAGGACTTAGCAGACAGGGTCTGGGGTCCTGTCCTGTCCTCTTAGCTCTTCCTCTGGCTGTCTCGTGTCTGCTTTTGCTCTTCACCCCTTCCTTGCTGAGGGATGGTGGCCAGGAGTGGTGGATGTGTAGGAGACCAGAGGGAGGCATACACAGCTGCTGCCTGTGTTCATGCCTGGATAAATAGAGGAATCCATCCTTGCTCCAGTTATATTCAGTACAGGCAAAGCCAAGTGCGAAACAGCCCCTTCTGCTCGTGACGTCTGGGAGCCTCTGAGTCATCAGTGCTGGCTGCACTGACCAAAAGCCACTTTCTGCCCCTCCGGGCTCCTATGAGCAGACCTGCTCTGACAGGGGCATCTGTGGGAACATCCCTGTCACCTTAGAGAGGTTCTCGAAACAGGCCTTCTCCCAATTTGTTCAGCGCCACTGGATTTCCCCAAAGACAGTTTTCTGTCCCAGGAACTTTCCTTCTCCAAGTTGACTGCCAGTAGTCTGGAGAAGCTAAGACCTCTTACCTTTCATCATCTGCTCACTGAATGCCTCCCGTGTGCCAGTAACAAGACATTAATAAGTGCCCATTATGATACTGTAATTAGTAGTGGTATGTGGGGGAAAGCATTACTAAGTAAATAATGTAATAGTTTGAGTGAAATCCCATCAGTGCAGAATCTTCATGGGCTGGGTAGGAGTTCACAGGTGCAGTAATAGAAGGAGCGTTCTAGCCACGGGGAGGAGTGTGTACAGAGGCCTGAAACGATGCATCATGTGTGTGGAGCTGGCGTTGGTTTGGCATGACCAGAGCAAAGTGATGAGGGCCAAAATGGTGGAAGGTGAGACCGGTAAGAACCCAGTGGTAAGAAGCTTATACTCTGCTGTGCTGAGGAATTTGGACTTCAGCAGAGAGCAGGGAAGGGTCTCAACAGCAGCAGAAGGGATCAGGTTTGGATTTTCTGGTTAAGTAACCCAAACGCACAGTAACTGTGTACTTACTATCTACCAAACTCTTCCTGAGTATCTAACTAGAACCAGTTTATTTATTCTTTAGTAAAAATCATTGAAGTAGGCACCATTATTATGCCCATTTGACCACTTAGGGTCCCACAGCTAGTAAGTAGTTGAGCAAGGCTTGACTCCAGGTGGTCTGGCTCCCCAGCCTGTCTCTGACCATCGTGCTGCACTGCCTGTGATAAGCCTCACTGCAGCATTGTGGAGGGGCCATTAGGGACACTGGTGGCAGGGATACCAGTGAAGGGGACTGTTCCCCAAAGGTAGGACCTGAACTCAAGGAGTGGCAGTGAGGATAAAGAAGAGAGGAAGAATTCAAGCGACATTTATGAAGTAGAATTAGTGTGATCTGGAGATTGAGTGTGAATATATAAGGGAGCCAAGGATGACTCCCGAGCTTCTCGTGCTGCTGACTGGGATAAGAAATGCAGGTGGAGGCACAGGTTTTATAGTGACGATAGTAGATTCAGAATTAGACTCGTTACATTTGAAATTTGTCAGGTTGGAGTTGAATTCTGAAGAGAGGTCCGGACTGGAAATAAAAGTCATGGTGTCCTATAACTCCGAGAGCAGTGAAAAATGGGGGCTGTACAGCTTAAAGTGGCCCCCTGGTAAATATCCGTATTCAAGGGGCATGTTGTTGGGAAAGAATTCACGATTGAAACTAAGAGCAGGGAGAAGAAGCCACGATTGAGAATCACAGAGGCCTAAAAAAAAAAAAAAAAAAAAAGTTTAAAGTGGAAGAGGGCTTCTTAGCTTGGTTAGATCATTCAAAAGGTCAAAATCGATGACATGTGAGAAGGAATTGTTAAGATTACAGTTGAGAGGTCTTGAGTGACTTAGAAGTCGCAGTTCCATTGCAGTATTGATAGCGGTGAACCATCGCAATGGATGGGGAAGAAAAAGAGAGTTGAGGAAATACTCTGGGTAAGGAGAAATTGGTTGACTGGGTGGGATAGGAGGTCAAGGCAAGGTTTTCTCGGATGGGCAAGATATTCATAGGCAGAGAGGTGGATGGGAGAGGGGATTGGAATGGTGACGGTATGTGAGAGGTGACTGGTAGGTGCCCGAGGAAGCCAAAGAGGGTGTGATCTAGAGTTAGGTTTCTTTTTCTCTGGGGTGGGAAGGAAAGAAGTAATTATGAATGACAACGTAGGAGCTTTTTAAAAGCAAGATGCGGGTCCCCATAGAAACCCACAGCAGTTCAGGTAAAGAAGCCGGAGAGCTGGAGTCAGCAAAGCAGAGCGCGCCTGTCCAGAGTGGGCCTCGGGATCAGGGGGACACACAGGTCCTCATAAAGGGGGAAGTGGCATTTTAACTCGATCTGATTGAACAATATCCGATTACTTTCAGACCAGGTCAGACATTTGATAGCCACATGTAGTTATTCCGTGTCAGACATACACTGATTTGCCCTGACAAGAGGCCAACCTTCCTCTCGCCGCTAGCTCGGTCCCCACAGGGCTCCGGTACAGCCTGAGGTACTCTGGCTGGGCTTTGGAAAACACCACCGTGGCTGCCTCCGTGGCCCACGCCAAGGTTTGGGATGAAGAACTGCGTGGGGGCACCTGATGAACAGCAGTCTTGTCTTCGCTGCTCTTCTGGGCTGGCGCTGCTCTTCTCCTTGTCAGCCAAGGAGGATGAGAGGAGCTGGGCCATTCGGTGTGCCCCACGGTCTGAAGGAGTTCCAAAGCTTGGCTCGGTCCCAGGAAACCTGTGGGAAAGGGTGCCACCAGGGGTGCCCTGGACAGGGGTGCAGAATGAGGGCTTCCTGATTCAGGGTCATTCCTGCATGAATCTCAGAGAAGAGAGAGTTAAATCTCCTTCCAGCCTTTAGCCCCGGGTTTTCCTGAGAAGATGAACAATCTACTTTCCTCATTGTCTGCACCAAAGGAACAGATTGCGTCAGTTTATAAGCTGTGTTACCGCCTGCAAAGGCCTGGAGTCAGCAGGTTTGCATTTCCCGGCAGACTCCGACGATGCTGATCACTTTGGCTGCCGCCTCTCTGCCTCAGGCAGGACCAGGAGCTGCCCCGCCCCCGCCCCCACCCCTACTCATCCCACCCCTCATCCCTGAGGTATTCTGGGAGAGGAAGAAGCCCTGAACTTCTAGCTGAGCCATCTTGTTCTGTGCTCAGGCCTTCCATCAATTTCCAGGAGCTTCTTGACCCCTCCGGCCACCGTGCCGACTCAGGCCTGATTTCCAGGCATTCCTAGGGCTTTGGCTTGGGCCAGCACATGGATGTCCGAGGGAGGTTTTCTGGAGAACAGTTGGCACTGTGGGTTGGACTTGAAAGAGTCATCTGATCTGGAGGTGCCGCGGCGTTAGGAGCAGGGGCGCTGATGGGGACCAGAGCGCTGCTTCTCCAGCACAGGGGAGATTTGTACTGCTGCCTGCCTCTCCTCTGCCCACTCCCTGCCGGCAGCTGCCGGTAATGAGACCCAGGAGGCATTTCATGGGCACTGCCTCTCCAGCTCCCAGAGCGTTACATTATTAATTGCAGTGTGGTAATGTTCGTCGTCTCTGAGAGACGTTGCTGTGTCTGCGCGTGCCTGTGAGTGGCGGGCACACGTTGGCTGTGCTAAGCTGCTACTATATTAAGGTGAGGTGTCTCTTCAAGTTCACAGCTCTAGCTGTGGCAGCACGTTACAGCCTTCATGCAGCATCAGTGATGGTGGAAAACCAGCTCTGCGGCGATGCGGCTACCTCTGTGTAACAGGCAAGGAGTCTCCGGTGCAGTCTGGTTGCTCTGGATCACTGCTCACATTCTGGCAGAAAAGTGGTGGGAGGCGTGGGTTCGGAAGAGGCTGGAGCGCCCTTTGTGCCTCTCTGCAAGTTTTCCTGCGGGGCCCGAGGGTTCGCAGGGGGCTTCTCTGCTTGCCCTTCTGTCTCCTCAGCCCCCAGTCGTACTGGTACACCACCAGTGCCACCACCCAGCCCCGACTGTCCCCTCAGCTAGCTCACAGCCGAGAGCACCCTAAAACCTTGGTTCTGCTCTCATTTGTGTGTGAGGAGACTGAGCCTGGAGGGGACGTGACCCGCGCGCCCCCCCCCCACCCCACCCCCCCGGCCCAGATCACAGTTCCAGTCAGTCCGGTGCCTTTTCTTTGTTCCTCGGTGCCTTGTCATCCGATCTTCCTTCCTGCCGTGTTCCTAGTTTCAGGCTTTTTCCCATACTTGTTGCTGGTGGCTTTGGGGGTGTTGAAAGCAGGCCTGTGGCCAGACAGCATGTGGGAAGGATAGAGGCTTCTGCCTGTCATTAAGGCCCCTGATGTCACCTCCCCAGAGGCAGCCCTGAGCAGTCTGCTCTCTGCCTTCTAGAGGAACTCGCAGCCTGTATAACCTCCATCGCCGTCACCTGTGTGGGAAGTCTTCCTTTCCAAGGACCCCAGGGCAGGGGTGTCCTGTGCCGCTGCTCTTGTCTACCTGGCTTCACCTGTCCTGCCGGAGGCGGCCCACCTCCCCTGGAGGAGAGAGCATCGCCTCGCTATTTTCCAGGCATTCCGCAGCCTCCCAACCGAAGAGGCTGGCTGAAGAACAGTCCTCTCCCGCGCTCAGGCACTGTGCCTAGAGGCGGGGCTGGCACACTTGGGGAGATCGTACCTTTTCTCCGTCCTCTTGACACACAAAAAAGGAAGGTGGGTACATAAGCATGGGATATCCCTGCCCTCCCCCATTGCCAGTCGCCTCTGTGCTGTACCTCCTTTGGCTGCCCTGAGTCACCAGTGGAGCGTGCAGCCCCCTGCTGTGTCTCCTCCTCTGCTCAACACTCCAGAGTTTCTTTGCCCTGAGCGCCCCTAGCTGCCTTGTTCACGTTTGCTTTTCAGTGGAGGCAGCCTCCAGTGCCTTCTCCCTCCCCGGCCCAAACCTCACCAAGACCCAAAGGAGGCTGCAGGAGGACCTGTGTCTTTTCAGCCTTGCCCCAGACTTGGGACCACTAGTCATCCAATATGGTTCCTGGAGCAGGAGAGGTAGGACAGCTACATGAACCCCCTGGGCAGTCAGCGTTTCCTCTGTGGTCTTATGGTGAGCTCTGAAGTGACCAATCTCCCTCCCTCCCTCCCTCCCTCCCTCCCTCCTTCCCTCCCCCCCCCCCCATACACATATACTTTACATAAGGTTTCAGAATCTGAAGGCTTAGTGGCTGGGAAGGAGCAGGACAAGTTGAGAAAGAGGAGTAGTATCCATAAGACCCTCAGCCCCTGCGTGGCTTTCACTTCCCTTCCTGTGACCCCGTGCACCGTTCTAACCCTGCACTGCACCCCAGGCCCAGAATGTGCCACACTGCCTAGAGACAAAGATGACTCAGACCCCACTGCCTGCCTGGTGGAGTAGTTCCTAAGAAGCTGGACAGAATCCAAACAAGGGAAAGGAAGGGCAGTGTGGAAGAGGGGAGCAGGACAGGGACCGAGTATATTTCTGGAGGCCAAGGCACTCCAGCCACTAAGGAAAGAACTATAGGCAATGAAACAAATTCATGGCCACCACAGCTTCTCTCCTCACTTGTTCTCAGCCACAGAGAGCGAGGCAGAGCCGCTCCAGTTCTCCCCTTCCCTCCTTTCCCTTCTCCCCTTCCTCACGCACCCGCAGCTGGGAAGGGTGAGACCACAGCCCGGCTGGGTGGGCACTGAGGTGTGTGTGCTGCTGGGCACGGGAGCTCTTCCTCAGTAATTAGGAGACATGCAAATTAACAGCCTGTGCCGTTTGTATTAATTTGGTAAATAAGCCAGAACAATTTCATTAGTGGCACATTAATGTGCTTGGGAGCAGGAGAACGTGTCCCACTGTGAGGCAGCGGGCCCGCCAGCTGCCCCAGCCCACGGACAGGCCGAGTCCAGTGTGTCCAGCTGCTCTCCCGCTGGGTGCGGCTGGCCGGGCCGTGTCCCCTCCCCTTGGCCCCGTGGCGGAGAGAGACGCCCCCCCGCCCCCCACCTCGACTGAGCAGAACAGCACCTGGTTATTCAGCTGGGTGTGAGGACAATCACACATTAGCTCTTCCCATCAGCCCACACTTGCCTTCCCTCCACTCTGTATTTTGCATGAGGCCCCCTGGGTGTAAGAAACCCAAACCTTCTAGATGGAGGGAAAGCTAAGGGGATGGAGCTCAGCCCAAGCAGGGCTGCTGCTGGCCCGTATTAGCTGAAGGGAAGAGGAAGCAGTTTTATGTTACTTCCTTGAATACATAGGATCCGCTTCTCTTTTTACGGACAAGAAAACTGGCTAGGAGAGGAGAGTTTGTGGGACTTCCCAAAAATCCCCAGCCAGAGCTAGGATTTGAGCCCAAGTCTGTCTGACTCCATGATCCATGCTCTTCCTGCCATCTCATTGCCCGGTCAGTACACCCAGCTCTGGGGAAGACGCGGGGTGGAGAAAAAGCTTTGGTCCCCCTTGGAGCAAACAACCTAGTTGAAGAATAAAGATATTTGGAAATAAAATAACTGGCCCTACTATGAAGTAAAAAGTTGATGCTGCTGCTGCTGCTGCTGATGATGAAGCACTTATGTGTCCAGTAATCTTCTACATGCTTAGTGTATGTATTAGCTCATTTAATCATAACAAATCCTTTGAGATAGGGAATATTGCAATGCCAGTTTTACAGTAAACAAGGACACAGGGGCACCTGGGTGGCTCAGTCGGTTAAGCGGCCGACTTCGGCTCAGGTCATGATCTCACGGCCCATGAGTTCGAGCCCCGCGTCGGGCTCTCTGCTGACAGCTCAGAGCCTGGAGCCTGTTTCGGATTCTGTGTCTCCCTCTCTCTGACCCTCCCCCGTTCATGCTCTGTCTCTCTCTGTCTCAAAAATAATAAAATAAATAAATAAATAAGTAAACGTTAAAAAAAAAACAAGGACACAGAAGGTTAAGTGACTTGCCAAAGGTCACTTAGGTGGGAGGTGGATTTGAACTGAGGCAGTCTAGCTCCACAGGCTGCGCTCTTGACCTCTGTGTTGTACACTGCCCTCTAAATGCCAAAGGGTGGGTGAGCCTTTAGGTGTCCACAGAGTGGTTCACTTGGGGATGGGTTCGGGAAGCCTTCACAGGAAGGTGGTACTGAAGCTGGAAGAGCTCAGCTCACAGGGCCTAGTTCGGACCAAAGATCTGCACCCGCTCTGTCTGCCTCAAGAGCACGGGGCAAGAGATGCTGGCAGATGGCCAGACCAGCCGGGGTGCCCAGTGAGGCAGCAGCACGGTGTCCTTCGGCGCCTGAGGAGCAGGTCCGACCTCAGGCGTCTCGGCTGCCCTCTTCCTTGTTCTCGCCCAGCTGCTTCCTCAGTGGGATGCCATGGCCCCCCTCATGATCTCTCAGGAGGCCTCCTCCCCTCAGCTCTGTTTTCCTAGGCCTTAGCTTCAATATGAGCATTGAAGAGGGGAATGAAGAGAAGAGCCTCCATCTGTTCCCTGCTGACACCGCCTGTGTCCATGTGGACACGTACTCTGTGGTACCCTAAAGGCCGGATCAGCTCACGTGTGTCCACACCGAATGCCCACGCACAAATGAAACACTCCAGCAGCCCACGGTCATCACCCAAGTCTTGAACTCCTGATGTCACATGCCATTGTAGGAGGCCTCCCAAGGGAAGCTGTTGAGTCCAAATCTCTCCCTGAAACACTCCACAAGATGCTGAAGAGACAAGTAGCAATATTGTATAGCACTTTCCGGTTTACACAACACTTGGTTATAATAGCCAGAAAGAAACTGGAAGAGGTTTCCTGTGTATTTGACATGAGTGAGCCTCCCCTAACTCCTGTCTTCAGTTTGAAACAAACTTGTAGGAAATAGCTCTCCATATACCTCTAGATAGTCAATCCTCATTCTGTGTGATTCCGTTTTTGCAAATTCACTTGCTAAAATTTACTTGTAACTCAAAATCAGTGCTCGTGGGACTTTTTTTTTTTTTAATTTTTTAATGTTTTATTTATTTTTGAGAAAGAAACAGAGCGCAAGTGGGGGAGGGGCAGAGAAAGAGGGAGACAGAATCTGAAGCAGGCTCCAGGCTCCGAGCTGTCAGCACAGAGCCCGACGTGGGGCTTGAACTCACGAACTGTGAGATCGTGACCTGAGCCAAAGTCGGATGCTCAACCGACTGAGCCACCCAGGTGCCCCATGGGACTTTTTTGATCATTTGTGGATGTGCACTGTAGTGAAAATTTCAAGTCTGCTGGTGAGCACATCTCCCACCTGAGGCTGAAAAAGGTGCTGCACAGCCTTCTTATTCACCTGTCACACCACACACAAGTGGTCCTGCATTTTTCCTTTTTGTGTGTGTGCTTTCTCTTGGTGATTTTGTAGTTTAAAATGGCCTCCAAGCAGAGTGCTGAAGTGCTGTCTAGTGTTCCTAAGTGCAAGAAGACTGTGATATGCCTTAAGGAGAAAATACATGTGTTAGATAAGCTTTATTCAGGCATGAGTGGTAGTGCTATTGGCTGTGGTTTCAATGTTAATGAATCATCAGTATATATTAAATAAGGTGTCTTTAAACAGAAACATGCACAGAAGAAGGTTATGTATTGGTAAGTTGATAAAAATGTGATGAGAGTCCTGCAGGAATCTAATCCTGTGTTTCCCCTGGGAGCAATGGTTCAGGATTCACTAATTCAGTGTTCATGGTGCCTTTATAGAACATAAGTACCACAAACACTGAGAATCAGCTGTATCTGTATATCTCCATATGTATGTGTGGTTTATATGTACTTTTTAACTAAGAGAAAGTATCCAAAACCTGAGTCTTAAAGTTGATCAGAAAAATAGAGCATATACAGACATTGGTCCATGAAATGTTATAGTCAGGCTACAAATTCCTGGCAATCGATCTGAGAGAAACATGATGAACAGTGAACACTTATACCAACCTAGGACCACCATGCTTAACCCTGTGCTTGCTCCCCGTGGAACTCTCCCAGGACTAGAGAAGGGTTAAGACTTTGGTCTTCCGATTGAATTCTTTGTGCCCAGAAGGATAGGTACAGCACAGGGCTTGGCTAGAGAGGTCACAAGTCAAGATACTTGGGAGTAGCCCCATCCCTCCACTGAGCCCAGCCCACCTGCCCCTGAATGCCTTTGATGGAGAAATTACCTTGGTTGCAGCATCCATAATGAAAGGGGAAGCAGAGACCCACAGGCTACAGTTTTATCTCCCTCTGTAACCCAAGATGGATTCGGTGAGAGGACAGTGCCCAAGGCTAGAGATTTCTTTCCTCTGTGCCTGGCTGGGCCCAGGGACTTGTCAAGCCCAAGTTAGCATATTGATTGCAGGCTGGGAGAGGCTGGTAAGTGTGAAGTCAGCCAACAGGGTTGGTAGTGTTGACCCCAGGAGTGGCTCCCAGTCACTGTGTCTGTTGCTAGTGTGAGCCCTTGAGAGGCCATCGTCTGGTTTGCAGCATCAGAGGTGAGGTGTGAATTTGGGGTTTGCTATGTGGAGTGAGGTCTAAGTGTGGGCACCTTATAGGATGAGAAGGATTGTACCTGCCTGGGTATTTCATCAACCCGTCTCTGGGGTTCTTGCCTCCATTCTAGCAATCGGGTGCCAAGAGGAATTATGCCAGGGAGCATCAAGCTTCTTGTCACCACCACACTGGCCCACCACAGGCTTCTCAGAACTGGAAAGAGGAAAGAGGCCATGTGCTCAAGCAGGGCAGCTGTCCTCAGTTTTAGGAAAACGACACTTGGCTACTAACATGGTAAAAGACCAGAGGTCCAGGAATAGGGGACCTACCTACCCACCTACAGAGTCAGCTTGGAATGGATCTATATAGTATCTTTTTTTTTTTTTTTTTTCCTAGCTCTAATAAACTCTTCGTATCTGCTTCTGGGCCAGACCCCAACCTCAGGCATCGTTGAACTTGCATTTCCACTTGAAGGGTTAACCGTAAGCCTTAAGTAGGAAGAGGGTGTTCAAGAAAAGGGAAAAGCCAGGGTCCTGCCTTCCTGGTCCTACCCCTTCTTCTCCCCATTGCCTTCTGTCTGCATGCCCAAGTCACCTCTGTCCACTTACAGGGTGCCATCTCTCCCTGCTCTCTTCCGTCTCCTTCCCTCCGCTCTCCTCTCTAACCCTCTGCCCTGGGCTGCTGCTGCTGGCTCCAGCCCAGGCTTCAAAGAATTCCCAGGTATTTAGACATTCATTTTATTGCTTAATCGAGCTTGAAGCTGTTTAAATTAATACAAGTTTTCATATTTGGCAGCAAAGACTTTTACAAGCCCTTTTTAGCAGAGAAAGGAGGAGGTTGGGAGAGAATCAAAGAAGAAATTCACCCTGGGCCATTGCCTTCATGAGGTGGAAGCAGATCAGCTACCACAAGGGCCAAGGCATCAAGGCCACCCTCTTGGAGGAGCAGAGTCAGTACTGGGGTTCGGGGTCTTGGGGAGGCCCTCAGTGGAGGAGGCTCAGATGCCCCCGAGCCCTGCAGGGATCCCTGAGGGTTCTGAGGTTCCGCCACAGCATAAGGCCCCAAAGACTGGCCTGATGGTAGTGACTACACCCTTCTAGTCGCTCCCTGTCAGGAGCAGCCCCCTGCTGTGGTCACCCCACAAATGCCCTCGTGTGTTAGTAAACTTCCTGTTCGCATCCTTCTGCCCACCTGCCCCCTTCCCGCCTCTCCTCGCCTGGCTCTCATCCAGCCATTTTCATCACCTCTGTTAAGCATTAATTCCTTCAGCTGTACACCCCTCTCCCCAGGGATTGTCTTGCTTCCCCAGGGCCTGCCTGTCTTCCTAGAAGAGCCGGGGGTGGGTGGGCGCTAAAGAAGAGTGGGATGTTCCCGGAGCTATGTCTGCTGCTTGTCTCACTCCCGATCCCCAGGCTGCACTCACACGCACACGGCTAACGCAGACTCCCTTGCTTAAGCTAAGGGGAGCCGAGTTTACCCTAGGAGCTGTCTGCCAAAAGATCTGAGAAGAAGGGAGTTTTGAAGTTGCTTGGTCAGTGACGTGTCTGTAAGGATGATTCTGGGGTGTGAGAGGCTAGAACGCGTAGGTCCCACTCACAACTGAAGCGAAGGGTTCTAAGAGGGTCAGCAGTGCTGGAGCTCCAGTGAGCTCTTGCTCTTGTGCCTGATGCGCTCCTGTCCTGTGGTGTGAATGCCCTGGCAGCTGGCCAGGGCCTCCCCCTGCAGGCTGACACCCCCTTTCTCTGTTCCCCAGGTAGAGGTGGAGGTGGAGAGCATGGACAAGGCCGGCAACTTCATCGGCTGGCTGCACATCGATGGTGCCAACCTGTCCGTCTTGCTGGTGGAGCACTCACTCTCCAAGGTCCACTTCACCGCTGAGCGCAGCTCCTACTACAAATCCCTGCTGTCTGCTGAGGAGGCCGCCAAGCAGAAGAAAGAAAAGGTACGGGTGTGGAATCGGGCCTGGCCGGGGAGGAGGTGGGCGCCACCCCAGAGCTCAGACTTCCCGCCTTCCCGCCCCTCCCAACACCACTGCCTCCACACAACAGACAGAGTGGTTATCCCCCCCCGAGGGACCCCGCTTGGTGTTGGTCTCAGACCCCATGTCAGGAGCCACATGTGATCGAGGGAGAGGCTGCCAGCTTAGGCATCCTCAGCCACAGGCCTCCTCTGGTGGACCTGGTGAAGGAGAACGCTGTCTGGAAGGTGACCTTGGAGCCATGAGAGGAGTGCCTGGGAGAGCCCCTTGTGAGCAGGAGACTGGGGAGTCCTCCCTTTGCCAGCCCCGACCCTTCTTTGCTGCCCTCGGAGCAGCTGGGCGACCCGCAGCCCACTTCTGAATTTCCTTCGCATCGCCCTGCAGGGAAGCCCATTTTGGAAGCTACCCCAGGAGATGCATAAAGCTGTTAGGACAGCAGATTTATAGCCCATCAGTCTCTGCAGACACTGCATTGAAGAGACAAGGGGGGTGGGTCGGAAAGCAGCTTTTGGAAACAAATGGACGATTAAGGAACCCAGTGGTTTGGTGGTGGGAGCTGGGCTTGGCACCCCCTGACTCAGCCTGTCGCCACTGACTTATAGTCCAGCCCTGATAATGGGGATAAATCAGCCGGCCACCAATTTGTCAGGGCTTCTCTGAGCTTGAGGAGGATTTCATGGGACAGCCGTGCTGAGCCATAAATTTGTTCCAGGAATAAACGTTTCCTTCCCCATGGGGCAGCCATCTGGCTTGCAACTCGCCTCCCAAAGTCAAGGCCCAGACACCTGCCAAAAGGAGTAGGGGGCATCAGGGCCCAGAGGCTCCTCATTCTCTTCCAGCCCAGAGCAGCCACCTCCTCACTGGGTCCTTCCCAGCTGTCTTCCTTCAGGCACTGGCCCAGGGACTCCTGCCTAGATCTCTCTGTCTTTTCTTCCCGTCCCCTGGGGATTGGGACAGGTGACCAACCCTAATGAGAGTGGAAGAACTGTAGGGAGTGGTGACCCACAAATCTTGGGACAGGTGAGAGGGACTGTCCATGTCTTGGAGGAATAGGCCACCATGAGGCCTCTGAGGACACTTCCACCCTTCCTTGTCCCAATTCTGCTCACAGTAAACCCCGTCTTCCTAGAGTGATGGGGAAGCAGGCAACCTTAGCCCCTACTGCAAAGGAGCTTCCTCTTGGCTTTCCTGTTAGTGAGAGCTGAACTTAAGACTGCCAGCCCCGTGTCCTGTGCCTACTGAAGGGAAAGGCTGAGACGTGGTGCTGGGGCCTTGTGTGCAAAGGGCTGAACCTTCACCAAAGAATTAGCAGCAGGGGGTCAGCGTGGCAAGCACCGGCCTCTAAAGCCCAGATTCTGAAAGCGTCTCTGCCCCCAGGCCCTGCTCCCTTAGTCACTCAGCACACGAGCCTCTTCGGGTCTGAGTGACCCTCTGTTCTCTGAGATTAGAGACCCCAAAGGGACCCAAGAGAAGACAGAGGGGAATCTGGCCTGAGGTGGAGGAATGGGTGCCTTGCTGGGTGTTATACTGGGCACCACTATTTCCTACGCAGTGGATTTGTCTGAAAGAGCCCAGGTCATCATTTCACTCTTGCCACATGATGATGTTGAGGAGTAATTACCAGTGATTAATTACTTCCACAGGCTGCGTGGTTTTGTTCCAGTCCAATTAAAATGCAGTGCGCTACTCAGTGCAAGGGCCTGCCTGCCTGCTGGGTCCCTGTCCCGCACATCCCATCCTCTTCGGGGGTCGTGGCAGAACCTAGTATGCCTTGCCTCTTCCGGTGGGGCTGGTTCCCTGGAGCGGTGTGTGTGTGTGTGTGTGTGTGTGTGTGTGGAGCACTGCAGCCCCCTCAGAGTTGGCTGGACTCAGATGAGAGAATTTGGTAGTCGCTGCATATCTGAGGTATTCCCAGGATGGAGGCAAGGATCTCCAACCTTGCCTCACTTGTGACCCCATGAGAGCTGCCTTAGCTGTCCGGAGACAGGCACATGTGGCTAAGGGATCATGGTGGTACCTGTGAGCTAACCAAGGAAAGGTAATGCTGAGAGATTTTGTGAGACTAAGAGCATGCAGAAGTCTTTGGGGAATGTGATTATGTGCATGCACATTTGTTAGCGGGTCTGAGGGAACCTGGCAATGCTAGCTTCCCTTCCATGAGAACTTAGCTGCCTCCCTGCTGGGCCTGATTCCTCCCTGTGCCCTGCAGACTTCTCTCCTCATGAAGATGCTGGTTGGGCCCTCCTCTTCCTCTACAGGAAGCTAATGCCAGGTTACCCCCTCCTCCTCCAGGAATCCTGGGTGGGTCTGTGGACCAAAGAGGGAAACATAGATAGCAGGCACCAAACTGCCCTCCCTCCCCGCCCCCCCCTTCTGCCCCAGCAGAGCCCTGGACAGGGCTGGGTTGGCCATTGATCGCCTTTTATTGAGCTTGTCTTCCCCACTGAGATCTTGAAGGCCTCCACAACCCTGGCCCCGAGCCAGCCCCATCCTTGGAGCCTATTGAGCGGAGATATTAAATAGGATTTAGAAAGGAAGGCCTCCAGCCAGTGGAGCCTCAGTTCACATCCCCGTCTCCTGCCAGAAAGAGGATCTGGGACTCCCTGGGGAGGGTGTACAGGAAAGAGGGAGGGCCAGGGACGGGTGAGGACAGGAGGAGAGAGCCTATGCCCCTGACCTGGCCCCACAATGTAGACAGGAACTGGCATGACAGAGCAGCAATAGAACAGAGAAGGGAGGAAGGAGCCTCCTCCCTTGCCCATTCCCCCGCCTAGGTCTAAGACCAGGGTCACGGAGGGGTTACCAAGGGGCCCCGCCTCAGGACACAGTGCCATCCTGGCCCCCAGCCTGACCACAAACCCTACCACGAATCAGAGGAGCTGGGAAAGGCCTTTCCACATTAATGCAGTCCGGAGGTTTTCCCAGAGCAAAGCAGAGCCCTCTTGGGTGGGTCTCCCAGCATGCCTAGGCCCTGCTGCTTAGACCCAGTTCAGGCTTGCCTGCACTAAAGGCCAGGAGCATTCCCAGCTTCAGCGTCCCATCCTCTGGTCGGCATCTTGGCCACGCAGGTCCTTCCCCAGCTCTTCCATCTGCCCAGAGCCTGGAGGGAGAGCCATAAGGCACTGATTCTGTGCACACACAATTTCTGTTCTCTCTGGAAGGGGTCTTTGGGTCTTCTTTGTCATCGCCCCATGGGTCCAGGATGAGGAGCATCCCTCCTGGGAATTCCCCAAAACAGGCTCCTTGGCAGGGATCTGAACTGTGAGAGGGCTAGGGATGGGTAGGGAAGTGGCACCCGTCTGGCAGGTGCCCGCCAGTGTGTCTGTCCCCTCTGCCCCAGTTTGCAGAAAGGCAACATAAGCCATTATGGGCAAAACGTGCCCTTGTTCTAAGGGTGGGCCAAGCTCTCAGCTGACTGTCTCCTTCCCACCAAGAAGCCACCTAGCCGGGCTACGTTTACCGGCTGGCTGGGGGCTAGGTCCCAGGGAACAGATGGTCACCTCCGTCTCCTGAGGGAAACCTGCAGGGCTCCACTATTCAAGGGGCCAAGCCAGCTCCCTCTTAGAAATGGAGTTCCTTTATCTGAGGAGCAGCTCTCCCTGTCCTACCCTTTGGCAATCTCATGCTTCTGGTGTCTTTTCACCTTGGCAGGCAGCGGGGGGTACACCCTGCTGTGCCCCTCCTACCAGTGAGCTGTGGGGCCTTGTCACTGGACTGGCCCCACTGCCACACTCCTTGTGGGAGCAAGAGGCCTGCAGGCCGTCCCTGAGGCTTTTGTTTGCATCATCCGTGACCTCCAGCTTGCTGCCCACCTGAGCCTGCCTGCAGAGGAGCTCCACCCTTCTCCCCAAGGAGGAAACCTGATGCTGTCGCCCAAGGCGCATTTACTTGAGGAGTCATTAGCAGTTCCTGCTCCCCCGCTGTCAGTCTGTTCCCAATTCCTCACCACCGCTGAGGAGACTCCTTCCCCACAGCCCCCACAGCCAAGGGAAGCAGGGCAGGGTTAGGATGGAGCCCAGAACGGCTCTGAGCCTCAGGCCCACTCCAGGCCAACGTCTGAGACGTGCTGGCTGCACCTGGGAGGGAACCAGAAGAGCGAGGTAGATGGGAGAAGGGCCCACTGCCTGGGGGTGGGGCAGAAGGAAGGCTGAGGGGTTGGAGGGAGGGTAGGTACTGGCTGGTGGGGGGAGGCGGCACTTGGCTTCAGCTCAGTTGAGGCAGTACTGACAGTCCTGCGTCTCAGTGAGAGTCCCGTCGGTCCTCGAGCTGCAGAGGTCCCAGAGAGGCTAGGACTGACTGAGTCATCACCTCCCTGGGGAACTTTCCCCTAGCAGGGCCCAGAGAGAAAGTCTACCTCAACAGGATGTGGGCCTTGGAACCGGAAGGAACCGTGGGTGGTCCCCCAGAGTGCTCCCAGCAGTCTGTGCCGTGGCCTCCAATGGGAGAGGCCCTTTCACAGGGAAGTCCGAAGGCTAGAGACGGCCTTGGGCCAGGAGTCTCTGAACTGACTGAGTTGAAGTCCTGCTCTCTGCCTCGTTTCCCGTGGCCACCAGTCCTCGGCACGTGGAAAGCAGAGGTGTCCAGACGCCAGGGATTAAGGGGGCAGCTGCGCCGGGACTGGTGCTGGGAGAGAGTGAGAGGGGAGACCTGTTTGGGTTAGAGTCTGACCTCAGATGGCAGAAGGCAAGGGCACTACTGCGTGTGGCTGGCCGAGGTTTGGGCCCGGGTGACGTCTCTCCCATCCCCCTCGGCCGTTCCCTGGCAGCCTCCCTCGGGCTCAGCCCCTGTTGCTCATTCCAGTTCTCAGGGCCCTGGTCCTCAGTGTCCCCTTCCAGTGGAAGAGTACTCACACCGCATGAAAGGCAGGAGCGTAGCCTCTGCAGGTGGGACCCAAGAAGGTTCAGTGATTCAGACATCCCTGTCCTTGGGCTGCTTCTTCGTGCCATCCAGGGATCCGCAGGTCAGCTGAGTGATTCTGCGGTCATGTGGCACAGCCCACAGGTTCCAGGGGCCTCTTCCCTCTTGCAAGGAAGAAAAGGAGATGCAGGAGGTCTGTGGCTTGACTGAAGTCAAACAGCAAATTGAAGGACAAGAGCCCACATCACCCACCTACAACCTTTCCCTCTGTGTCTAGAGGCCCTGTCAATGCCAAAATGTCCCCTTGAGGACCTTGAAGCTTGAAGATCTCTACCTGGGTGTCCAGGTCCAGATCCTGGTCCTGCTACTTCTAGCAAGCCTGGGTGCCTCTGGTCCCTCCTTTATAAAACAGGGTAATGTTAATACTTACTCAAAGGGTTGTCGTACGGATTAAAGGAATTAATACTTGGAGAATGTTTAGAATGGCGCCTGGCACCTAGTAAGCATGTATGTTTTGGCTAATACTTTTATTACCCCCTGTTCTTGTGTGACTGTGGGACTCCGTGTGTGGTCCAGTCCCTCACCCCCTTCTTGCTGCTCAACTGGACAGCCCCGCCCTCTCCTGCTCTGACAGGCTTCACTACCGGGATAATCTCCTGGCCGCGGGATCGGACTTGATGCCCCGTCACATCGAATCAGCTTCTGAGCCACTGCAGCCCTGACAGTGCAGGGCCAGGGGAGGAGGAGAAAGGCGAGGGTGGAGGGGAGTGGCCCAGCTTCTGAGCTGGGGACACAGCAACCTGCTTGAGGTGAGGACACAGAAGTTGCTGAGGCAAGGCATTCCCGAACAGTGACAAGCCCTCCCCTCCGTGGCCCGGGGCTGTCACTTGGAGAGCTTCCGGAGTGCCATGGCCCTGGGCAGTGCGAAGGCCTCAAGAGTTCAGAGTGACCCCTACTGAGTGATGTCAGAGAGGAAAGTGGGGTCCCAGAACCACTGCGACATCAAGGTTCTCACGCTCTGGTTTGCATGAGGATTGCCTGGGAGTCTGCTTTGGTTTGCTTCACTTTCTCTGGGTGCAGTTACAACAGACCCTAACTTGACATACCTGCGTCAGGACCCAGGGACCAGCATTTTTAATAAGCTCCCCAGTTGCTTCTGACACCTGCCAGAATTTGAGAGCTGATCAATCAGAAGAATTTCAGAGTACTCTCCTTACCCACTCAGACATACGAGAGGTCTAGGGGCTCAGGCCAGTGTGACTTGAGTGCCCTGTGATGACCTCCGCACTCCTTCACCCCAGGGGTGACCCCACTTGCCCAAAGACCTTCTCCTGCGTTTTTT
Organism: Acinonyx jubatus; assembly: GCF_027475565.1. Taxonomy (NCBI): domain Eukaryota; kingdom Metazoa; phylum Chordata; class Mammalia; order Carnivora; family Felidae; genus Acinonyx; species Acinonyx jubatus. The sequence continues at coordinate 24,309,545 of NC_069383.1, read as the reverse complement.
CTGGCTTCACTTCTAAACCTCCCACCTCCCACCCCCCACCCTTTGCTGCCCGCACATGCAGGTCTGGGCCCACTATGAGGAGCAGCCCGTGGAGGAGGTAGCGCCCGTGCTAGAGGAGAAGGAGCGCTCGGCCAGCTACAAGCCCGTGTTTGTGACGGAGATCACTGACGACCTGCATTTCTACGTGCAGGATGTGGAGACCGGTGAGTATGCTACCTCCAGAACCCACTCTGCTCAGTGGGAGGGAGGGGCACAGCCCACACGTTCCGGGGACCTCTCCCAGTCTGTGGCTGCTCCCCATCCCCCAGGCCCCGTGCGCTGCTCTGGGGCTCATTACATGCACTGCCAGTGAGCCCTGGCATGGGCAAGGCCAAGCAGGTCCTCTGAGGGCTGGTGAGGTAGCCTGTCTTGTCTAGGTGGTATTTGGAGATGCTCGGGAAATTGTTTTGCTCTCGGACACTCCTGGCTGGGCTGGGCGTGGGGATTTGTAGCCCTCGGAGTGTATCAGGAAGCAAAGAACAGATTGTCTCTATGTGTGGTCAGGAAGCACAAACCAGCTTCACTTGGCCCTCCTCCCCCTCAGCTTCCTTGGGAAGGCAGCAGGAGGAGAGGAGCCTGGGTTTTTTTTCTCTGGGGCTTCTCCTTCTCTAGAGGTTACCATAGCCCTCAGTGGTAGTCAGTTGCCATGGAAACAGGCGGCGCTCTAGGGAAGTCATCCCCAGGCAGTCTTTCTGAAGGACCCTCTCTCTCCATCCTCCTTCCTCCTGCCTTCAAGTGATGTACACTGTGGCCAGGGCCTTCTCTGCAGAGACCTCAGGCTTCTGGAGCAGAGAGGACGGTAGAGGTCACTCTCACGGTGGTGGCCCTGTGACCCCTCTAGATGGACTTCCTACCCCCACTGCATTTGCTATGTCGACCCTGACCTCCCTCCTCTCATTGACACCCTGTGCAGGGAACCAGTTTAGTTGAGGGCAAAGGAAAAGGCTTTTTAGAGCTGCCTCTGCGTCCAAGGAGCCAGATCCTTGCAAAGCAGAGGGGCCCGAAGATGTCGCTGGCACCCAAGGCAGTCCCGTGGGTGGCAGGGTGCGGCTCTGCCTGGCCTCCTGTGCCCCCTGCCAGGCCCACTCCAGATCATCAGCCTCATGCCAGCCACTTCCCCTCTAATGATATTTCCCAGGCAGCTGCTTTTGTGGCGATGTTATTTCACCGAGGAAAACCAACCTTTCCAAGCCCTCGTCTGGCTGTACTTGGGAGGGGGAAAAGCTAGCAGGCGGAGAGATGGGCTGATGAGCCTTCAGGATTAGGTTCCCCTTGAGGTCAGCTGCAGTCCTGCTGCACAGTGGCCTGGCATTGCCAGGTCTAGGTGGTGTGACAAGGAAAGGAGTCTTTCAGTGGTGGCCTGGGTAGGAAGGAGATCGGTTTCTGAGCACAGGAGCCAGAAAGGATGGCCCTCAGGAAGCTCAGGGGAAAGGGAACTCAAAGAAGGCCCTGCCCAAGGGACAGGAGCTCCCTGGCCGGCTCTACCTGGCCTCAGCATCCTGTGAGGTAAGACCCACCTTGGATAAGACCAGGTCCTGAAGTCTCGAGGGGACAAAACTTGAGGGTTCAAGGCCTTCGGCCACATAGTCTCTGTAATTTCAGAGGCTTCCTGTGCATGCCCTGTACCCTGCCAGCTGTCTCCGCAGCTGTAGAGAGCCAGGACCCTGTAGCAAGTGGTGGCCAAGGCAGAAAATACGGAACAAAGGAAACAAGGGGGAAACCATGTATTCTTGGAACATTGGAGAAGGGAGTGAGGTGCTTGTTGGCACACCACCTGGAGGGCTGCAGTGGGCTCCAGAGAAAACCCTGACCTCAGTTGGTTCCATAAAATCCATGAAAATAAACTTCAGCATGTACAGCCTCCCTCTTCTGAAACCTTTCATCCTCTCTTAGGGGACATCCTCTTGCCCTGTCTCTCTTCTCTTAATTAAAGCCTGCCTTCAGGAAGGATCTAATGAAATGATGAAAGCATTGCCATTAGCTGTAAATGACCAGCCAGACTCTGTGCAAGGACCTGTTTGCGGGAGCCAAAGTCTGCTTCTGTTGCCTTGGAGCAAAAAAATAAAAAATAAAAATAGACCACGTATAGAAGGAATTTGTCTGTGTAGAGGGTGTACTGCTGGGTGGGGGAAGGGCAACTGCTTCTTCACAAAAGTCTGTGTTCTGAAACCGAGGCTCATGAATGCTGGGACAGTGGGCTACACAGAGGCCCACGAGTGGACACGTCCTTGTGTGCCTACGCAGAGTGCATCCTCGATACAGTTGAATTCTTAAGCACCCTCCATGCGGCAGATTTACTAGACCTTGCAAGAGTAAACAGAACCAAGTGAGCAATGATCTGTGCCCTGAAGGAGCTCACAGTGTAGTGGCAGAAACATAAACCCAGACAGGGAACGTATAAGGCCAACTGTGACAAGTGTGCCAAAAGCCAACATGTGTTAGGCACCTGTTACAGTGTGGCTTCGGGCCCTGGAGGTGGAGAGAAGAATCCTGTACCCACACCACACGAACCCAGCTACCCTCACCTCAGAGAGCAAAGGGGGCACGGCAGGGCTTGATGCAGAGCTAGAATCAGGGCCAAGAGGGATGGAAGGGTAAAGCCACTGGGGACCGGTGCTTAGCGGCATGGGGGGTGGGGACACAACAGGAAGGAGCAAGGAGGGAACCTGAGAGGACCCTAGGTGTTGCCAAACCTGGCGATGACCAGCTGACGAGCGGCAGGGACTCGGGATTTGGGAAGGACCAGCAGGAAAGAGCAAGGGATTCGGTAAGATAGGCAGGGAAGGAGACTGTCTCCCCTAGTCGAAGAGGGCCCCGGGTTGGGCTGAGAGCTTGGAACCCCAGCCTGGAAATACCAAAGTTTGCTTTTGCATGTACTTCACAGGGTGAGCGAGGTCAGAGTAGCCTGAGGCCCTTTCCTTGTCCAGGGTTGGGTGGGGGCCATCCCTCATTTCCGTGTTTCCCCCTGGGAGACATAGCAAAGAGTGGCTGCTGTCAGTCACCGCCTCTGTGACCCAGGCCAGGGCCAGCCCTTGTAGGAATTAAGCTGGGCTGCTTCCACCCAGAACGAGGCTGGTTGGCTATGCTTCACACCCCCATGCTTTCTCCACCTCCTTAAGCAGAACCCAAGGAACATTCCCGAGGGCTGCCACTGCCACGGCCAGTAGGTTGGAGAGCCGAGGTTGGAAGGAAGACTGTGTGCCTCTGAGGTGTCAGCAAGCCCCTGTTCCACTTTTGAAGACCACATGAACCTCTTGAGCAGATGCCACAGAGGACTTCCCTACGGAATGGGGCAAGCCAGTGCCACAGGCGACCTACAGAATTCCACATGCTGCCTGCTCCCCAGCCCCATCTAGAGAACATGGCGCCCAGGTCTCACTACCTCTTCCTCCCTTACAGGCACCCAGCTAGAGAAGCTGATGGAGAACATGCGAAATGACATCGCCAGCCACCCTCCTGTCGAAGGCTCCTATGCCCCCCGCCGGGGAGAATTCTGTATTGCCAAGTTTGTAGATGGAGAATGGTAAGCCACTTGTACCTGAGCAGAGCAAAGAGTCTTAAGCAGGAGCAGTTGCAGGTCTGTCCTCAGGGCACAGGCCTACAGAGCTACCAGGTAGACTTCAGGCATTTGCCTTAGCCACCTGGTTTCACTGGGTGGTGGTTGTTGACCTTGGCCAGCTCTCCAGTGTGGGCCTCTTCATTGCCTGCAGCCCATCTGGGGCCTGTGATTTTCCTGCAGCCCAGTCAAGCCTCTGGAGTATAGAAGTGGTGTCTCTCCTCAATCCTGGGAAACCCTGTCGGGGGAGCCCTGGCTGGCTGGCTGGCTGGGACTGACACTCCCCTTACCCCACACAGGAGAAATGATGTCACGTGGGGTGGTGAGGGCAGAGGCTGGTTCTCAGTGAGCCCAGATCAGCCACCCCACCCTCCACCCTGGCTGTCTGGGACATGAGCAGGCGCACTCATAGGCTGCAGGAAGGTCACTCATGTCTGACCTACCAAGAGTAGGGCCCACGGCTTTCCCTGGGTGACGAAGTGACTTGGATGTGTTCCCTGCTGCGGCCTCCCAGACAGATCTGCCGGCTAATTACAGCTGCTGTTTAGTGTGCTGGGTTTAAACAGCAGACATCAATCTAGTCATTAGTCTTGTTGCTTTATGCCCCAAGGACACATTAATCTGCTTCACATGCTCCCTTCTCCCTCCCTCTGCTCCCAGCTATGCTCTGATTCCATTAGATGGTGGCCACAGCGCCGCAAGCCTAGGCCTTAGTGGAGTCTGAGAACTGCCCTCTGTGACACCCTTGGGTGTTCACTCTGAGCCCTGGGCAGGGAAATGGTGTATCCCAGCCCTGCTATCACTGAGGCTCCAGGGAGGCCAGACTCTTCAGGGCTCTCCCTTGAGCTCTTCCCACGATGCCATTGCAGGTACCGCGCCCGAGTGGAGAAAGTCGAGTCTCCTGCCAGAGTGCACGTCTTCTACATTGACTATGGCAATGTGAGTGTGGGAGACCGGGAGGTGGATGAGTAGGCAAGGGAGGGGCGCCAGGTGGCTGCCAAGGGCCATTCAGCACAGTAGTCCCCTAGGTCAAGTCCCTCTGACCTCTCAAAGGTCCCTCGAAGCTGTGAAACCACTTGCTGATAGAACAGTGAGCATGTGGGCATCTCTACTATTCGTGTAACAAGTCACTGACCCCTGAGCGACTGGGCAAAACTGATGTCTCTGGTCAGAGGTTTTTGAGAGCTGAGAAGTCTCCTTTCCAGGCCCCACGGATGAGTGCCCAGCCACACCCACGGTTCCTCATCTTCTGCCCAACCTCTCTGAAGCAAGGGCCGGTGGAGACCCTCCACACCCCACGGTTCCTGGTCCTCAGGCTTGACTAGGTGCTTGTGTGCCGATTCCCAGGACATCCCCAAACCAAGGCTTTCTGGGAAGGGAGTCACAAGGTGGCTGCACCTGGGAGTCTGTCGACAGTTCTGGGGGATTCCCTCTGGGGAAAAGCAAGTAGGAGAGAAGGTTGTAGTTCAGAACCATGCCACTCCCGAGGCGTGACGATGGTCATCTGCTTTCCTCAGGGACTAAGGTTGAGGGTCGATTAGCACCAGCCCAGAGTTGGGCCATGCTCCCAACCTGCCACCCGGGGATACACAAAAGAAGAGGTCCTGCCAGGTCGCAGGACTGTAGGGCCCCTTGTCTTGGTGTGCTTTCCCAGCAGAGCGCCCCCTGGCCAGTGGAAACATATTCAAGGAACCCATGTCCCAGAGGGAAGGCATTGGAAAAAAACAGAGGTAGAGGTTAGTTAGATACCAGTTATCAAACTGATTATTTTTGTAGAGCCACCAGGTGTGCCAACACCGGGCCCAGGGTGAGAAGGTGTGAGTCACGGCCGACCGCCTACTGCAGGGGCGAGCGGGACATGTTCCCCCAAGACGTCACTGACTGGGCAAGCCTGTGCACAGGGCTGAGTGGAAGCAAGTCATGGTGGGAGGACCTGAGTTAGAACTCTCAGAGGCCCAGCCACCAGAGTTGTCCTGTGAGAGCCAAGGGGGCATCGAGTGTGTGATGGTCTTGGCCTGATGTGTCCTCTACAGAGAGAGATCCTGCCATCCACCCGCCTGGGTACCCTGCCACCTGCCTTCAGCACTCGTGTGCTGCCTGCTCAAGCCACAGAGTATGCCTTCGCCTTCATCCAGGTGCCCCAGGACGTGAGTCTACACATCTTCCTTCCTTCCTTCCTTGCTTCCAAAGGACGGGTCCAGTGGCACTCAGCCACTGATGCGGCCCTCACAGACTGACAGGAGAAGGTGGAAACAGTGACGAATGGTCTGTTAGTGACGGGACTCGAGAGACGAGAGCGACCAAGGAAGTTGAGGGAAGTTGCCACAGAGGACGGGGCATCAGAGCGTCTGAACTGGTTCTTCAGATGGATGGGCCCGGTGGGCCAGGGCACTTTGGGCAAAGACTGGTCCACACAGTCAGAAGTCAGGGACCTTGTGAGCAGTGGCAAGACGTGAGAAGGGAAAGGCCTGGGGGTTGGGGAAGGGTTTTCAGCAGAGGTGTGACGTGGTCAAATCTGGTTCTGAAAGTTCCTTCAGGGGGCGTTGTCAGACTGGATGGAGTAGCGGGAAGCAACTTGGAAGTCCAGGCTAGAGACAGTGACAGCCAAACTGGGGCCACGCCCGTAGGGGCCAGGTCTCAGCGCCCTCTGTGGATGGGATGCAGGAAACGAGGAACAGAAGGTGACTGGATTTCTTATGTGTGGCTGTGTTGCTGTTGGCCAAGATGTGGGGACGAGAAGGAGTAAATTAGGAGCTGTAGGAGCTCCGGGCGTCTTGATAGTGTTCAGTTTGGAAAGCGAGAAGCCCTGGAATCCCGGATTCATAGCTAAAAGCATGGGCACCTACAAGGTGAGCGTGTGGAAGACAGGATGGGGAGGAGAGCGAGGCTTGGCAAGTGCTAGCCTTCAGCAATCCAGGGACGAAGAACCTGAGGCAGAATGTGCATCCAGAGAGGAGAACATGTGCTCAGAGTCAAGAGCCACCCAGTTCCCAGAAGCAGGGAGCTGGTCTGCAGTGTCCAGCTCCCCAGGGAGGTCAGGCTCAGGCTTGGCGGGTACCCTTGGCTCTGGCACCGAGGGAGGTCCCTGGTGCTCAGAGCGAGCAGTCTGAAAGCCTGGTTGGAGCTGCCGCCAGATGCAGGGTGCTGAGGAGCAAACAGTAGGGTCAGGAATTTGCGCCATAGAACGTTTTCTGCTTTTTCATGAAATTTGCTGAAGGGCAGAAGAGAAACAGTAGGAGAAGAGGGTGACAAAATAGGTCAAGGGGCAGTCTCTGGGGGGAGGGAGATGTGAGTGTGGAGAGAGCCTGAGAGGCCAGTGAATGCACCAGAGCAGGGACTGTGTGGGGTTAGTGTGCTGGAGCACAGTCCTGCAGAGGTGGGGGATGACGGGAGCCAGGGCAGCCAGTGGAGGTTAGTTGGGGATGGTCAAAAGCCACTTTTTCTCCGAGACACAAGGCAGGTGGGCACGGTACTGGGGTGGGGGATAGGGATGGGATGTATGCAGGAGGCGTGGCAGGGAGGGAAAGGACAAGATCAGGAGAGGGGGCACTTTGTATCCCAAGGCTGTTTCCTTCCTTGTTAGGATCTGAGCAGGGAATGAGATGCTGGCACCTGCTGGACACTTGCTTGGAGGAGGTCCATGAGCAGGACCTGGGGTCCACGTGGCTATCTTTCAAGTTTGCACTTCTCTGTCCCATTTATCTGCATGCAACTCTGCCCCAGGAGGACGCTCGAACAGACGCCGTGGACAGTGTGGTGCGGGATATCCAGAACACTCAGTGCCTGCTCAACGTGGAACACCTGAGCGCTGGCTGCCCTCACGTCACCCTGCAGTTTGCTGATTCCAAGGGGGATGTGGGGCTGGGCTTGGTGAAGGAGGGACTGGTCATGGTGGAGGTGCGCAAGGAGAAACAGTTCCAGAAAGTGGTACGTGATGTGGAGGTGGGCTACCAGGGTAGGGGCAGGCTCCTAATGCCTCCCCACTGCCGTCACAGAGGGGCTGGGGGCTGTACCAACAGCCAGTGAGGGAGCAGGGAACCCTCCATCTTGCTGCTCCTGCTGGGGAAAGATAATGGATTTGGGTTTGTTGGGGTTTTAAAAAAAAAAAGCTAATTACATCCCAAATTAATTGGCTGCAGGCTTGGCTGAGAATGCAGCGGAAAATTTGAGCCAGGGGCGGGGTGGGGGGGGGGGTGTCCCTGTGCATGTGCCCCTAGGGGGCAAGCTGGAAGGCCTTGCCAAGGGTGGCCGGAGAGGTCCATAGCCTGTCACTGCCTCTCCCTTTCTCACTTCCCTCTCCCATACCCTGCCGGGTCCGTAGCCAGCTCCTTGCACACAGGGCCACCTGAAGCCAGGCTCGGCTGGGATGGGGCCCCGAGGGACTCTGCCCCTCCAGCCCTCCAGCCAGTCTGAACAGCCCCCAGGGCTTGGAGCCCGGCCTGAGACCTCTGATCATGAGATGAGTTGAGCGCCCCCAGCCATGCTGGCTTCACGGGGCAAACCATGAGGGGCTGGTGTGCACCTAGGAACTACTTGCACTTGCTGGGAGTTGGGAAGGGCACATCTCAAGTCAGAATGGGCTGGTGGGAAGCGTGTGCCCTCGTGCAGCGCCCAGCTGAGAGGAGGGATGAGAGCCGGTGGCGCTCAAACGAGCGTTCCCTCTCCGTTGTGCCCGTTGCTTCGCCTTTTCCCAGGCCTCTTTTTCTCCCCCTCTGAGTCCGTGGCACTGGTTATACAGGGCTGTAATTCATTTGGAACAAGACCCCAGTGTGAATTGCTACCATGTCTGTGGACAGAAGTGTGACACCCTTAGTCCTCTCACTAGAGACTCCCAGTGTCTTGAGATTGCCCTGGGAGTTAGCGTAAGTTTCCCTGTAGAATTTTGAGATCTCCCTGTCTCCCCTGTGAAGCTACCCATAATGTCTCTGGTGTCCAGAACATTCCTTTGCCCAGCATGTGAGATAAACACTCTACGTGTGTTCACTCATTCATTCATTCATTCAACAAGCATTTATGGAGGGCCTACATATCTCCATGAACAAGAGGCACCATTTCTGCCCTGTGGAGCCTCCATTGAAGCATGAGTTGACAGAAACAGCAACATATATACTAGATGAATGAAATTGAATGTTAGGAGATAAATGCAATGGAAAAAGAGAAGATAGAAAGAAAGGATATCAGGAGTGTGCGGGAAGAGGTGATTGGAATTTTCAGTGGGGTCATTTCATTAGGCTTTCATTGAGGCTTCATTAAGAAGGTGATGCTTTACCAAAGACCTGAAGGAGCAGGATAGGTAGCCAAGTAGACCTGAGGGGAAGAGCATTTCAGGCAGACGGAACAGCCAGCACAGAGTCAAGGAACAGCAAGGAGGCCAGTGTGATGGTGCACTTTGAATCTTATTCTCAGGGAGCTGGTGATCCACTGAGCAGGAGAGTGGTGCAGACCAGACCTGGGCAGTCTCCAGGGTCATTCTTGCTGCTCAGTTGCAAATACCCACTTTGTGACCTCCCTTTCTTCCCTTGTCCCTCCAGATCACAGAGTACCTGAACGCCCAGGAGTCAGCCAAGAGTGCTAGGGTGAGTTTTTGCCTCTGGGGCTCCACGGGGGAGCTGAGGAAAGCAGCTTAGCAGGGCCCACCTCCCTGACTGTCGCTTTCTGTCTTCTCACAGCTGAACCTGTGGCGCTATGGGGACTTCCGGGCCGATGATGCTGATGAGTTTGGCTACAGCCGCTAAGGAGGGAATCGGGTCTGGCCCTCAGCCCCGCTCACACCAGTACCTCCTGCTCTGCAGGGAGGGTGTTTTCAGCTCCAGACCCCAGATCAGGGGTGTAGATTGGGTCCAGCTTTGCTTCAGTGTATGGAAATGTCTCGTGGGGCGGCATCTGGGCTGGGGGTGGGGTGGGTGAACCCGAGGCTTTCAGGAGGCAGGCCATTGTCTCCTGAGATGACAGGCACTGCCATCCACAGTCTCTCCCAGCTGATTTTGTGTTTTTATTCGGAGGTTTGTTTTTTTTTTAAAGTTGTCCGCAAATCAGGAAGAAACATGAAAGACTTTGTCCTAACATAGGGCGTGACCCTGACACCCAAGGCCAGCTGCCTGCTGGTACCCCACTTCCGTCCCAGATGGCCCTTCTTCCCAGTTCTCTGTCCGGCTGTTGATTATGTGATTCCTCTGATACGTCCATTCTCAAATGCCAGCCTGTCTACATCTGCCCCCACCAGCCCTCCCCACTTCTGTATTTAAAGCTTTTGAGGCCCAATAAAATAGTACCTGCTGTCTGCAGTCCTTATTGGTCATGGTGGAGCCCAGAGCCTGGAATCTTGGCAGCCCCCACAGGAGGAGACTTGGGCACGTGAACGACCCCCGACGTAGTCATCCACATCCCTGGCCACAGCTCTGGAATCACAGCCAGCCCGGAAAGCAGGGCCATTCTTCAGAGTCATGGGCAACTCCTGGGGCCCAGGAGGCATGATGGCACCATGACCATCATGCAGAAGGCTGGAGATCTCCTATTTTAATGCATCAGTCCAGGCCCCCCGCTGCACATGGCTGCCCCCAAGGACCATGGAGATTTAGAGCAGCTTGGCAAGCAGTGCCCAGGACCGGCCACACATGGAAGGCCAGGCTCAGTCTTAACCGGTCCCCTGCAGAGAGTCACTAGTCCTGTGCTCTGCCAAGTTCTGCCAGAGCCCCAGCGGGAGCCAGAGGGGACTCTTCCCCTCTCCTGCTGTGGCTGGGGTAAAGGCTAACACCACACAGGCTGGCACAACAAGGGGTAAGAGTGGGGGCCCGGTGCGTGCCCAGCTCCCTCCACAGTGTGTGTTCATTGGCAAATGGAGCTGGAAGACCAGGTTGGGTCCAAGAGGAGTCATGGCTGTCTGCTGAGGAGATCCTGGGTCTCGAGGTTATTAGCGCTTGCTCTGTTTGACTTAATGAGGTTATCCCCCAGGTGGAGCTGGCCACAGAGCTCAGAAGACCCAGGCTGCTCCTAGCTCCTGAGGGAGGAGGGAGGCTTGAGAGCAGCCCCTGTGGTGTGCAGTGAGGAGCCTGTTATGCTGCTCAGGGAGTGCCAGGGAGAGAAAGCTGTGTGACGGGGAGGTCACCCCTACCAGCTGTTTCCCATGACTTTGTACAGCCCGTGATGGGGCGTGAGAAGTCAGCAGGAGTGTGAATGTCCCCGTCTGTCCCCACTCCTGGAGAAGCTGTCCTGCCCCACCAGGTAAGCCCACTCCCTGTGGTGCTTTTCTTCTCCTGCATCATGGAGGTCTGTCATGGAGAAGACAATGCCCGTCTCACCCATTTCTCTATCTCTTGGTACAGTCGAGAGCTGGGTCGGTGTGTGTTACCCGGGAGCACGATCACAGAGGGGTGAGATGCCAGCCCGCCCTTTTGTAAAAGGGTCTGAAATCATCTCACTGTCTCCACAGTTGCCTTGGTTACATCTGTGCCCAAGGATAAACCCTCCATGGTTCTGCAATTGAAATGATGCCCGAACCTTCCCACTTCTTTTCTTTCTCTTGCAAGGCTGGTTTAGACAAAGGTCAAACCATTCACCAGGCCTGAGGACGCTGCTGCCACTTCCTCTCAGTGTCTGTTGAGTTCCTGGGGTCTGTCATGGCGGGGTGGGACTGAGGCGAGGCGAGGCGAGCCAGGCACCCAGCATGCCCAATCTCGGGGGGGCACTCAGAGTATGCGGGCGCCTTGGAGGCTTTGCCTTTTGCCTGTAGTCGAGACCAGTCAGCATCAGCACTTGCACAAGTAGCACCAAAAACCCCCCTCAGAGTTCCTTCCCCCGCTGGAGTTACAAAACATGTTCCCCCATCCACCTCTCACTTGAACACCAAAACCTCTTGAGCACCTATTATCCATCTGTCCACCCACCCGCCAAGCCTGGATTAAGAGCCAGCTACCGGCATAACACTGGGTCCAGTGGGTGCCAAGCCTGTCTCCACGGGCCCGATGGGCGTGCACGACCTCTGGAGCAGTGGGCAGTACTCCGGGACAGGGGCTGAGGCCCCAGCCCAGTGACCAGGAGGATGTCACAGAGGAGGAGGGCAGAGTCGAAGCTCACAGGTGACAGGAGAGCAGCATTGCTAACCTGGACAGGCTCTGGAAGTTTCCCGTCTCTGAGGGCTGATGCATCAGAGCCCAGGGTTTATGCTAGCCACCAGGGAAGGATTGCCACCCAAGACCCTCCCTGGTCTGGGCCAGTAGGGGAGGTGGGGTAGGGGGTGGAGGGAAGGGTTTGTGCAACTGCTTCTACTTTATGGTTTTGATTATGTCTGCATTCCAGGAAGAGCCGATGCACCCCTTCTCTTGAAGTAGCCCGTGTTGGGAAGCAACAGGGAGGGGCCAGAGAGCTAGTGCCTCAAGAGTGGTTATTGATGTCCTAATTACAAGAGGATGCTAATTTAATTTGAACCTAATTACAGTGCACTACCCTGGGTGGCATGTGTTTTAATAATTCACGTCCTTCAGATGCGTAGGAGTATAATAATATTTACACTGGGTTGGCTAGCAGCCTGGGGAGGCGGGCTGGGGGCCCATACGTCACCCTCCCCCCAGACAGCTTGGCTGCTAGCAGGTGGGGAAGATGGCGTACAAGTCTTGGTTGGCTAGTATCTTGTCATCCTTCCCAGAGAATATGCTTGGGCCTCATCTCCAGCCACTTCCTTGACCCAGCAGGCTGCTCTGCTCTGTGGGGTTCCAGGCTGGAGCCCTGAAATAACATGGTGACTGTGACTGTGACACCAGCCTTCCCACCCCAGGCCGAGCCATGCAGATGAGGGCCCCATCTGGCTGCCCCTGCCTGCCTGGACCCATCCTGGGGAAGGGCTTGTTCAGGCATGAGGAAAGAGCTGCTTAGTTTTTCCTCCTTCTCTTTTTACTGGTAACACTTAGAAGGATGTACACATTCAGCAAAGGGCCCGAATGACAAGGGTACCACTCCGGTTTTCACAAAGTGAACATACCCTATGTAAACACACCAATCAAAAAACAGGACATCGCCAGCCCCTCCTAAGCTTGCTCCTCAGTCACTGTCATCCTCAAAGGCAGCCCCTCTCTTGACCTTTATCCCAGTAGATGTTTCGTCTGTTTTATTTGTTGCGTTTTATTTTTCAATTTTGCCTGGTTTTAAATTTTTCAAAGGTGGAGTCCTGCAGGATGTATTATGTGCCTGCCTTCTCTCATTCAATACATGTGTGGGCTGTGTCCTTGTTAGCTTCGTTTTGGTGTGTGCACTCTTGTTCTGTATGTTCTATTGTCTGAATACACCACTTCTTGGTTGTTAGGAAGAAGTCAGATGCTCAACAATCTGCTAGAGCCAGAGCTGTGCCAGTCCCTAAAGGAGAAATCTGCTCATCCTAATTATGCGTCAGGGGGACAGGAGGTGAAGCTAGATGAGATGGGGTAGCAAGATGACAGGGCGGGGCAGTTCCACCCACTACAAACATGGAATCGTGTGGTTGCCAGTGTGGCTCCCATGCCCAGTCTCTCGGAGCTCCCAGAGGTGGGGGAAGGGTCTGTCAGCAAGTTCTAGAAGCCAAGCAGACGAACCAGGGGCTTAAGAGATGACCTGAAGGAACTTCAGTATCTACCAAGAAACCTCTCTAGGCCAGCGCTTCTCAAAGTGTGGCTGGTAGACCAGCTTGCTCAGAATCACCTGGAATGCTTGTTAAAATGCAGCTTCCAAAAAAGTGCCAGGACCCACTGGGAGTGGGGGTGTGACTGGACCATCCATCACAGCGGGAGGACAACGGGTAATGTGTGTGGAGTTGATAAAACAAGAACTGGCCTATTGTTGAGCAATAAAAAATCCAACAGAAAATCTAAAATAGATGATTAAAAGCGGTTGCCTGTAGGTGACAGCTGGGACTTGGAGTGCTTATTATAACTCCCTGTGTACCAGTTCTCTCACCGTAGGTGAGCATTTCTGATTCTTCTCATTATCAGGTAAATATGTATGTATCACTTCCCATTCCAGAGCCACTCCCTGAGTTCTGGTGGTCCAGGGCCTGGGAATCTGCCCTGTGAACAAGCTTCCTAGGTGATTCTGAGGATTGCTCAAGTTCCAAGAATTGGCTATCACTGTCCAAACTCATTTTACAAGATAAGGAAGGAGACCTAGTGACTTGCCCAAGGTCATCCAGCTTCTTTGTGGCAGGGCCGGGAATAGAAGATGGGTCCCCGGCCTATGTTCTCTACGTCATGGCCTTCACCTTGGTGGGGGTCTGTCTCAGTGGGCCTAGTCCCCAGAGATCTGAGGGAGGAGCCAAGGACCTGGTTCAGTTGAAGGAAGCGAGAGTGCCTTGCCTGGGTGCAGGCGGGCGACCCCTCCAGCAAGCAGAACACTTACGACGTTGCTTCGTGCGGAGCCAGTGCAGGGACCAGCACGTGCAGAATGCCACTGCTCCTGCTGTCCTGCCATCAGCAACATCCTTCAGTTGTTTCCTCTGTAGCAATGGGTCTGCCCTGAGCCCGCAGCCCCCTGAACAGTCAGGCACTTAGCATTTACTGAGCTCCTTCCTACTAGCTCGAGGCACTGTTCTAAGTGCTAAGATAAAGAGAGGAATCCGCCCTCGCATCATGCGTTTGCAGTCTACTGAGGACAGCAGATACTGGTGGTAGAAAAGCCCAGTTAGCCTTACTGACTTTAACTTTACACAGTTAGCTATGTACAAATGCGGTGGCATTAGCTTGTCAAGTTGACTGCGCGTGCCCTGTGAGTCAGCAGTTCCCCCCTGGTTCTGCGGCCAAGGGCTGCTTGCACGTGGGAGAACCACCACCACCACCATCGCCAGAAGCCCCATGCCAGAATGTTCACTGCAGTTCTGTTTCTACTAACACAAAAACAGTGCCACAGACACCGCGAGGTGTATATACTCACAAGGGTAGATTATTCAACGAAAATGAATTATGGCCACACAGAACCACGTGGATAAATCTTAGAAACAATAAAGTACATCTCCGACGACTTCATACCATACGATGCCATTATTATAAAGTTCAAAACCAAGCAATACCCTGCTTACATACACATGTATACTGAGTGATCATGTAACTAATGGGATGTGTTTGAGAGTATAAAGGGGCACAAATCCTTACATTTGGGCCACAAACTGGCACTTTTTTGACCAAACTGGGACACGTGGACACCTTTGAAATACGTAATGAAGTACAAACCAAAAAGTAAAGGGATGATAAAACACAAAAGTCTGGATGGTGATCCTCCCCGGGTGGGGCAAGGAAGGAAGTCAGGGGATGTAAGTTACTAGGAATGTTCTAGCTCTTGGTCTGGGAAGTTGGCCCATAGATGTTTATTACATTATTAATTAATAAGGTGGTGTGGGAGCTTGAAGGAGAAAACATTTTTTCCTAGAAGCTACAGTTAGAGAAACCTCAAATAGGAGGAGCACTTCAGTCCACTGTGGAAAGTTATGGAAGGTTTTTCAAGGACAAGGTGACTCAGTCGGTTACCAGATGTCGAATGGGTCTAGTTGAGGGGACACACTGGGCAAAGCTTTCTCCTGGCTGGTGGAACTCTTAAGACTGCCTGCCTGGGTTCCAGTGTAGCGTGTGGCCGTGCACCGCAATGACAAGAGCTCAGGCCAGGCCCTGGGTGCTGACCAGCTGAGGTCCTGCCACCTCTTTGGGAAAAAGCAGCCAGTGTAGGTGGGGAAGGCCTGCAGAAGACATTTCAGGGCTCCCAGATCATTTTTCAAGTTGTGTAATTTTAAGGTACACATATCTTAAGAATACAGTTTGTGGGGGGTTATAAATCTAAACTTCCCTGGAACCGCTCAGATCACACTGTAGAACATCAGCATCCCAGAAGGCTCCTTGATGGCCCCTCTCTTCTGCCTCCCCCCCCCCCCCCGCCCCACCAATACACACAAAAAATGTAATGACAGAACTATGTCACCATAGTTTTGGCTGCTCTTGGTGCCAGGGTCTTTCAAAAGACATTTTTTCCAAGAGCAGTCCTGGGGATGTGAAGGGGCCACAACAGTCTCCAGGGACCTTTTTGAAAGCACCTAACCTGGGACTAGGACACCGGGAAGGATGGCGGCCTCCCAGCTCCACCACGGCTGCCTCAGGACCTTGGACAAGGCCAGCAGGAGGCCACAGTCCCTGTCCCTGCTGCCTGCGGGCATTGGCTGCTGCCACCCTGGCAGCACAGACCCATCATCCCAGCTCGATGGAGTCGTTCTCTGCCCTGGGCCCTGCCGCTGTGTCCTGGGAGTGGGTGACATTGATGCGGTTCAGTGAGCAGGCGGCCCCAATCCATAGCCATCATCTGGGAGCCTGGGCCTAGGACGTCGGCTCGCCCTCTACACTGGGGCAGATCTCCGGTGCTCTTCTGCAACCACCCAAGTGCCGGTTCAGGCCAGGTGAGTGTGGCTCGGGCACAGAACCCGGGGCATTAACATTTCGTGTTCCCAGCTGTCTGCGTGGAAGCAGGAGAAGCCAAAGCTGCGGTCACCCCACCCTCAGCAGTACCTGTTCGCACCCTCAGCCTACCACGGTCAGCCAGGCCTGAGCCTCAGACGCCTCCCAGGAGGCAGTGGCGCGATGGGGCAGGGTGCCCAGCGGTCCTCCCTCCCGTCCGCCGCAGGCAGCTGCCCCGGCAGGCTGCACATTCTCCAGCCCGTCCTGCTGCGCTTGGTTCAGAGTTTGGGTTTCAGAGAATTCCTTGCTGAGCCTCAGGCTGCATTCAAAGATGGAGTCGCTAGAGAGATGTCAACCAGATTAGTAATTACTAGGCTGAGTTGATGCCGGTAGAGAACGTGGAAATGAGATTTACCTCAAGGAGTCAGTACACCATCGTGGATGAGGACCCGGCTTTAAGGGCGGACAGGCTGGAGGGTCTGCCCTGGCTTGCCTCCTACTTGTGGAGTGCCCTTGGGCAAGCTCATTAACCCTCTGAGGCTGTTTTCTCACCTGAAAACTGAAGATAAAAAGAAGTTCCTGGCTTTACAGTCGCTGTCAGAATTCAGTGAGGTGTATTTTGTAAAACCTGTTGCTCAGGGCCCAGCACAGACCCGGTGTTCGGTGATGGCTGCTGTTACAGCTCAGGGAGAACCCGGTGCGGGCAGCCCGCCTGCGTCTGCGTGGCCCAAACCTGGCACTCAGCCGGGAGTTGGGAGAGCCCAGAACTGTTTGGTGAAAGGAACTAGCAAAGATGCTACCAAACCCAAAGTCCAAGAGGCCCCCTTCTGTCGTGAGAGCGCCGTGGGGTTCTGGCCGGACGGGAGCCAGGGTGTGGGAGGAGGGCCCGGGAGCTGAGGTCACTTGGCCGAGTCCTGTCTGTCTCCGGCGGGGCCCTAACCCTCCCCACTCCAGGGGCAGAGGGGTGGGGGTGGGAGTCACGTACACCGGATCTGGTGGCCTGGGCTGGGCCTGCAGCTGAGTCAGCCTATGTGTGCTGAGCGCGTGCAATGCGCCGAAGACAGAACAACAAACAGAACAGAGGCCCAGGCTCCACAGACGAACGAGGGCACGTGTCCATACTCCTCTGGGCATGGGGAGACCACAACTAGCCAAAAGTTACGCACGGACACCTTGCCTCAGAGCTAAACTCTGGACCTGGTAGGCAGAAGGAAAAGATGGTGGTAGAGGTTGGCTGTGCGTGTAGGTGTCTCTTAGCAGCCGATCTGATTAGCAGACCTGATAACATGCCACAGAAAATGACTCCCACTGACATGGGGAGGGGTGGCGGGCAGAGAGTGGGGTCGGGGGAGCTCATGGCAGGAATCCCAGTGCTCGGGGTTACCAGGGCACCATGCCAGGTAGGAAATACGAACACCTATGTGTAGGTACTTCTAGACGCCCCCTCACATCCACCAAAAGCCTGGGGTCATGGTCTGATCCAGAACCATAAAGGACATGAAAGCATCAAAAGCCTCACGGAGGCCCACCATGGTGGCCAGTTATGTGGTCTCCTAGCCCCCTAAGGAGAGAGAGGCCCGTGTTGGCAAGTCAGGTCTGGGGCTGGATTCCATCCCTCCGGCTGTGAACATCTGGGGAGGGCAGGCCCCAAGGGGCCACAGCACACCCACTCAGGGAGGTTCAGTGGGAGGGCGGGAGCAGCAGTCATCACTAGGAACTGGCCTGGCCTCATCTTGCCCCATCTGTAGAGGGCAGCTCCCAGGGTAAGACCTGAGGCAAAGATCTCAAATAGTACCAGGAGATCGATGGATACTGACTCCCTGGGGTGCTATGTAGAAAAGGATTCTGAGGTCATGCCAGAAAGTCCACTATAATCAATTACTGATACCTACCAAGAGAGTGGAAAAGAGGGGTCATCATGTGTGTCCCATATACTTGCTATCCTTGTCTTGGCGCTTTACGGGAAAGGGATTCAGGAATCCTCTGACTTCATCAAAGCAGGGCTCACTTCCTTCACATCCCTGACAGCAGGCATTAGCTTCCGCTTGAAGAGAGGGCTGGAAACTCCTTCTCAAGGCAATGGTGCCCCACCTAGTTGGTTCTTACCCTGTTCCTGAGCCGTGTTCCAGTCGTGAAGAATGTGTTGCGGTTTAACAAACATGAGCTAAGCAACTACTCTCCTGGGCACAAAAGACCCACAACTGGGCCAGTCAAGTCCCCTGCCCTGTCAGTGGGTGTCCTCTGAGAATATCTGACTCTTGTCAACTTTAGTAGGACTGATTTTCTTTGGGAGGGAGAGGCACCTAAAGGAAAGACAGGGAGTTCCCCAACAGCAGGAAGAGTTGAGCCCCTAAACCTGAAAGTATCTGAGCCCCTTGGGCCTTGGGAATTTCCTGAAGATCGGCCTTCCATTTTCCTCCGGAGGAGGCAGGACTTTCAGGTCAGCAGGCCCTGGAACAGTGCTTCTTAAACTTTAACATGCTTATAACTCATCTGGGGGTCTTATAATAACACAGGTTCGCATCCAGTAGGCCTGGGGTAAGGCCAGGAGTCTGCATCTCTAACAAGCTCCCTGAAAGGTGTTCAGGCAGTGGGAGCAAGCCCTCCCCACTCCCCTTTTCCGAGCCTACTGGGAGGAGGTAGGCAGAGAAGCTACCCAGCCCCCAGAGAGGGTGCGGTGAGGCCGACTCAGACTAAGGCCTGAGTTTGGAGACAGGCAGAGAAAACGATTCATGCTCCACAGAGCCGGAAATCGGAGGGAACGAACCAGATACTGACTTGGCTCTCCAGGCGGGTTGAAGTCTCTCCTCTAGGAGTGCTAGGCACAACAGCGAGAGCAGCAGCCCTACAAGATGGAGTGTAGGGTCTCCGGTCTGCAAGCCCCATTGTCATCATGACATTAGCGACAGCGAACAATTGCGCGCTGGCTTAAGTACTAATAGGTAGCCTTATGAAAGAAGGACTTTTTGCCCCCATTTTACAGATAATCTCCAGAAGACGGGCCATGTGTTACCAATTTATGTATCCCTAACCCTGGCACAGTATTTGTTGGCAGTATGTAGTCAATAAATGATTTGTGAATGAATGAATGACTAAAGTGCAGCTCAGCCCAGGCAGAGGGTATTGCATTGGAACCAGGCCCAGAGAGAGAATGGGAAACAAGGCTGGAGCCCTCAGAATTCCACATCCCCCCTCCCCCCCCCCCCACCACCCCTTACCTTCCCACCAGGCCTGGCAGGACTCCATCGGAACAGGTCAGCTTAGGAACCTGTGGCCAGACTTTACTTGTTGGACAAGGAGAAATCCCTAAGCCTCATTGTACCGGGTTGATGATTCCCTAGTTCTTTTTGGAAATTTCTAAACCCGGGTCCACTGTGCTGAGGAAGGCAGGGCAGCACCTGGCAAAGTTTAGGGCTAGTCAGGCTCTCATTATCCAAATTGCCTGAAATATGGACCTCTTCCCTTGTGCCAGGCTCTGTGCCAAGCACATCACATGCCTGCTTCCCACAGCCACGTTCCTGTGGTCCAAGGTCGTACGTTGGTCCAAGGTCGCAGACTGAGGTGGACCGCTAACTCCGGCGACCACGCCCATACTCGAGAAACAGCGCCCCCTAGGGGACAGGACGAAGCGGTGGGGAGACCAGACTTGGAGGTGGGCCGAGACTTGGAGACCAGACTTGGAGGTGCCACCGAGGGCTGGCAGTCCGCGCCCTGTTGTGGTCAGCGACCCAGGAGGGAGGCTATGAAACACCGTGCTTCCGAGGACACTCGCTGCTGGCGTGCGAGCAAAGCTTAGGAGATCACTGGCCTGGGTTTTGCAGGGGCTCTTCTGTGCCTTCCACATCACAATTCCCCTAGAGCCTCAGAACCGAAAATCATCATCCCCCCATTTTACAGATGAATTAGCAGAACTAATTGGGAGCGGGGCCGGGGTGGGGGTGGGGGGGCCCGGTCCGGCTCCCGGCATCGGAGTCCCCGGCCCGCCGCCTCCTCCTCGCCGGTCCCCCGTCCCGCTCCGCAGACGGAGTCGAACCAGTAGCGGCTCGGCGGGGCGTGGGGCGCGCCAGGCCAGGCTACCGCTTCGCCCTCGCGGACGCCCCGGGCCCCACCTCGGGTCGGGCGGCAGGTCCGGGGTGCGGGGGCTGCGGCGGCCTGGAGCCTCCCCGCCGGGTGCGTCCTGGATGCTGCCCCCTCGCGGGGGGCCCGACCCGCGCAACCGAAGGCAGCTGCCGCTCCGAGCCACCTGGCCCTTCGCTGCGCTCGCGCCCCGCCTGGCCGCTCGAGATGCGGGGGGGCCCCCCCGGTGGCCCAGACGGCAGCCGCGGGCGCGCAGGAAACCGGCGCTCTCTGGGGCGGCCGAGGGACCCTCGACCCCAGCCCCAGAGAAACCCACTGTCTCCTGGTTTCTCTACCAGTCCCTCTCCCTGAGGTCTCTGGACGCTTTCTAAAATTGTCCTTGCTCTCCCCTCTTCCTCCTCCCCATCCCCGCCTCACGTTCTCCATTCCTGTCCCAGGAACTGTGATGCAGGCACCTAATTTCCCCCCATCCCCCACTCTCGACTGTCAATAATCCCTCCCGCTCATCAGGGTTACAGAGACACAAATAATCCCAACGGTTCTAAAAATACGGTTCCCGGATCGGCAGCATCAGCATCATTTGGGAACTTGTTACAGATGCAAACTCTCAGGCTCCACCTCAGACCTGCTGAAACACAAATACTGTGTGGAGCCCAGCCGGTGACTGGGATGCACACCCAAGTCTGAGAGCCGCTGATCTAAACGTGCATTCGTTTATTCATTCACCACCAGACTTTTGCAGTTCAGCCAGTGGAGAAGGAGCCCCCTGAAGCCCCAAGGTGCCCCACCAGCTGTCCGTGCGGAGATGCTGTCAATAGCTTTGGGATGGGAGACGGTGCAAACCAGGGAATCAGGAGTCGCGAAGGAGGCCCCAGGTCCAGGCCAGGAGGAAAGTGAATGGCTGCTAAGGGTTCCTCCCGGACAGGGTGTAGGAGAAGCCCCCTGGGTTTGCCTTCTGCACTCACAGCACCCAGCATCTAAGCTGTAGGGGCGGGGAAGCGAGCCTCTCTGCATCTGGCAAGCAAGGATAGTCTCTGGAGCCTCAGGAGTCTTGCCCCTAACAGAGAGGAGGTAGTCTGAGGTGGGGGGAGGGGGGGGCGGGGGAGGGGGGTTGGGGTGGTGGTGTCAGTCATTCATCCCCCAAAAGTAAGCACTCCCATGGGCTGTCCACCTGAGAAGGAACCCAGGCCAAGGGATTCAATGTGGAAAAGGTCAAAGTTCTGAAGGGGAAACTTTAAGTGGAGGGAACGAGGAATCCTAAGCTACGTGGGTCAGGCCAGTGGGGCTTAACAGCAACCCAGAGTCAGTTTCCCTTGGCTGCATTCTGGTAGGCAGGACACCAGAGAGGTGGGGATACATCGCACCCTCCCTCTGGCTGGGTGGAAGGGGATGGGACTCCTGTGTCCGGCCTTGAAGAGGACTTCAAACGGGGATGAAGCCACACCCCACCCCGCTCCAAATTATGGCATCACACGGAGCCTAATGTTGTTTGATGGCATTTTGGGTGCCCCAGAACCCCGCCTGCCATGAAGTGATGGCTGTTATTTATGCCTCGGCCCCGCTCTGATCTCAGGGAAAATATCTCATCATAAATTGGCATGTCATGGCAAACAATTAAAAGAGAAAAATAAACCTCAGTGCAATCTCAGGGTGCTTGGAAATGAGGAATTACAAGGTGGTGGCATGAAAAAATTATATAAAAATCTATTTTTACATCACAATAATGTGCTTTTATACGGGTAGTAATTTCTGGATGTGCAATAAAGTGGCTTTTACATCAGGCAGAATCAGAGTTTATAGGCAATTGATGCTTTTATCTGGGAAAATATAACTCACCCATCCCCACACCATCCATCCTGCAGGCAGCAGGCCTCATCTTCCCCAGAACCATCAGTATTGAGGAAATAATTATGCAATTAAAGTGTCAGCCCTCTGGCCCCCATATCTCCCAAGGCATCTTCCAACTTCTGTTATTGACTCTTCCCCCAAAGATGGCACAGCCCCTGGGTCCAGAACAGGGTGGCGGATCACTGTCCCATTGGGCCAGAAAGGATCCCGGGGCTTAGAGGAACCTAAGTGCCCCCCACCCCCACCCAGGGCCAGCAAGCACTCCACAGACACTGAAGGTCTGCTACCGGCCAGGCACTGGGCTAAGAACCTAGGAAGCTGCGACCCCATGTTTGGGGTCTGCCTGGCTTGGAAAGCTTGCAATCTGGTGACAGGCATGCTGTGGGCAAGGGGATGGAAGTTGTGACAGGTAAACCCAGGGAGCCAAAGAGGCGCAGAGGAGCTTGGGGTGGGGTGGGGTAAAGCGTGGCGCTGAATCCGAGGCCTCCATTGGAGAGGGGGCGAGTGAGATAGGAAGGTATGAAGATAAGTGTGTCCGAGAGGGCAGGCCCCAGGCCAGGGGTGTCTCCAGTGGGACACGGGGGCAGGCACAGGAGAGGGAAGAGTAGCCGTCCTCACATGCAGAATGCCACAACTGGCCTTCACTGTCACCTAGTCTAAGCCAGCATTTGATGTATTCTTTTAAAATATCACTGGGGCGCCTGGGTGGCTCAGTCAGTTGAGCGTCTGACTTCGGCTCAGGTCATGATCTCGTGGTTTGTGAGTTCGAGCCCCACGTCGGGCTCTGTGCTGACAGCTCAGAGCCTGGAGCCTGTTTCGGATTCTGTGTCTCCCTCTCTCTCTGACCCTCCCCCGTTCATGCTCTGTCTCTGTCTCAAAAATAAATAAATGTTAAAAAAAAAAATTAAAAAAAAAAATTCAGACCCTGGGGGTGCCCGGTGACTCAGTCAGTTAAGCATCTGACTCTTGATTTTGGCTCAGGTCATGATCTTAGAGTCCTGAGATTGAGCCCTACATCGGGCTCCATGCCACTGAGCGTGGAACCTACTTTAGAGTCTCTCTCTCCCTTTCTCTCTGTCCCTCCCCCAGGTGTTTTTCTCTCTCTCTAAAATAAAATACTGGGGGTGGGAGGGAGGGGAGGGTGGGTGATGGGTACTGAGGAGGGCACCTTTTGGGATGAGCACTGGGTGTTGTATGGAAACCAATTTGACAATAAACTTCATATATTGAAAAAATAAAATAAAATAAAATACTAAAAAAATAAATAAACAAAAAATAAAATATCAGACACTGTATCGTCTGTCAGGTAACACATTTCATTCAAGAAAGGCATATCATGTGGGCACCTGGGTGGCTCAGTCGGTTGAGCATCCGACTTCGGCTCAGGTCATGATCTCGTGGTCTGTGAGTTTGAGCCCCGTGTCAGGCTCTGTGCTGACAGCTCAGAGCCTGGAGCCTGTTTCAGATTCTGTGTCTCCCTCTCTCTCTGCCCCTCCCCTGCTCATGCTCTGTCTCTCTCTGTCTCAAAAATAAATAAAAACATAAAAAAAATTTTTTTAAACATTAAAAAAATTTTTAATAAAAAAAAAAGAAAAGAAAGGCATATGCATACATGAAGGTGAATGAGTCAAGTTTAGGGAAGTCAACAAGAAATGAAGCAGGATCCCAGGGCTGGCAAGAGAAAGGATCTGTCACCACCCCAGAGGAGGACAAGGAGCGAGAGCAGTAGCTGAATGAAGAAGGCCACCAGACAGGTGACAAGAGGCGCTTTCACCTGAAAAGATGAAAAAAAGAAGGCCGAAGGGAATGAGGCAGGCTTTGACGGAAGTGGGGAGCCAGGGGAAAACCCTGCTTCACTCTTTAACCCTAACCCTAACCCGGGCTTCCAGTCTCCCATGGTCACCCCCACCCTGAAGCCAGCCATCAGGGATGCTGGCTGGTGCTTCCCAGACAGACCCGCCTCAGGGCAGAGAGCGGGGTGGAGAGCAGACCTGGAAACAGATCCACTTGCAAACAGAAGACAGCCAGCATTAGCAAAGAGTGGCAATCACTGGACAGTCTGATAATCTGGCAAAAATGTAACAGGAAACCAATGACTGTGACTAATATTTCTATGCAGTGAAACTTGGTAGATTTTCTCCTCTCACATTTTTGGTTCCCCAGAGCCCATCCTCAGTGGGAGCCTCGGCAGTCTTATCTGACATCATGCACGGTTTCACGACCGGGGAAACTGTGTGACATGGTGGAAAAGAATTCCCACAGTAGTGTCGATGGGGTGTAGACAGACGTGGCCTTTATGGCGAGTGAAGTGACGGTCCCGAGGAAATGTGGGCTCTGCCTACCCTGAGGTCCAGCGTTTCTGCTCCCGGCATGGGCGCCAAAGAAATCCTCACGCACAGTGTCAGAAGGGGCCAGGCAGTATCCCTTGCTGTGGTGACAGGTGGAGGGCCGCTCCCTGGGAGGCTGGCCGGGTAAACTGCGCTGGAAGCAAATGGCTGGCACTCTGCAAACAGCAAGGAGACGTGGTCCTCAAAGCGGTGTTGAGGAAGAGCAGGAAGAATGCGATCCAGAATTCTGAAACACGCAGATAAGATTAAAAACGCGCACACGCGCACACAAACATTTTGCAAGCACTTTTGCAAACCCAACACTTTTGAATGGCTAGCTTTCAGACGAGAGGCGGAGGAGGGGACTGGCAGTGAACGCGGGTAAATAACACCCCGAGCAGAGAGAAGACTTCATGGATTCAATCAGAGCAGCTTTGCTATATGACCTTGGCATGCACTCCGCTGCCTCATCTTTAAAGGAAACAGTAACAAATAGATCCCAAGGCATCTTTATGAGACCAGATGCTGATTGGGGGTGGGCCACGGGGGGTCCCAACCATGCAGGAGGCGGCCCGTGGAGTCAACACACATCGGGGTTGACCAGAGCGGTGACAAAGGCCCTCAATGCAAAAATAGGTCTCACCGCCTGGCCTGGCACAGGACCGACAAGCCACCGTTCCTTTCGTAAAGGCTCTTCTCCACTAAAATGCAAAATATGCCCCCCTCCCACCAGCCCATTTTGCTGTCAGCAGTCATTAACAGGTTCAGTCATGAATTCCCACGCTGGTTTGAATTTGTCTATAGGATCAGCTTCCTATCACCTGAAAAGCTGAAAAAAGAGGCCTGAGGGCTGAGTGGCGAGCCTGATACACTTCGATGGAGAAAAGAGTGAGCGTCAAGGAAGACCACTCGAGGTGGGTAGGGTACTAGAGCAGGGGGCTTGGGCTCTCCAGGGAAGGTTCCTCAGTTCGAAAAGTGTCCCACACGGAAGCAGGAGAGGTGATGACAAGCATGAGTTTTGCCAAGGAGCTTCGGGGGCCCGGAGGCGTCAGCTTACACTTGGCTCCTGAGTAGGGTAGGGGCCGTCCTCCTCTGCAGCTTGCACCTCCGCGACCTTCTGCCCGGACTTCACCCCTGCCGCCGCTGTTTATTCCCTCCCTTCTCTGCCCGGGTGGCCACACATTCCAGAAGGCTGAGACATCTTTGATTTTAATCCTCTTTCTGCCTATTTCTTCCTTTTTTCTGGCTTCCTGGCCAGTGGGAGAAGAGCTTACTGGAAGCCTTTCCTCTGTGCTCAGGGCTCGGACGTGGCCACGCTTCTTCTCATCTGCACCTGCCCTGGGAGGGGAGTGAGCAGCTCAGCACAGAAGCAGCTCTGGGGCAAACAGCTTCTTCCAGGAACCTCGTGCCCTCTGACCTTGACGACCTATAGCCAGGGAAGAGAAGCAGCACCTCCACGAGTGCCTGGTTGTAGTGGAATAGTGCTCCCCCAAAGGGTATGTCCAAGTCCTGACCCCTGGTCCCCATGAATGTGACCTGATATGGAAATGGGCCTTTGCAGATAGGATTAGATTTATACTTGAACGAAGGAAGGCTCTCAGGATGAGATCCTCCTGGACTCAGGGTGGGCCCTGAATCCAGTGCCTGGTGTCTTGTAAGAGAAAGGAGAGGGAGATGTGAGACAGAGAAAGCCGTGTGAAGAAGACAGTGCGGAAGAGAAAAATCACTCTCCGTCCGTCCCTCTGGGTTCTTAGCCGAGCCCCCTGTAATAAAAGACAGATGAACAAGAGAGAAACAAACACAAGTTTACTAACATGCATTTACACGGGAGAGACGCAGGAGAAACTGAGTAACTCCCAAAGTGCCTTAGAATTCAGGATTAAATACCATCCTGAAAGGGGGAAAAGGGCAGGGGGAGGCCGGCCTCCCAGGGGAGACTAGACAGAGGGGCTCTTAGAAAATAAGAGGAGAGTATGCTAGTTTGTGACAAAGTCTGTTTGGGTATAGTGTCACTTCTAGTGTCCTCTCTTGCAACGAGAGTCACTCTCCCCTGATGAACCCCCCAGAAAGAGGATTAGTGTTCACTGAGTGTCTTCTGGAGGGTGTATGTTTACGCAGATGAGAAGGCCTCTCCCTTGCCATTTTCAAGTGCCTGCAGCTCAAAATAATCAATATGCCAAAGCAGCATATTTCGGGGTGGCAGGTCCTGAGCTCCGACAGTCGTATTTTGGATTCTGCCACCCTCAGCAGGCAGAGAGGGAGAGATCAGAGCTGTGCCAGCACAAGCCAAGGACCAGAGGCCCCCAGACTAGAAGAGGCAAGGAATTCTCCCCTGGAGCTTTCCCCTACGGAGAGCAGGGCCCTGCTGATGTGACAGAAAAGGGAAACTGAGGCACCAGAGCCACCTCTGCTCTCCTTGGGCATGAAGGGCCAGGCCCACAGTCGCACCTGACAGGGCATAGACGGGGCGGCAGCCAGGCTCCTGCCTCCCAGCTGATGCCCTCCTCCTCCTTCACGATGCCAGCCCTCCCCAATGCTCTGTCTGGGGCCAGAGGGCAAGGAGCACAGAGCAGTGTGGGAGCTCCCCTGAGCCAGGACCCCTGGCTGCCCCCCTCCGCCGCACCCCCCCACACCCCCTCTCCCCTCTGCCTTGCCCTCGGAAGACGAGGGCAGTGCGCAGCCCGTGTGCCCCGTGGTGATTTCATGCTCCATAAGATGGGCAATCAAAAATAATAGACGCACAGCAGCCGGCCCGGGGCCTGCCGCTGCAGCGGGCCATGCTGAGGCAGCTGCCTGCAACATAAACCAGTCCCCAGGCCTGGTGGGGAGAAATAACAGCATCAGCGAGGAGCCGGAGCCGCGTCTTGGCCTGCAAAGCCCCAGCCAATAAGCGGGCTAAAAATAAGCAGTGTGCCCTCCTTTCCCCGTGGCTCTGGTTTCTCCTGTCCCTGTCAGGGCAGGTGTCTGTCTGCCGCACAGC
Organism: Acinonyx jubatus; assembly: GCF_027475565.1. Classification (NCBI taxonomy): domain Eukaryota; kingdom Metazoa; phylum Chordata; class Mammalia; order Carnivora; family Felidae; genus Acinonyx; species Acinonyx jubatus. Next base: position 24,282,326 of record NC_069383.1, on the reverse strand, counting down.
CGCCCTGGCTGGGGCGCCCGAGTCCGCCAGCACTGGCAAAGAGAGCAGGAGGGGAAGGGCAGGGGGTTCCTGTGGCTCCAGGGGGCTCCCTGTGGGACTTTGGCCAGGTCATCTGGCCCCAGGCTGCTTCCTGTCAGCTCTGAGCATCCAGCCACTGGCGAAAGACACTTTCTGAGCAGCATGATGGAGCTGGGCACCTACGGAGCCCGAAGAGAAAGCCCCTGGGGTCCACGTGTCTGCACTTGGTGGGGAAGTACGTGTAGAACCCCCCCCCTTCTCTGACTCTCTTCTGGGTTTTGTTTGCTTGGTTGTTTGGGTTTTGTTTGTTTTTCTTTTCCCTCTGGCTCTCTTTGAACACCGCCCGTGACCCACAGAAAGGAGACCCCAGTGGGCACTGGGCTGCTGGCTCTTCCAAGAGCCTTTAGTGGTGCCCAGTGTGAATGCCCGTGCCTCTAAAGACTGAAGTTTTTCTTTTTTAATTTTCAGACAAAGGATGAAAAATTTTAGTGAGAAATTGGGTGAGTGGGGGTTCTGGAAAACATTCCCCTGGGGCCAGGAGGCGAGACGCAGACTTCTCTCAGTTATGCTGCTATGGCTGAAACACACAGTTCGGTGATGCCTCCTTTGAAACAGTGAGAATGTGAGTCCCACAGAGATGTTCCTAATGGTGCCTTTTCCTCACACGTCTGTCTCCTCCCACCTCAGGATCGTGCACACCCCTGCCCACCACTGGCTCCAGCTGGCCACGGGTTCCCAGCATGTCTTACCCGGAGGATCGCCAAATCCCTCTGACATCTTCCTGTCTTCAACCCTGTACCCCTTAAGTCCCTTCTCCAGCTTAAAAAAATGTCAAGGGGTGCCCAAACCACTTGGCCTGACTAGCACCCCATCTTTTCATCCCATTCTGCCTTTGCAGCTCTCACTTTCTAGAACACCCCTCTCTACGTTTGCTATCTCTTGAATCCCTACTAATCTTTCAAAGCCAAGTTCCCATGTCATCTTCTATCCCCAATTCATCCCAAAGAAAAATCAGTCACTCCCTCTCTTTGTGTCCCACAGCTTCTATCACAGTGCCTCTGTTTCCAATTACAAGTCCTGGCTTGTGTTATCGCCCCCGCTGGCTGGCTGGATCCTGAGGGGCCTGACTGACAACAGTGCCTGGCACACGATGGGTGTCTAAGAAATGCAGCCAAGCCATAGTTGACCTGCAGACCCACGATATAAATGTTTTTTGCAACAAGCTGCCGAGGGTTTTTTAGGGTGCCTTGTTACACAGCACTACTGTGCCGAGAGCTGACTGAGACACATGGGTCAGTACATGGAGAGTGGAGTGTTTGGGACTGAGTGTACAGGACTAGCATAAAACGAGTCCACAGGCAGGGTGGGTGCTGGGAGCCAATGTTGGGTGGGGGGTAAGGGTGCTCTCAGTGGGGTGAGACTGCCCAGCTTCAAGTCCTGGTTCTGCCCCTTGCTGCCGTGTGTGTGTCGCTGGGCAAGTGACTCATTTTCCTCATCTATAAAATAGGGGTGGTAATAAAAGCCTCTGTCTCATGGGGCTGCTGGGCCGAACGACAACAAGCCAGTGCCTGGCGCGCAGCAAGGGCTCCACGAGTGGTCGAGTGGTCGCTGTTAATGATTATGACTAATTGTGATTGATCCTCATCTGCCCCTCCTTCCCTGGTCCGGCGGTCCCGCCCCCCCTCTGCGCTGTCCATCAAGAGCAGCTCCAGGGAGGGAGGCAATTTTCCTCTGTCGTTTTTCATGGTTTCCCTTGAACTTTGATGTCTCACAAGGGGCTGGCAGCAGCCTGTGCCCTGTCTTCCCGCAGCAGGGCAGAGCATGGTTCCAGCTCCCTGCACAGAGCGCGGAGAAAGTCACAGCACAGGGAGGCGGGGCTTGACCAAAGCAAGGGGTGGGGAGCGGGAGGTGGCACGGATGGTGACAACTTCATCTTCCCGGCTCTTGTGAGTCGTGTAGGCCCATTCCAGGACGCCCGGCTTCTAGAGATGGACAAGAGGCTTGAAGTCTCCACTTGGCCCGCGTGGCGGTCACATCAGCAGGCAGTCATGCTATCACTTCCTCAGGAAGCAGAAGCCGTGGGGTTTGGGACACAGGAAATATCTGAGCAAGTCACAGCATCACATACTGACAGGACTCTCAAAGCTACCCAGCAGCAGATCGCATGAGGAAGGGATCCCGGAACCTTCCAGGCAACATCTGAGAGGGGCTGGAAGGATGGCCAGGGCTTGAATAAGTGGAGATGAGGGCAGACAGAGGCATCCTGGGCACCCCAGGACTCACCCTGTGCAGAAAGCTGGGACTGGCTCATTACCGCCACAGCAGCTGTCCCCTCGAAGACTCTTCCAGGAGGGGCCGGGCCTCACCAGCAACCTCCTTCTGGGTTAAGCCGGGGATGATTCCCAGAGAGACCCCCCCCCCCACTACGGGCTGCCATTCGCCAGGTCTCCTGGGACCCCAAAGCCAGACATAGGAGACAGAGGAGGACCCGAGTCCCGTAGACATTGGGCGTCTCCAGGCGCTGGTGCTCGTGTGAACAGGACTCCCCCAAATCCCAACCCCCACCGTGGCCACAGCAGAAAGATGGGCTGGAAGAATACTGGCCAGAGAGTGTGTGGGCCTGAGCCGACCTAACCGGCTGACCCGGAGCCGGCCACTGCCCCTCGGGGAAAGTGAGGACACCACCACCTTCCCTTCCCCAGCTGGGCCCCCCCAATGAAAGAGAAACACCTGGAAATGCAGCAGAAGGTCAGGGTGGGGGAAGAGGCAGATGTTAATGCAGGGTAGCTTCCTCCTCTTCTAGAAAGGATTCCAGGCACACAGCCCTCCCCAGGGGGAAGCAGCATCTCTCTAGACCCATCTGTACCCTCCACAACTGGCAGCAGTGAGGCCAGCATACTAATAATAACAGCAAACACGCAGCATTCACAATGTGCTAAGCCTTGCTCTAAACGCTTCCTATCCATCTACCCATTTACCCGTCACACCCTATTTTGCAGATGTGGAAGCTGAAGCTCAGAGAGGTTGAGTCACTTGCCCAAGGTCACACAGCTAGTGAGAGACAAGGTCAGATTTGGACCTGGCCGTGATTATAACCCCTCTCTTATGCTGCCTCTGCTCCTCAGTAAACCCCAGGACCCTCAGAACAACTCTCTAGCCCAGAACTGGAAAGACTGAGACAAAGCAAGGCCCCACGTCTGCCAGGAAGCAGTTTTCTCTGTGTGGTGCTCATTCGAATCGCCCAGAGTAACTTGGGGCAAGGACAGGGTGGGGAGCAGGGATGAGAAAGACAGGCACACTAAATGGACTGAAACAAAGAGATGCACGAGGAACTAAGAGCAAACGAGAAGCCAGAGAGGGGACGGGAAGGTGCTCCTGAGAATATTTTGAAGGGAAGGAAAGAGAAGGGCCCTGGAGAGACAGACAGGAAGTGGCAAACTGGCTCCAGCAGGGCCCAGCCACCCCTCAGAGGCCCAGGCCCTCTCCTTGGCTCACGTATCTGGCTGTCGGCTCTCACCGAGGCTCCACCAACCTGGAGGGAAAGCACGCAGGCTGGGGGACTTGCGGTATCAGACGTGGGGGCTTCGTCTGTCACTCATGAAGGGACTCTCTGCCAAGGATGTGAGCGTTGCTCTCACACCTGCAGTGCCGGGCTGGCGGGGAGGAGGACTGGGTGGGGGGAGGCAGGGCAGCATCAGGGACCGACCACACACCACATCCTGTCTCTTTGCATCCTGGACTCACCAGACAGAGATGATGGGGACTGGCCACCCCCCACCCCCCACCCCCCTGCGGCTCACTCACTCCCCTGTCTGGCGGCTGATGCTGGCTGAGGCTGGAATCTTGGATGAACAGCTCCATGTGGCCTTCCTGTGTGGTCTCTTCACAGCACGGCAGCCAAGTGAATATCTGGGGAAGGGTGTTCTGGGCAGAGGGAGCTGCCAGTGCAAAGGCCCCGAGGTTTGGGACAAAACCAAAGATCTTCTAGGTTTGAGATTTGAATATATACATCTCTACCTCCACAAGGGCAGGTTCTTCCAGAGATGGGCAAAGGGAGGACCAAACAGCCTAGACCAAGCCTCTGCTTTGGGGTCAAGCCTTTAGGTCAGCAGGTGTCTGCCCACTGCAACCCCTCAAGGGGCAGCAGGCCCGTGTCTCACCCCACACGAACTCAATAGCTTCCCAAAGGGCTCATTTCGGGACAAAGAGAAGGCTGGTCCCAAAGACAGACAAATCCAGGTTTCCATCCTCCATGACAGATTGGCTTTTAATCTGAAAAGAACACCTTTCCAATATTCCCACATTTGACGTCCAGTCTTTCTAGTAACCTCTATGTACTTACTCCTTTTTTTTTTTTTTTTTTTTTTTTTTTTTTTTTTTTTTTTAGGCCACTATACCTGTGAAACCCTTTGAAGAATGATGGTTATCACCACCTTTTGCAATTTGGGAACTGACTTTCAGAGAGGGCAATTCCCATGCCCAGGGCCACATGGCCAGTCCCTCCTCCCCATCCTCTTTGCACTGAGAGGCTGTGTATCTTTGGCCAAATGACTGGCCCTCAAATCCTCAGGTGGCCCACTGGGAAATGGGAATACGCCCACTTCCCAGGCCAGTGTGGTGAAAGACCAGCGAGGTCTTAAGAGGACCCGGCACAGGACAGACGCTCCATAGATTGTCAGTATTATAACTGCTCTCGCCCTGCGGATGAGAAAGTGGGCTCAGGGTCTATCAGAGGCGGCAGTCACTCCCACTCAGTTTGGCCGCCCGGGTCCCAAGGGGAAGCACAAGGGCGCGTGCTGGCGGCAGGGGGTCTCCGGTTTGGGGCTGGGCTCCTCCGGGCTCTCTGACCACTTTCCATCTTCCCTTTCTTCACGAGCTGCAATAGTTTAACAACCTCGGGAGTGAAAAAAAGATAGCTGGGGAGCAAATGTGGAATAGCTTAAATTAAAATTAAATTGAAATAAATTACATTAAATGGGCAACTCTCCGGCGCTCATCTCTCAAGCCAAATTATTGTGAGGCACTCCGGCCACAGAGGAGCCCGCCCCGGTAGCGGGTTCTGGAGCTTTCCGGGCGGCTGCCTGGAGGCCAGAGGTGCAGGGCGGCCCTCAGCAACCCGCCCGCCCCCTCCGCCTCTGCGGCCTCGGCTCCCGGCCGAGGGCGGCGCTGGGGGAGCAAGCCGGCCACGCCCCTCGCGCATTCATCCCGCCCGCTCCCGCCGCGGATCCCAGCAGAGCGGAGACTTGAATCCGAGACGGCCGATCCCCAGCCGCAGGTCCCTGGGCTGGACGGTGCGTGTCCGGTTGGCAGCAGTGGGGTTTAGAGCATCCACTCTACCCCTTGGGGTTCTGAGGCCTAAATGATACTGCCGTGCTCTGCCCCGCGGGACACGCGCCCCTCGCCCCCCCTTCCCTCCCAGTGGCCCCTGGCGCTTCAGGCCAAAGCAGACCACACTCCAGGTCGGGTACAGGGGCGGGCGTTCCTTCAGCTTCCCATCAAATCCCCTCAGGGTCCAAGAGTGGAGAAGAACTTGCCACGAGCACAGAATTTCTTTCAAGGACCAGTTTTGAGTGAAAAATGCATGTGCATTTTGCATTCTGTCTCGTAACGTATTCATGTTTATTTTAATGTATAATGTTTTACAGTGTTTACCAATGAGTAAGACTGACATGGCCAGAGGCTGTGCCCCTTGATCCTGAATCTTCCTGTGTGAGAACCAGCCTCACAGTCCGTCTTCACCCCCAAACTCACCCTCCCCAAGCTGGAATCCTAGAAGGTGGGAAAAATCCCAGAGTCAAAACCAAGGGCATTTGCAACATGGATGAGCCAAGGACATTATGCTAAGTGAAGTAAGCCAGTCACCAAAGGACCAACACTGACAAGATTCCACTCACATGAGATACTTAGGCTAGTCGAATTCATAGAGACAGAAAAGTAGAATGGTGCTTGCCAGGGACAGGAGAGGGGGCGTTATTGTTTCATGGATACACAGTGTCAGATTTGCAAATTGAGAACATTCTGGAGATGGATGGCACAACAATGTGAATGTCCTCATACAGCTGTTCTGTACACACAAAAATGGTTACCATGTTAAAATGTATGTTACCTAGGTTTTACCACAATTAAACAAAAATGAAGGCATCCAGAGTCAGAGAGGTTAACAAACCAGAGTTTTACTGCAAGGCAGGAACAGGGGCAGATTCAGGGGCAAGGGGCTGACCCTCCTTTCCCTAAAGCACCCTAGGGACGCCTGGGTGGCTCATTCTTGATCTTGGTTTAGGTCTTGATCTCACAGTTCGTGACTTCAAGGCCCGCCTCAGGCTCGGCACTGACAGTACAGAGGCTGCTTGAGATCCTCTCTCTCCCTCTCTCTCTGCCCCTCCCCTGCTCGCTGGCTCTGTCTCTCAAAATAAATAATATAAACATTAAAAAAAAAAAAAAAGAAGAAGACCCTGTCCCTGTCCTGTTCCCTAAGGAGGTGGCAGTAGATAAGACCTCTGGCCACCTGGGTCGCCCCCCAACATTGGGGCCGGAGGGACCTCTGGAAAGCAACCATTCCAATCCCTGAATTTTACAGATGAGGAAACTGAGGCCCGGGGAGGGGGATCCATCTCTGCAAGCCACACGGCTAGTATCCAGCCTAGAAGGAGAGTTCTGAGGGGTGAGTCCTCTGAGGGAGAGAGTCCTCCAGCAGCTAGAAAGGTCCAGGGTGAGGCAAGCAAAGCCTTTCCTCCCACTGCCCCCACCCACAACTTCTAAAAGGGTGCAAATAACCCTTGTCCCCTCCCCAAGCTGCAAGGAGGCTGATTAATTAATTAACCCTCGTTAAGGGACCAGGCACAGGCTAATCGACTATAGGCATTCTCATTATTATTTTTAATCAGACTTTGCAATTTTATAGCTCCCATCACCCGGGGCTATCAAGTGTCTCTGGAAGTTAATTAAGCCTGCCAGGGATGGGCTCAGGAGGGAGGAGGAGGCAAGGGGCTGCACTATGCGGGGAGAGCCTGGGGATCCGGGTTCCCTTCAGGCTAGCCCAAGCCTACAGGGGAGGCAGAGAATGAGCAGGAATAAGGACAGGAGAGGGTGCCCAGCTCCAGTCTCCGATTCTCACTCAGGGAAGGCCTCCTGCTCTCAGTTTACCTCTCTGAGTAGTGGGGATAATTAGGAGCAAGAGACAGCAGTCATTTCATCAACAAATACATCCGGGGTGTGTCAGGCCTGACCTGGAGCTGGAGATAAGTGAAGGGTGCAGGCGTGGTCCACCCTACTCAGCGCTCCCTGGTCCGATTGGGATGAGATTGGGACCGTGATACTTGGATGGCCCATGCTCTGGCTGGGATGAACAGCTGTAAACGTTCTGGGAATCCTGGGTGTCTGGGGGCGGGGGGCTCCCTGCCAGGCAGCACAGCCACCACCATGTGGGCCCCCAGCCTGTGAGGTCTGCCCCCAAGCCTGCCCGGAGCCCTCTCTATGGAAGCAGCAGCAGGAAGGAACTGCCACAGAGTTAGGGTGTTTGGGACAAAATAGACAGCAGGCGAATGGGAACCCAGGGGACTGAGAATATTAATCCTGGCCATCCAGGCAGGGCCTCCAGCTCCCACACTTACAAATGGGGCTCCCCCTTCTCAGCTGCCCGACATAGCAGGTGACACTGGAGGGCTCTGTCCGGGACCCAGGGATGTGAGTCGTGGTAGTCAGGACCACTCAGGAAAGCAAGACCCCACCAGGCACCCCGGGGCTGTGTCACCCCTTAGAACTCGCCTTGTCACATTAAGGTGTCTAAGGACCCTGCCTCCTGGCTCTGTCTACTCTGGGATCTGACAGGCCCAGCTCTTCTGTGGAGGGAGAGCTGAAGAGAGCTTTCTGTAAAGGCAGCAAAAGGATTCCCCGAAAGCGGCCTGCACGAGAGCCATATATGGTTTGCTGTCAGTTACCGCATTATGCACAAAAACCAAGGGACAGTATACGAACCATTCTGATAGAGATTTCTCTTTCTCATGATTTGGAGTTTGAGTTTGCTTCAATACATGAATCTGTTCATTTTAGAGATTATATAAAAAATAAATCTAAAGTATCCATTGACGAAACTGTCTTGTCCCTCCCCATCTCCAATGGGAGCCACTATCATGATTTTGGTGTGGATGCTTCAGATTGAAAAAATATGTATTTTTAAATCTATTAGATAGACCAACTATGTGTGTGTATATACACACACACACACACACACATATATACATATATACACACATATATACATATATATAGACATATATACATATATGTATATACACACACACATATATATACTATTGCTTTGGGCGTGTGCTTTTAAAAAATATAAATTGTATCATATATGTTCTGTATAGGGAAGGAAAAATAATTTTCCTTCTATCCTTCTAGGTTCTTGGCTGAGACCCTTCTGTAAGAGATGAAGAGGAGAAAACCTGGGGTGGCTGGGTGGCTCAGTTGGTTAAGCATCCGACTTAGGCTCTGGTCGCGATCTTGCGGTTCGTGCATGGGCTTGAGGCCCACGTCGGGCTCTGTGCTGACAGCTCAGATTCTGTGTCTCTCTGTTCCGATTCTGTGTCGGATTCTGTGTCTCTCTGTCTCTCTGCCCCTCGCCCCTAGCGCTCTGTCTTTCTCTCTCTCTCTCTCTCTCTCTCTCACCCTCTCAAAAATACATAAACATTAAAAAAACAAAAAAGAGGAGAAAACCAAATTTAATTATTTAGGTCCAGAGTCCCACAAGGATACAAGACTCAAAGAAGTGAACTGAGCGGGAAACTTTTATATCTTTCAGACGAAGAAACAATACATTTGTGAAGAATGGAAAAGACAAAGGTGTTCGCCCCGGGAAGTGTAGTGGTGAACAAGTCACAAGGTTTATTTATCCACCCTCTCGGCCCTAAATCCTCTCTGGTGAGAAGGATGCCTCCCACCTTCCTGTACAGGGTGAGTACCTTTCACGTGGGACATTTACTTCCTGCTTCCAGAGGGACAAAGGAAGGTCAGAGTGTTTCTCTTGCACCAGCTGTTTTTCAAGTATCTGTAATTCAATTTTTTTTTAACGTTTATTTATTTTTGAGACAGAGAGAGAGCATGAACGGGGGAGGGGCAGAGAGAGAGGGAGACACAGAATCGGAAGCAGGCTCCAGGCTCTGAGCCATCAGCCCAGAGCCGGACACAGGGCTCAAACTCACGGACCGCGAGATCGTGACCTGAGCTGAAGTCGGACGCTTAACCAACTGAGCCACCCAGGCGCCCCTCAAGTGCCTGTAATTCAAAATAATCAATATGCCAAAGTGGCATATGATACGGTGACATATTCTGCAACTGACTTTTTCACTCACTGTTTATATATATATATATATATATATATATATATATATATATATAAATAAATTTTTTTAATGTTCATTCTTGAGAGAGAGAGACAGAGCACAAGTGAGGGAAGCACAGAGAGAGAGGGAAACACAGAATCTGAAGCAGGCTCTAGGCTCTGAGCCGTCAGCACAGAGTCCAACACGGGGCTCAAACCCACAGACGGTGAGATCATGACCCGAGCCAAAGTCGGATGCTCAACCAACTGAGCCACCTGGGCACCCTTCACTCACTGTTACGTATGTATTTTAAGTTTGTTTGTTTATGTTTCTTTATTTATTTTTGAGAGAGAGAGCATGGGAGAGAGAGCAGAGAGAGAGGAAGACAGAGAATCAATCCCAAGCAGTCTCTCTGCACTGAGGGCAAGGACTGGGCCAGGCTCCCCACCCACTGATACTTTTCGCATCTGTATACATTGATACATTTAAACCTCCTTCATTCTTTTTGGCTGCAGGGTCATCTTCTGTCCTAAGAATACAGCACATCGTTTTGCTCTCTACCACTATTTTGCTATTTTAAAAATACCTCAGTGATCATTCTTGCACATACCTCAGCGCACACGCGTGTGCACACTCACCAGGGCCGACACACAGAATGACTAGGTTATAGGATGTGCACATATCCCACTTTGAGCAGACCCCATCAAGCCACTCTCCCAAGTGGCTGTACCAGTTCACGCCCCTCCTGAGCGCACCCCTTTCATACTCCCTCACTAGCACTTGGTATTATAAAACAAGATTTTTTTATGCCAAGCTGCTGATGAAAAACAGTGGAGTTCTGATTCACATTTCCTTGATCACTCCTGGGGCTAAGCATCTTTTGTTTATCAGTCATTTATATTTTCTCTTTCGTGAATTGCATACTTTGATCCATTGTTCATTTTTTTCTATCGGGTGGTTTTTCTTTTTCCCTGCTGATTTCTAAATGTTCTACAAATGCTAGATTTTCATTCCTTTTCTGTATACTTAAAATGTTTGTCATCAGTGTGTGGATTGCCTTTTAAGTGTGTTTATGGTATTTTGTACCAAAATTTTTTATTTTGATTTGTCAAGTTTCCATTATGTAAAAATCTCCCTTATGATTTGGTTTGTAGACTTTGTGTCTTGTTTAAATAAGCCTTCCTTACTGGAAAGTAAAAAAAGATGGTCTTTTATAATTTATTCTAATATTTTTAAAGTTGTCCTTCTACATTTAAGTCTTTAATTCATCTGGAGTATTTTTTAATCGCAATGCTATACTCAGAACTACATTTCCCAGGGGTGCCTGTGTGGCTCAGTCAGTTGACATCCAACTCTTGATTTCATTTCAGGTCATGATCTCAAGGTTTGTAAGTTTAGCCCCAAATTCGGCTCTGCACTGACAGCTCGAGATTCTCCGTCTCCCTTCTCTCTGACCCTCCCCCACTGGAGTACTCATGCTCTCTCTCTTTCTCTTTCTCTCGAAAATAAATAAACTTAAAAAAAAAAAAGAAAAAGAACTACATTTCCCAGTCTCCTTTGCAGCGAGGGGCTCCCATGGAACCTAGCTCTGGTGGTGGAGTGGGAAGCAAGAAGCAAGCAGTCTGTGAGGACTGGGGGGGAAGGTTTACTTTCCTGCCACAGACATTGCCCCTTTCTCTTTCTCACTTCTTTCTTTCACTGCCTGGAATGTGGGTGTGTTGTTTTGGTCACAAGAATTTCAGAATTAGTTTGTCAAGTTGCGCAGAAAAATGTCTTTGGAAGTTTAAGTAGGATTTGTATCAACTTTGAGCAACAGAGACAGATACATTTTAAATAATAAAATTGTGGGCCACCTGAGTGACTCAGTCCGTTGAGTGGCCAGCTCTTGATTTCAGCTCAGGTTATGATCCCAGGATCTTGGGATCAAGCCCTGTGTCAGGCTCTGCACTGAGCCCAGAGCCTGCTTAAGATTCTCTTCCTCCCTCTGTCCCGTCCCTGCTCACCCCCGCTAAAATAAAAACATTGAAAAAGTAAAAAATGAAATAAAATTGTTAGTGTTGCATATTTAGGAAATCCACAGAATGAAGACCAAAACTGGTACAGAGATGCCTATGATGTCAACAAGACATCGAGCTTTCTTCTTTCTTCTCTACTTTTATTGGTGTGTGGCTTTTATGCTGTTGCACCCAGGATGTGCTGTACCCTAGGCATGTCATCTTAATAGCCAGGCAAACTAATGAACTAGGAAAAACCTAATAACAAACATCCAAGACCTATATGGAATCTTCCCACCCATGAACATGGTATAGCTTTTATTTGTTCAGCTCTTTTCTTGCACATTCTTTTGGAACGACCCTACTTGATCATTGAGTGATTAATATTTTTGTATGTGTGTTTACAAGTGGGAGGGACCTCTGGCTTTCCCATGTGCTTTCTGTGTCTAGGTCTAGGGTCAGGTTGATCTCAGAAAACGAGATTGAGACTCCCATCTCCTTCTGGACTCTGGAAAGTTTATACAAGATGGGATATTCTTTAATAATTAGAAGGTTTGGTTGAACTCCTCAAATACCATCTGGGTCTAGTACTTTTTGAATTTGGTCCCTGAACCATTTCTATTTTTTCTCTGTTTAATTGGTCTATTTGGGTATTTCACTTGTTCTTGGGCCTATTTTTTGTCATTATTTTTGCATAGTTTTTCACATTTATTAGTGAAATATTGTATTTTTTTTTTACATTTTTAAAATCACTTCTTTCTGTACTTATATCCATTTTTTTCACTCTTAATGCTGTTTGTTCAAGGTTTTTACTTTTTTCTCTGCTTGGCTAAAGTAGCACTTGCCTAAAGTTTGTCTGTATTAATAATGATTTTAAAGAGCCATGTTTTATATTTGTTGAACAATTCCTGTACTGTTTTTCTCTTTCCTTGACTCTTTTTTTATCATTGTTAATTCTTTTACTTTATTTGCATTATTTTTGTTGTTCCCCCCCCCGCCAGATTCTTAATTTGAAAGCACAATTCATTTATTTTTTACTTTCTTACTATCAAAAAAATGTATTAAAAAATTTTTTTTAACATTTATTCATTTCTGAGAGACAGAGAGAGACAGAGCACTAGCAGGGGAGGGGCAGAGAGTGAGGAAGACACAGAATCCAAAGTACACTCCAGACTCTGAGCTGTCAGCACAGAGCCGGATGTGGGGCTGGAACTCATTAACCGTGAGATCATGACCTGAGCAGAAGTAGGACACTTAACCTACTGAGCCACCCGGGCGCCCCTCAAACAAATGTATTAAGACTATAACTTTTCCTCTAAGTATGACTTGGCTATATACCACAAGTTTTATAGTCTCTCATATTGTTCAGTTATAAATAGTTTATAACTTTGGATTTTCTGTTTTGTTTCTGTTTTGTTAACTTATTTAGATGTCATAAATGCTTGCACCTTGAAATATATTTTGGTTGATATTAATATTGTTAGTTTTTAATAGATCTTATTACTATCAATCTGACCATATACATTTATAGATAATATAATTTTTTCTCATAGAAATTTCTTAGGCTTTTCTCTTTATTCTTGTTCTTAAATTATACAAAGATGTGTCAGGTTATGAAGCTGTAACAGTGGGCCTTTCAACCTGAAACTAATATTTTCCTTAAGTTTTGGGAAATTTCATATCTGTATTTCTACTCTGTACTCCATTAAATATAACCTTCCCTCTAATCACTTTTTTTGTTTTCTGAATACCTAGTAAGTGGATGTTGGAATTCCGGATTTGTTCTCCATGGTTTGCATCTTTTCTCTTATGATTTACATAGCTTTATACCTTCTACCACATTCTGGAAGAATTCTTTGTCTCCATCTTTGAGCTCACTGATTTGCTTTTCAACTGAGTCCCTTCTGTTATTTCTACTTACTGAATTTATTATATATATATGTATATATATGTTTTTTCTTTTTATTTTTAAGGTTTATTTATAATCTCTACACCCAACATGGGGCTTAAACTCATGACCCTGAGATCAAGTTGCACGTTCCACTGACTGGGCCAGCCAGGTTCCCCTTCAATATATTTTTTAATTTATATTTTTAATTTATGTAATAGCCTATTAAATATTGTTCAAAATAGACTGTTTATTTCATGGATGCCTTATCTTTTTGTTCCTTTGAAAATATCTTCAATATTTATTTTAAAATTCTCTTCTGGGGGCACCTGGATGGCTCCGTCGGTTGAGCGTCCAACTTTGGTTCAGGTCATGATCTCACAGCTCATGGGTTCGAGCCCCGCATCGGGTTCTGTGCTGACAGCTCGGAGCCTGGAGCCTGCTTCGGATTCTGTGTCTCCCTCTCTCTCTGCCCCTAACCCACTCTCATTCTGTCTCTATCTCTCTCAAAGATGAATAAACATTAAAAAAAATTTTTTTAATAATAAAATAAATAAATAAATAAATAAAGTAAAATTCTCTCCTGCCCGTTCTATTAACTGCTTCCTTGGGTATCATTCTTCCATTTGTTGTTGTAGTCACCAGGTATGGCTTTCCTCAAATGTTTGCAGGAAGCTTCTGTCTGTATGAATCTCCAGCCTTGAGAAAGGGGCAGGAAGCAATTGTTTTCCATGAGTGGGGAGGGCAGGGGAACATACACAATCAGAAAAGGGTTTCTGGGTTGTTGTCTTCCTTTGCAGTGTTCCCTTCCTGTTTCTCCCACCCAACAGCCCTATTTTACAGCCTAAGCTCTCACACTCATTGCTCCACCTGAGACGAATACCTAGATCATTGCTGCCAGACCCAAAGTGTTGTGCTTGTGCGTGCACGTGGATGCGTGTGCCCATGTGTGTGTGCACCTGGGTGTGCGTCTGGAAGCTTCAGCCAATCACCAGTTGTCCCTGGTTCTTTTTGCTCCCAGGATTTGCCTCCTCTGGTCATGAGGCTCCTTCTGGTGCTTAAGAGACATACTAAGATATGTTTTCTAGTTAACCGTTTTTAGTCAATTTGTCCTTTCAATATATAGATTTAAGTCTTCTCTTATTTCAGGGAAAAGCTTTCTTTATCTCTTAAATAACTTTCTCTGTTCCATTGTTTTGGTTTCCTCCTCTGGGGACTGTGATCACATGACGTTGAACTGCTGTTGCCTGACTTACATATCTGTCATTTTCTCTCCAATGTTTAAAATCACTGTATTTCCACTTTATTTTGTTTTCTTTTTCTCGTTTATACAGTGTCTGTTGTCTTTTGCGCTCCTTGTTCTTTAGTCCTAAATTCGGAAATCGTTTTGTCTTTTCTATTCTGGGAACTGGAGTGGGATTTACATTTTAGCAGGATTGCTGTGGCTGCCCTGGTGGGAGGGGGTGGGGAGGCTGGAGCACTGGGAATTAGGGAGGAAGCTGGAGGCCGGTCAGGAGACTTGCAGATGACCTATTTGGAAATGAGGCGACTTGGAATGAAGGGTAGAGATGGAAAGTGTTAGAAGTATTGATTTGGGGATATATTTTGAAGGTATCACTGACAGAAAATGCTGTTGGATTTGATACAGAATCGGAGAGACAGCTCTGGGAATTTGCTTTGGGATGTGTTAACTTGGGATTTCTATTAGACGTGCCATCAGAAGAGGCAATTGGATATTTGAATCTGGAGATAGAGGAGAGGTTGGGGCTTGAGATAAAGATTTGGAAGGCCCCAGCATACGGTTTTTAAAGTCTTGGGACTTGAAAAAATCGCTTGGAAAATGACGGGGGGGGAGAGAAGAAGTCTGAGCAGGAGCCTTGGAGCCCTCCAGCATTTACAGGTCACTGAGGAGGATCCAGCCCAGAAGTCTGCAAAGGAGCAGCTGGTGAAGTAGGACTAGGAGAGTCAGGAGGGGTAAACAGCTGTGTGGCTTACTGCTGGGGGACAACGAATCCCAGGACTGAGACGTCACCACGGGAAGTAGCTGATGACCTCGTATTATTTCCTGATTAGATGGAAGAATGAATGGATCTATCCTCTTTGCTCTTTCTTCCCTCCTTCCCTCCCTTCCTGAATAATCCGGTCCAAAAGCCATCAGGTACAGCTGGACCAGGTAGGTATCCATGGTTGGGGGTGGAGGGGGCCAGCCTGGCACAAGGTGTAAGGACCTGAGAGGGATGATGAGGGCATCT
Source organism: Acinonyx jubatus (assembly GCF_027475565.1). NCBI lineage: Eukaryota > Metazoa > Chordata > Mammalia > Carnivora > Felidae > Acinonyx > Acinonyx jubatus. Next base: position 24,266,851 of record NC_069383.1, on the reverse strand, counting down.
GTGGGGGTGGGGGAGCTGGGCTGGTAGCATCAATACAAGATCGGTTATGAATGGGGCGCCTGGTGGCTCGGTCGGTTGAGCATCCAGCTTTTGATTTCGGCTCAGGTCATGATCTCGTGGATCCTGGGATCAAGCCCCACGTTGGGCTCTGCGCTGACAGCATGGAGCCTGCTTGGGATTCTCTCTCCCTCTCTCCCTCTCTGTCTCTCTCTCTCAAAATAAATAAATAAACTTTTTTTTTTTTTTTTAACGTTTGAGAGACAGAGAATGAGCAAAAGAGGGGCAGAGAGAGACAGGGTCAGAGAGTCTGAAACGGGCTCCATGCTGACTGCAGAGAGCCCAGTGTGGGGCTCAAACTCACAAACAGTGAAATCGTGACTTGAGCCGAAGTTGAATCCTTAACCAACTGAGCCACCCAGGCACCCCAAAAAATAAACTTTTTTTTTTTTTTTAAAAAGAAGAAGATTGGTTAGGTATGAGGATTCATCAAACAAGCAATGGGGTAATGGGATTCAGGGTTCTCACAGGTGGCAAAAAGTTATAAAAAGGATAAAATTAGAAAGAATCCTATTAGATGTAGAAACAAAGATAGATGAAAATTTGTGTAGAAAGATTTCCTAATTCTCTCCACTGAGAGGGCCTGGGAGCAGTACCATCCAAAATCAAAGAGCACACCGAGTGCCAGATCTTGGTTTCTAAATACCACTGTCCCCTAAAAGGAACCAGAGTTGCTTGGAGAAATGGCTGATTCCAAGACTAGAGTAGGAAAAGCACAAGATAAGCCTCGAACATCTTGTACCAGAAAGTAAAGAAGTTCTCAAAACATGTCAAAGGGACGCAGAAGCCAGCTGGATGAACTCTCACTCATCAAGTCTGGGGCTATTGGAGCATCACATTAAATAATAATAACAGTGCATTCTAACCCAGTGAATAAAGTAGGATTCCATGAGCCTATACTGATAGAAAAAAGCAGGGTGGGGGACAATGACAAAGCTCTTCATTATAATCAAATGCCAACTAAAACATATGGAAGGAATGATGGAATCAGAAAAATTGGAAACTTTTATAATAATAATGAACTCAACCAGGAAATGTCAATGGATGCTAAAACTTGTGAGTGAAAGTTTGAAGAGGACGTTACAGAGCTTCAAAATACGTATTGATTACCAAGAAGAAAAGAACAGCTTTCAATGCAGAAACCTAGCAGTCACTACCTCAGTCAACTAATCAAGGTTAACATCATCAGCGATGGCACAAATGGAAATCACGTAACACCTGCCAGGACTCAAGGTGAAGGATGCAGAATCACCTCTGAGCTACTCCTACCAAAGATGCATAACCTGAATCTAATTGTGAGGAGATATTGACCAAATCCCAGTCGAGGTATGCTGTACAAAATAGCTGGGCTGTTATCGTCAACACTGTCAAGGTCCAGGGGCACCTGGATGGTTCAGTCAGATAAGCGTCTGACTTCGGCTCAGGTCATGACCTCACAGTTCGTGGGTTCGAGCCCCGCACTGGGCTCTTGTGCTGACAGCTCAGGGCCTGGAGCCTGCTTCAGATTCTGTGTCTCCCTCTCTCTCTGCCTCGCCTCCCCACCTCTCAAAAGTAAATAAACATTAAAAAAAATTTTTTTAACTGTCAAGGTCCTGTAGGTAAGGAACTATTCTAGACTGAAGGAGTCATTGCAACTAAGTGACACACACAATTCTGGACTGAATTGTTTTGATAGAAAAGACATTATTGAGACAATCAGTGAAACTTGAATGAAATGTGCAAATTAGGTGGCGGTGATGTATATCCATGTAAATTTCATTTTGCTGGTGGATGTAGGAGAATGTCCTTGTCTGTAGGAAATGTTCACTGAAGTATTCTTGGCTGATGGGCATCAGGTCAGCAACTTATATTCAAGTAGTTCAAGAAAAAGAAAGTTTATCATACTGTTCTTGCACTTTTTCTTTATGCTTGAAATATTTGAAAACAAAAGGGAAAAGAAAACAACAAACAAAGACAACGAAAGGGGGCACCTGGGTAGCTCAGTCTGTTAAGTATCTGACTCCTGATCTCGGCTCAGGTCGTGATCTTATGGTTCATTGGATCGAGCCCTGCATCAGGCTCTGCAACAGAGTGGAGCCTGCTTGGGATTCTCTCTCTCCCTCTTTCTCTCTGCCCTTCTCTGCTCACTTGCACTCTCTCTCTCTCTCAAAACAAATAAATAAGCATTAAAAAAAAAAAAAAGGCACATGAAAGAATACACGGATGAGAAAGCCAGCAGACAAATCAAGACAGTGGACCATTGTAGGGGTGCCTGGGTGGCTGAGTTGTTTAAGCATCCGACTCTTGATTTCGGTTCAGGTCATGATCGCACAGTTGTGAGATTGAACCCTGCATGGGCTGAGCTGAAAGCCTGCTTAAAATTCTTTCTCTCTGCTCCTCCCCCCACCCCCGCTCTCTCTAAAATTAAAAAAAAAAAAATAGTGGACCATTGTATGGTACAACTGACGAGGTTTCCTCAGTATGTCAGTGAGATGAAAAAAGGCAGGATTCAGGGGGAGGGGCTAAGCTAGGCAAAAGGGTTATAAGAGACACAATAAAACAGTGTGGATCCTGATTCCAGCCAAAGAGCGGTAAAAAAGACACTTTAAAGTCACTCAGGGAAATCTGAACAAGGACTATTAGATATTACTAAGTAATTCTTGCTAATATTTAAAATGTGAAAAGCCGTTGGGATTACGTGAGAAAATGTGCTTTCTCCCCCTAGATGCACATTCGAGCACATGGAAGCAAAATAACATGAGCCCTGGGGTTGGCTTTAAAATACTCCAGGAAAAGGGGCACCTGCCTGGCTCAGTTGGTAGAGCATGTTGACTCTTGATCTCGGGGTTGTAAGTTCGAGCCCCACACTGAGTGTAGAGATTACTTAAAAATAAAAAATTTCAAAAATAAAATAAAATACTTCACAAAAAGGAGACAGAACAATCCAGTGGAGAGAAACTTTGGATAATTGTTGAATCTGGGTGGTGGGTATTATGTGAGGCAGCGCGGGCTGCCACAACAAAATACCACAGCCTAACACAACAGAAATTTATTTCCTCACAGTTGTGGAGGCTAGAAGTCCAAGATCAAGGTGTTGGCAAGTTTGGTTCTTCTGAGGCCTCTCTGCTGGGCTTGCGGGTGCAGCCTCCTTGCTGGTCCTCACACAGTCATCCTTGGTCTGTGCTGTCTGTGTCCTCATCACCTCTCCTTCTGAGGACACTAGTCATATTGAGTTAGGGACCACCCATATGACCTCCTTTTACCTTAGTTACCTCTTTAAAGGCCCTGTCTCCAAATATGGTCACATCCTGAAGGATTGGGGGTTAGGGCTCCAACATATGAATTTGGGAGGGGGGCAGGGACACCGGGCAATTTACAACAGGCAGATGGGATTTTATTAGACCATTCTCTCGCTTTGGTGAATACTTAATTCTTCAAACTAAAACCTGTTTCATAATAAAAAATCAATGCAGAACCAGAAAGCGAAGCTAGCCAGTGTAGATGGATCTTTTGAGGAGTTCTGCTGCAGAAGATGTCGGAGAAATGAGGCCATGCCTGGAGGTGGGCTATGAGGTCAAGGGAGTATTTTTTTTCTTTAAAAATTACTGTTATTATTGCATATTTGTATGCTAATAGGAAAGATCCAATAGGGAGAAAATTTTGATGTACAATGGAAGAGAGAGGGGATAATTGCAGTGGAAAACCTTTGGGTTGGCAGAAGGTCTGGAATATTCTGATTGGGAGGGAGTGCTGCCCATCTCCGTGTCCCCTTAGGGAGGAAGGCAGACTGTGGGAGGCAGCTGCGCAGTGGGAAGCGGAATCCTCTCCCAAGTGATTATGTGTCCTCAGTGAAACATGAAGCAAGGGCATCCATCAGCTGAAGGTGAGGAGAGTGGCTGGAGCAGGGAAATGTAGAAGGAATGCCAGGAATTAGTGAGCTCCTCTTTGAGGGTCAGAGCTTTGATCTGCAAATATTGTCTCCCAATCTGTAGCTCGACTTCATCCTTTCAAAGCGGTTTCTCTCCGAACTACAGTTTTCAGTTTCTTTTTTATTTGGAAATCCAGAGTCCGACGCTTAACCAACTGAGCCACCCAGGCACCCTTACAGTTTTCAGTTTCAATGAAATCTAATTTGTCAATTGTTCCTTTTCTAGGTCCTCCTTTTGGTGTTAAGCCTAAGAACTTTTGGCTTAGCCCCAGATCCTGAAGGTTTTCTCCCATATTTTTCCTAAAATTTTTATAGTTTTTACATGTCACAAGGAAGCATGTGATTTGTCTTGAGTTACTTTCCGTTTAAGGTGTGAGACCCAGCTCAAGGTTCATTTCTTGGCCTATGCGTGTTGCTTCAGCATTTGTTGAAAGGGCAATCTCTCCTCATTGAATTGATTTTGCACTTCGGTAAAAGTGTCTACAGACTACCCTCTTTGTGTCGGGTCTCTCTAGGGGCTCTCTATTCTGTTCCGTTGATCTATATGTCTAGCCCTTTGGCAATATTACACAGTATTAGTTACTTTACCTATATACTAAGTCTTAATGTCGGGTAGGATGAGTCCTCCCACCTTATTATTCTTTCTCAAGATTATTTTAGCTCCTAGAGGGACTTTTGCATTCCATATAAACTTTAGAATAAGCTTGTCTGTTTCTGCAAAAAAATCTTGCTGGGATCTTAATAGAAATTGCAATAAACCTATAGATCAATTTGTCGAGAACTGGCATCTTCACTGTGTTGAGTCTTCCAATCTATGAACACAGTATGTCTCCCCAAGTATTTGGGTCTTGTTTGATTTCTTTTATCAGCTTTTCATCATACTAACGGAGCCAAGGTGGGGCAGAGATAAGTGTTGCGTCTGATGTCTTGCACTGGAAGCTTGGTGCAATTTTCGAGAAGAATATTACTACGAATTGGTGAAGACCTTGAACAAGTTTGACTAAAAGAATTTTCATAGTCTGGTTGAGAGTGGATTGTTCCCGAGTCACTCATTTTCTGCTGGGGCAAAAACCCCCAAAGAGGGTGAGCTGGGGGCCAGGCATGAAGGAGGAAGGGACCCCTTTGCAGGCAGCTAGGGATTTGCCACCAGCTTCCAGGATGGGCTGAAGGGGCAAGGCGTCTGGATCGTGGAACCGGGCCTTGGGGACCAAAGGGGGCCAGAGGACTCGGCCAGGCCCTCGCCCCCGGTTCCACCCTGGCTTTGCAGGGACCCTCAGTCCTCCTACCCAGGCTGAGCCTCCCGCCGGCTCCGGGTCGCTGGGGCCAGGACGCACCGCGCAGTAGCTGGAGGCCCCACGAGAGGGCGCCCGAGCTCAGCGCCTGCGGTGGAGGCAGACGCGGGGCTGCCGAAGGACCGAGGGGGCGACCCGCTACCGGCCCGGCGGGTCCCGGCAAGCCATGCCCCTCAAGAGGATAAGCTTTAGTTGAGAAACACAGCAGAGCCCTAACAAGTTTTTGTTGATTGAATGAATGCATTATAAACTCAGTTACACTGAGAAATTCGAGGTTTAACTTATATCCCCACCCTATTCCATCCCCAGATCTTTACATCTTAAAAGAAGACTCTGGAAGACAGCAATTCTCGCTCAGAGCTTTGTGCTCTCTCTTTGGAGAAGGAGCGTCCGAAGGATGGCGTGGGTGGTGGGAGCAGCGATCAGGTCCCACCGGCCCTGTGTTACCGTCTCTACTCAAAGGTGCAGCTAGGATGCCCCCAGGCCCCAGGGAATTTCCTTACCCTGAACCAGTGTGTTTCAGGTTAATGACAACACCTCGGGGCCAGAGGGAAGGTGAGGTGTCACCTGGGCAGGGTAAATTGCTTCAACCCCCCCCCCTCCCCCCCCCCCCCCCCCCCCGCCTCCCCAAGGACTCTCCTTCCCTTACCCTCTCCTTCCCTTACCCCCACCCCTGGTTCAGACACAGGTTGGTTGTGGCTGTTCAACCCTCCCTGTCTTGGGCGTTTCTTCTCCAAGAGGCCTCCTTAAAGAGCTCCCCATGATGCCCCTCCGTTGTGATGGCAGAGCAGAGCTTGTAGTTCTGTAGACCCAAGTTCAAATCCTTGTTAACCAGCTGGGTGATGTGTGGCAGGTTACTGTTAAAAAACAAAATCCAACCGAGTAAATCTGAACGTCTAATTGGCTTTATTAAGAGATTCCTGAATAGGTCAGCATCTTCTCTAGCAAGTAGAGAGATGTTCCGAGGAGTCGTACAAAATAGGTTTTTATAGGAAGGAGGGTGGGGTTAAGAAGTTATTGGAAAAAGAAAAGAAAAGATTGTTTCAGGCTAGGACTTCCTTCTGGGGGGAAGGGATGGGCAGGGCTTTTATCATGCAGATTATTTCACTAGGGCTGATCAGAAAATTAAGATTGACTTTTATTTATTTTTATTTTATTTTAATTTATCTTAATGTTTATTTATTTTTGAGAGGGAGAGAAAGAGCGTGAGCGGGGGAAGGGCAGAGAGAGGGAGACACAGAATCTGAAGCAGGCTCCAGGCTGCTGTTCGCACAGAGCTCGACTCGGGGGCTCCAAACTCAGGAGCCATGAGATCATGACCTGAGCCCAAGTCCTTTTACTGAAATAAAAAAAATAAAAGGTCACATTCCTGGAATAGTTTGAAACTGTAGTTGTGGCTTGTAGTCTTGGTTTGCTGTTGTGGGGTGCATAGGGCTCCAATTTGGGCTTGTTTTTTTTTTTTCTTTTTTGGCATTACTTCATCTTTCAAACCTCTTTTTCCTCCCATTTACACCAAGAAATGGGATTACTGAAGGCACTGCCACATGAGTAGCTTGAGGATTAAACGAGTCGTTCTATTAAATCCTTAGAACAGGACTGTGCCGTTTGTACCTTTTCCTTGTTGTAGAGCAGGTGGCCATTTCTTCCTCAGCGGACCCAGGCTCTTCCAGGGCAGGGGGCAGTTTCCTGCACCCAGTGCCAGGCTCAGTGCATGCTGATGGGGGGGGGGGGGGGCGGATAGAATTCCAACATCTGAATTGATACAAACTTTCAGACCAGAGCAGCTTTTATAACGGAAAGATAAAATACACCAATAGCCCATCCATTAGACTCTTAGCTGACTTCCCATTAGCAGCGATATCTGCCGGAAGACCATGGAGTAGTATGTTTAAAGCCCCGAGCTTATGTGCAGCTAAATAGTCATGCAGGAACAAAGACAGAATGAAGATATTTGCAGACATAGCAAGACACAGAGAATTTACCTCCCATGGGATGCACCTCACAAAGAAAGAGCGACTCAGCAAGACACGCACCCAGAGGAAGACACGGGGCACCATAAACAACAGACAGCACAGACGTGGATCAAATATGTTAGTAAATTCAATGAACGGCCAACTTCAAAAAGAAAGGTTTTGTGATTTTAAAGAGGTGAAACTTGGGGCTCCTGGGTGACTCAGTCGGTTGGGCGTCCAATTCTTGCTCAGGTCATGGTCTTGTAGCTCCTGAGTTCGAGCCCTGCATCAGGCTCTGCTCTGACAGTGGGGAGCCTGCTTAGGATTCTCTCTCCCTCTCCTTTCTCTGCCCCTTCCTGCCTCTCTCTCTCTCTCTCTCTCTCTCTCTCAAAATAAATAAATAAACTTAAAAAAAGTGGGACCCCTGGGTGGCTCAGTCAGTTAAGGGTCCAACTTCGGCTCATGAGTTCGAGCCCCACGTCAGGCTCTGTGCTGACATGTCAGAGCCTGGCGCCTGCTTAGGATTCTGCGTCTCCCTTGCTCTCTGCCCCCGCCCTCCTAATGCTCTGTCTCTGTCTCTCTCTCAAAAATAAGAAAAATTAAAAAAAATTAAAAAAAATAAAAATCATCTTAAAAATTAAAAAGGTGAAACTTAAACGCTAAAAGGACAGTAAAAACAGGGCCGGACAGGAAGTTGCCGACTCAGCAGGTCCCAAAAGGCCACACCACAAACTGACAGTGGTGGGGGGTGGGCAGCGGCTGATCCAGCCCCTGGCTTCCTCAAAGGACTCAGGAACTAGCAGCCCCCACACAGCTGAGACTGGGTGTGACGGGTGGGGGTAAACAGGGGTAAGTGGTTGAAAGCTCTTTAGGAACCAGCTAGACCCCTGGATCTCAGCCCACCCCCATGCCCCCCACTCCACGCTCCAACTGCTGGGCCGAGCCCGCTCCCACGCCGGCAGAGGTCTGGGGGATTACTTTGGGATGGAGAAAACCAGGTAGGAGGGATGAAGACTGAATCCAAGGAAAAAGGAATTCAGTTAATATATGCTTTATGAATGCAGAAACTGCCTTGCCTTCTTCCCCACAAGCTCCCCAAGAAGAAAGAGTGAAAAAGGTGTCACACTGGGCCTACACCCGGAGGTCCATCCAGAGGGCCCCGTGGGCTCAGGGCTTCCAGACAGCTTTGTGGCTCTGGCTCTCGGTCGTAAACACACAAGCAAGGATCGTCAGCATCTGAGAAAGCCTCGAACGTGAAAGACAGGGGCCAAAACAGCATTACAAAGCAGCCGGCACAAACAGACTAGGAAATCAGAAGACAAAAATAATAGAGCTATCAGAAATACCCTTGGAGGCAAAAGAGGTTTCGCATCCATGAAATGAGAACAGGAGGCAGTTCCGTTTCTTACCAAGGTGCTGAACTGGCATAGCTTCTGGCTCCCTCTGTAGAAATCGGTGCCAGAGAAACTTTATGGGGAGAACACCAAGAAGGCTCTGAGGACCCCTGGGGGCCACTGGACTTGCTGTCTTGCTTCTCCCCTGCCATCACTTGGGGATAAATGGTGTCTGCTCTGTGCATAGATGCTGTGACTCAGACTTTTCTGGTCCAGGGGTCGGCGGGAATGAAATGGAAGGCCTCCACCTGTGAGCAGCTGAGAAAAATAGAGAGACGGATTATCCCTGGGTGGTCTTCGCCCCGCCCCTCACTCTGCAAACCCCAGAGCTGGTAAATTATGATCTAAGAAGTATCACCTCCTAAGGCTGCTTTCCCTGGGAAGAAGGGCGTGTGTGTGTGCGCGCGCGCGTGTGTGCATGTGCGTGTGTGTGTGTGTGTCCCTGATATAAGAAGTTGTTTTGCAGGGTGAGCACTGAGGTTTTCTGATGTCTGTGGCTCTCCACCCAAAGTCTCATCTGCCCCACACCCACCCCCGCCCACAAAGCTAATGGGGACTGACAAGCACAAAAGTCTGGGTGTCCTCTGTGCCTGACAGAGTAGCCAGAACCCCAGGGGAAAACGAACACCGAGAAGGACAAATATTTCAAAAGAAAAACAACATATTGGATTTCAGATTCCATCAGAGGCATAAATATTAGAACAGATGGGCCAAATTTTCTAATTAGCCTCATAAACATAGAAAGATAAAGGAAGATATTAGTAACATGAAACAAAATAAGAAAACAAGAAAGAACCAAGCAGAAACACAGAATTGGGGATGAAAAATGTAATAGCTAAAATATAATATTAGACACGGAAAATATAAGAGTTGAGATAACAGAATAGCCAGGGTTTTTACAGGCTGAAGAGTGAATTGGAGGGTTGGGCTGAGGAAATCCTCAAGAAGGAAGATGGAAAGGACAAAGAAATAGAAAATAGAGAAGAAAGGAGAAGAGTCAGTTAAGTGTCCCACTCTTTTTTTTTTAATTTTTTAAAATGTTTTTATTTATTTTTGAGAGAGAGAGAGAGAAAGGGAGCGAGAGATAGCACATGCGTAGGGGAGAGGCAGAGAGAGACACACACACACACAGAATCCAAAGCAGGCTTCAGGCTCTGAGCTGTCAGCATAGAGCCCCACGCAGGGCTCAAACTCACAAGCTGTGAGATCGTGACCTGAGCCGAAGTCAGACGCTCAACTGACTGAGCCACCCAGGTGCCCCAAACGTCCCACTCTTGATGGGGGCTCAGGTCATGATCTCCTGGTTCATGGGTTCGAGCCCCTTATTGGGCTCTGTGCTGACAGCATGGAGCCTTTTTGGGATTCTCTCTCTCTCCCTCTCTCTTTACCCACCCCCCCACTCACATGCTCTCTCTCTCTCTCTCAGCATAAATAAACTTTAAAAAAGAAAATAGGGAGGTGCCTGGGTGGCTCAGGTGGTTAAGCATCCAACTTCAGCTCAGGTCACGATCTCATGGGTTCCAGTCCCACGTCGGGCTCTGAGCTGACAGCTCAGAGTCTGGAGCCTGCTTCGGATTCTGTGTGTGTGTGTGTCTCTCTCTGTACCTCTCCCCTGCTCACACTCCGTCTCTTTCTCTCAAAAATAAACAAACATTAAAAATTTTTTTTGAAGGCAGAAGTGTCCAAGAATTACGGCTACTCTATCTACCACACTGGGGTGGGATTTTTCTTCTCAATGCATCCTGCGTGGGATGAACAAAGATTGATGACTTCCATCAATTTTAGAAAATTCTCAGCTGTAATCTCTCCCATTCTCTATTTTCTCCTCTTGGACTCTTGTCAGACATCTACCAGATTACCTCGTGATACCTTTTAACCCTTTTTCCAGTTTCTGTGCCCTCGTCTGTCCTAGATTATTGGCGATTCCTCATCCGGATCCTCCAGTTCACTAGCCTCTCAACTGTCTTCAGTTGGGTCCAATCTGTTAGTCAGCCCTGAACTTTTTATTTTAAAATGATATCTTTCATTTCTCAAAGTACTGCGTGTGTGTCAGTGTTGGTCAGCTCCCCCCAAGTTTTGATAATCTTCCACTGGTAGCCCAGTTTTGTCATTCAGGCTCTCGTTTCTTTATACTCACTACATAGTTAATCTGTCTCCTCCGTCTAATGATTCCAGTAACTGATACCCTAAGGGACCTAACCCTCTTGTTGGCTGTTACTCCTGACCCTCACCCATGAGAATTTGCTCTCTTTGGAATTTTTTTTACAGATTTTATTTTTAAGTAACCTCTACACCCAACGTGAACCTTCAACCCACAGCCTCAAGATCAAGTGTCACATGCTCCCCCAACAGAGCCAGCCAGGGTCCCCTGGAGATTTTTTATTATGAGCTCTCATGGATAGATATTAAAGATATTCATCTGTGGGGATCTTTGGGCCCTACCTGAGGATGAATTTCTCCAGAGAAGGTTTGCGTTTGCTTTGTCTGGCATGCCTAGGGATGTACTGAACCAAGGCCGTAGTCACCTGAGCCATCTTTGAGGGTCCCCACTTATCTTAGGTGTTTTGAGTTTAGGTCGTCTTTGGTGCTGGCCAAAACGTTATTGTGCATCACTTCCAAGCATGGACATTTGCACTCAGGGTGATCACATCTGTCCCATATGCTTATAATGTCACACTTTGGTTTCAGCTCCCATGGTCCCCTGGAGATTTCACTTACTCTTGCAGGATAGATATGATGGTGGCAACAAGACATGGCAAGTATAATACCCTCCTTCTTCTACTTCCAGAAGTGAACGTCCTAGGAATTATTTACTATGAAAATATCCAAAAGAAAAAAAACAGAACTAACAAAAGAATCAGCAAAGTTGCTGAGTTTGACATAAAAAAAAACCATAATATTTCTATACACAAGTAATAACCAATTAGAAAATATAACAGAAAAAAATGTCATTCACAATTGCAATAAACTTTAAGATACTTAGGAATAAATCTAACAAAAGCTATGTGAGACCTTTATGGAGAAAAATCACAAAATATCACTGAAGAACATAAAAGAAGATCTGAATAAATGGAGATTTTTAAATGTTCATAGGCAATATTCATGGGTTGGAAGATACTATCATAAAGGTGTCAGCTCTTCTGAATTTAATCTATAAATCCCATACGGTACAAATGAAAATTCCTGTGAAATTTTTTGTGGTGCTTGACAAGCTTTTTTAAATATTAATATGGAAGACCAAAAAAAAAAAAAAAAAAGAAAGAGAAAAAGGAAAGCTAAGATAATTGTGAAGGGGTGTAACAAGGGTGGGGGCGGGAAGGGGGGAAGTTTCCATACAAGATATGAAGATTTATTATAAAGTCGTACTAACACATTGCGGTATTAGCACAGGGACCGAAAAGTAGCTCCACGGATGCAAATTGACTAGAGTCCAGAAAATAAACTCACTCATATTTGGAAACCTGATATATGAGAGAGGCTGCATTACATTAGCAGGGAAAAGAAGGACTATTTAATAAATGAGGCTGGCACAAATGATGATCTTTATTGGATAATCAGTCATCGTAGATACCATACAGAAACTCTTTGTAGATTGAAGACTTTAATGTGAAAAACAAAACTCTGTAATTCTTAGAAGAAAGCAGAGTAGAATATCTTCGTGATTTCAGGTTGGGAAGAGAAGGATATCTTAAGACATAAAACCTCCCAATTATAGAAAATGATTGATAAATTTGACCTCATTAAATTTAAAAACTCTTGTACAACAAAAGATACTATGAATGCAGTTAAAGACAAAACAAATTGGAGAAATTTCTTTTTCCCTCTCTGCTGGAATGATTTTAATTTTTGTCATTTCATAGTTACTGGGTGTCAACCGTGCCCTCACTATAGGAAGAAGGGTATTTTCTTTTTTTTTTAACTTTCTTTCTAATTTTTTAAAATTTACATACAAATTAGCATATAGTGCAACAATGATTTCAGGAGTAGATCCCTTAGTGCCCCTTACCCATTTAGCCCATCCCCCCTCCCACAACCCCTCCCGTAACCCTCAGTTTGTTCTCCATATTTATGAGTCTCTTCTGTTTTGTCCCCCTCCCTGGTTTTATATTATTTTTGTTTCCCTTCCCTTATGTTCATCTGTTTTGTCTCTTAAAGTCCTCATATGAGTGAAGTCATACGATTTTCGTCTTTCTCTGACTAATTTCACTTAGCGTAATACCCTCCAGTTCCATCCACGTAGTTGCAAATGGCAAGATTTCATCCTTTTTGATTGCCAAGTAATACTCCATTGTATATATACACCACATCTTTATCCATTCATCCATCGATGGACATTTGGGCTCTTTCCATACTTTGGCTACTGTTGATAGTGCTGCTGTAAACATGGGGGTGCATGTGCCTCTTCAAAACAGCATACCTGTATCTCTTGGATAAATACCTAGTAGTGTAATTGCTGGGTCGTAAGGTAGTTCTATTTTTAGTTTTTTGAGGAACCTCCATACTGTGTTCCAGAGTGGCTGCACCAGCTTGCATTTCCAGAGAAATTTTTTGCAATGCAAATAACCAGCAATGAGTTAGCATCTAGAATATATTAAAAGTCCTACAAGTTTTGTTTTGAAGTTTATTTATTTATTTTGAGAGAGAGAATGAGTGGGGGAGGGGCAGAGAGAGGGAGAGAGAGATCCCAAGCAGGCTCCACACTGTCAGTGCAGGGCTCGATGGGGTGGAGGAGGGGAGCTCAAAGGCATGGACCATAAGATCATGTCCAGAGCCAAAGTCAGTCACTACCAATTGAGCCACCGGGGGGCCACTTACAAGTTGTTCTTTTAAAAAAAAAAAAAGAGGTTAGAGTGGGAGAGAGCCAAAGCATAAGAGACTGTTAAAAACTGAGAACAAACTGAGGGTTGATGGGGGTGGGAGGGAGGAGAGGGTGGGTGATGGGTATTGAGGAGGGCACCTTTTGGGATGAGCACTGGGTGTTGTATGGAAACCAATTTGACAATAAATTTCATATATTAAAAAAAATAATAATAAAATAAAAGACACAGGGGCACCTGCGTGCTCACTCGGTTAAGGGTCCATGGAACTTCGGCTCAGGTCATGATCTCACAGCTTGTGAGTACGTGTGTCACATCCGGCTCTCCACTGTCAGCACAGAGCCTGCTCTTCTGCTCCCCTCCGCTTCCTTGTCTCTCTGCCCCTCCCCTGCTCTCTCTCTCTCTCTGTCTTTCAAAAATCAAGATTAAAAATAAATAAATAAAAAGGCAAATAAAAAATGGCAAATGTTGCAAATAGGCATTTCAAATCGTAAGGTCCCTGGGGCGCCTGGGTGGCTCAGTCTGTTAGGCGTCTGAATTCAGTTCAGGTCATGATCTTGCAGTTCATGAGTTCAAGCCCTGCATCAGGCACTGTGCTGACAGCTCAGAGCCTGGAGCCTGCTTCAGATTCTGTCTGTCTGTCTCTCTCTCTCTCTCAAAGATAAACATTAAAAAAAAAAAAAAACAATCAAATCGTAGGGGCCCAGATGGTCAATAAGCCAACCTGAAAAACTTCTTGACATCAAAAGTAATCAGAAAATTGCACATTAAATATATGCCAAGACATCCTCAGATATTAAACATCTAGTATTAATACATGTTTACACTTAAAAACATTTTTTTTAACATTTTATTTATTTTTGAGAGACAGAGAGAGAGCATGAGCAGGGGAAGGGCAGAGAGAGAGGAAGACACAGAATCCGAAGCAGGCTCCAGGCTCTGAGCTGTCAGCACAGAACCCGACGCGGGGCTCGAACTCACAAACCGCGAGTTCGTGACCTGGGCTGAAATCGGATGCTCAACCTACTGACCCACCCAGGCGCCCCGTGTTTACACTTTTAAGGGTGCAAGCCGGTATAATCACTTTCAAGAGCAATTTGGGAAAATCTAGCGATGCTGAGGGCTATGTCCTTACACCCAGCAATCCTCCCCCTGGGCGTAACTCCTAGGAAAATCATTATGCACGTGCGTCATTATGCATGTGCGTAAGGAGACCGCAAACAGAAATGCTCACCCCAGCACTGTTTGTAATAATGAAAAACTGGAATCACGTGAGGATGGATAACCGAATACAGAGCCACTTTTACAGTAAATGCAAGAGCTACATATATCGACGTGGATGCCTCTAAAACCAGCGTCTCAATCAAGCAAATTATAGAAAAATGCACGCTGTCTGATGCCGTTTATAAAAAGTTCCAGAATATGCAAAACTAGCGTGCATATGGTTTATGGTTATGGTTACTACATAAACTTGTGGGAAAAGTATAAAAACATGGATGGGAAGTCAACACAAAAAAATGTTAAAAATTGATAAAGCTGAGTATTTGATGAAGTGGGCACATGGGTATTTCATTATAGCATTCTCTTTACTTGTCTCGGTTTTTGAAATATTTATTTTTGAAATAAAAAGAGCACTCCATAGCTGGGGGTGGGGGACGGATTCAAGAGGGGCAAGGCCCCGTTGGTGGCTTTGGCAGTGGGGGAGGGAGAGGTGGCAGGTGGCTGGGGGAGGGGTGTGGAGAGATGGGGACAGAAGGTGGGATTTAGATTTGTCCCTGTGGATGTGGCTATGTTTTTGCTTTGTTTTGTTTTGTCTTGAACACTATGTGGATGGGGAGGCTCGGTAAAAATGTTAAAGTCGGACAATTTCAAGGGTTGCCCCTAAGGTAGCACAGCGCTGGCCTGGGTATAAATCCATTCAGTGGTTTTGTTGGCAACCCGGTCGTAATTCCACTGCTGTTCAAACCCATGTGCAGGGAGACCCACGCGAGGACCTTCAGTGTGGCAGCCATCCCCGTGTGCCACCAAAGGCGGATGGATAAGCAGTCTGTGTGGAACCCTATCATACCTATTTTAGGTCTTTGCCAGACTAATCCCTTGAAATCTTGAGAAGTTTAACTAAAAAGCTTCTGCACAGCAAAAGAAACCATCAACAGAATGAGAAGCAACCTACAGCATGGGAGAAGATATTTGTACATCATATATCCGATAAGGGGTTAATACTCAAAATATATGAAGAACTCGTAGAACTCAATAGCAAACAAAAACAAAAACAAAAAACCCAATTAAAAAAATGGGCAGAGGAACTGAATAGACATTTTCCCAAAGAAGACATACAGATGGCCAACAAGTGCATGAAAAAGTGCTCAACATCACTGGTCATCAGGGAAACGCTAATCAAAACGGCAATGAGGTGTGAGCATGAGGTATGCAATGAGGTATGACCTCACACCTATTACAATGGCTACCATAAAAAAAGACAAGAGGTAAGTGTTAGGGAGCATGTGGGGAAAGAGAACCCTTGTCCACTGTTGGTGGGAATGCAAATGGTGCAGCCACTGCGGAAAGCAGTATGGAGGGTTTTCAAAAAATTACACATAGAACTCCCTATGATCCAGCAATCACACTTCTGGGTTTATTTTCAAAGGAAATGAAAACAGGGTATCAAAGAGATATCTGCACTCCCGTATCCCTTGCAACACTATTCACAATAGCCAAGACATGGAGACAACCTATGTGTTCACCAACAGGTAAACGGATAAAAAAGCTGTGAATATATAAATATATATATATACAGTGGCATAGTGTTCAAATTTGCAACCACGTAGATGGCCTTGAGGGCACTATGCTAGGTGAAATAAGTCAGACGGAGAAAGACAAATACTGCGTGGTATCACTTATATGCGGAATCTCAAATTAAAAAGGTCAAATTCATAGAAACAGAGAGTAGAAAAGTAAGTTGCCAGGGGCTGGGGGGAGGGGAAGCAGGGAGAGTAAAAGATACAGACTTTCAGCCATAAGGTAAATGAGGCCGAAGGATCCAATGTATAACATAGTGACTATAGCTGAAAACACTGAATTGTATAATTGAAGTTTGCTGAGAGCAGACTTTACATGTTCTTGTAGAAAAGAAAATAAGCAGGGGCACCTGGCTGGTTCAGTCCGTAGAGCATGTGACTCTTGATCCCGGGATCATGAGTTTGAGCCCCACATTGGGTGTAGAGATTACTTAAAAAAAAAAAAAAAAAAAAAAAAAAAATATATATATATATATATATATATATATATATATATATATGAGGTGATGGGTGTGTTAATTAACTAGATGGGAGGACTCCGTTCACAATGTATACATATATCAAATCATCACAATGTACGCCTTAAATATCTTTTAATTTTATTTGCTGATGCCTTTCAATAAAGCTAAAAAGAGGGAAATTATCCATTTTCCCATGATACGAAAATGTGAATACGCATGTATAGTCATTTGTCATGTGACTCTTCTTGTGGTGGCCTTTGCCTTACAGACTTTTAAAAAGTTTCTACATAGCCGAATCTATCAATCTTTTTTTTTTTTTTAAATTAAGTAATCTCTATGCCCAACATGGAGCTTGAACTCAAGACCCCAAGGTCGACAGTCACGCTCTACCCACGGAGCCAGCCAGGTGCCCCCATCAATCTTTTCTTTTATGGCGTTTAGGTTTTCTTTTGTACTTTAAAAGATTCTCTTCACTTTGAGTTCTAAAAACTTCTCCTGTGGTTAAAAAAAAAAAAATGAGATCAATATATACCAATATGAGTAGATCTCAAATAGTGTTTAGCGAAAAAAAAAACAAGGCGCCTAATGATATGTGCAGCATAACAGCGGTTTATGTAAATAAAAACTGCAAAAACAGTTACATATTTTCTGTGAACACAGTTATGTACATAAAATGCATTTTTAACAATTGGAAGGAACTCACCAAATTCATCACAGTGTTCCTCCTGGTGGTGGGAGGAGATTAGAATGGGGTGGATGTGGACGTCAGGAGAGACATTAGCTTTATTTGTTATGCTACATTGTCTCAGTAAAGGACACTGTATTCGTATGTTATTTATATACGTTTGAAAGGTGTAAACATAAAATGCAAGAAAGAAAAGCAATAATGCCAAGATGTTTTACAGAGGTCATTTCTTGGGGGCCAGAGTATAGACAATGACATCTTTTTCCTTGCATCTGTTGGGTATTATTTTCATAAAAGATTTGAACTGTTTGCCATTCAGGGAGGTGAGGAAGAGCAAATAAAGTATTGCATATAGGACAGTTTGTACGTAAGCAAAGGTGTATTATAATAATACAGTCCCAATACATATTTGCTGGTTTGGAGGTAGCGAAAGGGCCACAGCCGCTTTGGAGACGTAGAGCAGAAACCAGACTCTTCTGCTGTGCTGGGGACGGAGGCACGGGTGTGTGGGTGAAGGGGGGTGCTGGCAACTCAGCAGGGTAGGAGTGGGGTTGATTGTTGTCAAGAACCCAGGCTTTTGAGTAAGACTCGCTTGGGTTCAATTTCTTACTCTGCCTCTAAGTGGCTGTATACATTTCAGGCACGTCACTTAAACTGTCTGAGCCTCAGTTTCCTCAGCTGTCAAGTGGGGGTAATAATGCTTACTTTGCAGAGGTGCTAGTAATCACTGAGCCAGCTCTGGAAATCTTAAACTTGTTTAGTTCTGTCCTGCAAATACCCACCGCCATTAAGGGTTCAGAATCCTGTCCCCTTTTCCTGGGGCTTGAAAAGGGTATGGAAACGTGGGCGGGGTGGGGGGGGAGGAGGGGGGCAGGGAGGGGCTGCATGGCGTAGCATTTAGGCAGGAAAGCCAAAAGGCGAATCCTGTAAAGCATTGCCTCTGCTGGTGGCCATCAGCCCAGGGTGAATGCTGGTGGAAAGGGCAGTGATGTGGTGGATGTGGGTGCACGTGGGTGTAATTATCAGAATGGAGGAGAGGTGCTCCCAGGCAATGACTCAGCCCCCGCTGGGTGCCAGTGTTTCAAATAACCCTCCCAGTAGTGGGTTTGGCCGAGTCTACCCCTTGAGCCCTTCCTTTTCACGTAAGGCTCCTCCTCTTCTTAGGAAACTACTTGCAGGAAAAGCCTCCTTCCTCCTCTTTCCTTTCAGAATAACACTTGATGGCTCATCAACCTAGAGCTAGTTGCCTCTCTGGGAAGGTATAAGCCCCCTCCCCTTCCGGAGCAGCAAAAGAAGGGCAGGCAAAGGGAAGAAAGCCTGAACTCTCACCCCTGCAGCAAAGGGAACTGAGACCGGGCGACGCCTGGCAGGTGGCAGGTGCCCACCACGTTATTGTAGCCAAAGTGCCTTTCTCCAAACACTGGATAAGCAAGTGATATTAATAAGAACCCGACACATTGAAGAACTGCTGATTTAAACAAAGTTAAACAGGTCGATTGAGCGATTTGCCTGAATCTTTAAATTCTACTGCTCCTTGTGGGTTCCCAAGGAGGATTTTACACAAAAGGACTGCACGCTCTTCCCTTAACTTCTGCACCGTGGGGCACTGGTCCAAGGAGTACATGCTAAGTGTCTCGTGGACGTTGAGTCCCAAACACCATGTCAGAAATAGGTGATGTAATCGGATTACAGCAATTGTGATGATCATTCTTTGCCTTATGAAGCCTGGGCTTTCAGACTGTGGCTGACGGTTGGGGTGCCACCAGGCCCAAGCTCCCAATTCCATCATCTTGGGATGGATGGGTGATTATTAATTGTGGAAGGAGGGGACAAGGCGGGGCTTCCATATTTGAATCATCCAGAGAACTTCTTCAGGCCACACCACCTTCACCTCCCTCTCCCCACCTGTCTGAGCACCCCAGGGCCTCATGCATTCCCCCCTGAATCTCTAGCTGGCAAATACAGGGCCTGGTGCAAAGTAGGTGCTCAGCACATGTTGTTTTAATCAGAGTAGAGTTCTTTACCGGGGCATAGTTTTGGTGTTTGTTTTGTTTTGTTGTTTTGTTTTGCTTTCTTTTATGTAGGCCTAATGCCCAGCGCAGAGCCCAGTACTCCAGGTCATGAACTCAGGACCCCGAATTCAAGACCTGAGCAGAGATCAAGTGTTGGACGCCTAACCAACTGAGCCACCCAGGTGTCCATCCCTACCTGGGCATAGTTTTTAAAGAATTTTCTTATTTCTAGGGTGAGGTAGATTAAAGTTTCTAAAGATTTGAAAAATAGGTGATTGTATTTGGCTAGGTGGGGGGATATATTTTTCAACATTTATTTAATGAGGGGCGCCTGGGTGGCTCAGTCGGTTAAGCAACTGACTTCGGCTCGGGTCATGATCTCACGGTTCGTGGGTTTGAGCCCCGCATCGAGTTCTGTGCTGACAGCTTGGAGCCTGGAGCCTGCTTCAGATTCTGTGCCTCTCTCTCTGCCCCTCCCCCACTTGTGCTCTGTCTCTGTCTGTCTCTCTCTCTCTCAAAAATAAATTACAAAAATGTAAAAAAAAAATTAAAAAAAAAAACATTTAATGAAAAATTTCAGACATAGATAAGAGTAGAGGAAATTGTTTGATGAACCCAGTGATGGGATTTTGCTCACAAGATTAGGTCAGCTTCTAACTTGTTGAGTGGCACTTATAAGCCAAGATTTAAAAAAAATGTTCATTCATTTATTTTGAGAGAGAAACAGAGAGCACGAGAGCAGGGGAGGGGCAGAGAGAGCGGGGAGAGAATCCTGATGCAGGCCTCGACCCCACAAAACATGTGATCATGACCTGGGCCGAGATCAAGAGTCGGACACTTAACCGACTGAGCCACCCAGGGGCCCCCAAGACCTTTTTTTAATTAAACTTTTTATTTTGAGATAACTGTAGGTTCACAGGCACCTGTGGAGATGATCCAGAGAGATCTCACGTGCCCTTTACTCAGTTTCCTACAGTGGTAACATCTTAGCAAACTATAGCCCAAAATCCAAACCAGGAAAGTGACTTTGATACAATCTACTGATGCTGTAATTTTCCCAATTTTACATGTACGTGTGTGTGTGTGTGTGTGTGTGTGTGTTTAGTTACACATCACATGTGTAGCTTCGTGTATCTACCACAACAGTCTATCTATCGCCAGAGAACAGATCTATCCCCATAAGGATCCCCTTCTCTCACACCTCCAGTCAGGGGTTTTGAGTGTTTCGTGTGAGAGATTAAGGAGAGGGAGGCAAAAAAAAAGGACAAGACCTAGTATGACAAAATAAGAAATACACGTTTGATCTCTGCCCTGGTTCCTGACACAGAGCTCCTAAAACCCTTGTAACTTCCCAAGAGATAGGAATGCTAAGAGCATCTTTTTTTCTAACATTTGGTATTTGACCTAGAGCTCCTATAGCCCTAAGAATATCCTGGGTGATAAGAGTGTTTTCTTTTTTTTTTTTTTTTTTCAGTATATGAAATTTATCGTCAAATTGGTTTCCATACAACACCCAGTGCTCATCCCAAAAGGTGCCCTCCTCAATACCCATCACCCACCCTCCCTTCCCTCCCACCCCCCATCAACCCTCAGTTTGTTCTCAGTTTTTAAAAGTCTCTTATGCTTTGGCTCTCTCCCACTCTAACCTCTTTTTTTTTTGTTGTTTTCCTTCCCCTCCCCCATGGGTTACTGTTAAGTTTCTCAGGATCCACACAGAGTGAAACCATATGGTATCTGTCTTTCTCTGTATGGCTTATTTCACTTAGCATCACACTCTCCAGTTCCATCCACGTTGCTACAAAGGGCCATATTTCATTCTTTCTCATTGCCACGTAGTACTCCATTGTGTATATAAACCACAATTTCTTTATCCATTCATCAGTTGATGGACATTTAGGCTCTTTCCATAATTTGGCTATTGTTGAGAGTGCTGCTATAAACATTGGGGTACAAGTGCCCCTATGCATCAGTGCTCCTGTATCCCTTGGGTAAATTCCTAGCAGTGCTATTGGTGGGTCATAGGGTAGGTCTATTTTTAATTTTCTGAGAAACCTCCACACTTTTTTCCAGAGTGGCTGCACCAATTTGCATTCCCACCAACAGTGCAAGAGGGTTCCCATTTCTCCACATCCTCGCCAGCATGTATAGTCTCCTGATTTGTTCACTTTGGCCACTCTGACTGGTGTGAGGTGATATCTGAGTGTGGTTTTGATTTGTATTTCCCTGATGAGGAGCAACATTGAGCATCTTTTCATGTGCCTGTTGGCCATCGGATGTCTTCTTTAGAGAAGTGTCTATTCATGTTTTCTGCCCATTTCTTCACTGGGTTATTTGTTTTTCAGGTGTGGAGTTTGGTGAGCTCTTTATAGATTTTGGATACTAGCCCTTTGTCCGATATGTCATTTGCAAATATCTTTTCCCATTCCGTTGGTTGCCTTTTAGTTTTGTTGGTTGTTTCCTTTGCTGTGCAGAAGCTTTTTATCTTCATAAGGTCCCAGTAATTCATTTTTGCTTTTAATTCCCTTGTCTTTGGGGGTGTGTCGAGTAAGAGTTGCTACGGCTGAGGTCAGAGAGGTCTTTTCCTGCTTTCTCCTCTAGGGTTTTGATGGTTTCCTGTCTCACATTCAGGTCCTTTATCCATTTTGAGTTTATTTTTGTGAATGGTGTGAGAAAGTGGTCTAGTTTCAACCTTCTGCATGTTGCTGTCCAGTTCTCCCAGCACCATTTGTTAAAGAGACTGTCTTTTTTCCATTGGATGTTCTTTCCTGCTTTGTCAAAGATTAGTTGGCCATACGTTTGTGGGTCTAGTTCTGGGGTTTCTATTCTATTCCATTGGTCTATGTGTCTGTTTTTGTGCCAATACCATGCTGTCTTGATGATTACAGCTTTGTAGAACTGATACATGAATTCAGCAAAGTTTCAGGATACAAAATCAATGTACAGAAATCAGTTGCATTCTTAGACCCTAATAATGAAGCAACAGAAAGACAAATAAAGAAACTGATCCCATTCACAATTGCACCAAGAAGCATAAAATACCTAGGAATAAATCTAACCAAAGATGTAAAAGATCTGTATGCTGAAAACTATAGAAAGCTTATGAAGGAAATTGAAGAAGATATAAAGAAATGGAAAGACATTCCCTGCTCATGGACTGGAAGAATAAATATTGTCAAAATGTCAATACTACCCAAAGCTATCTACACATTCAATGCAATCCCAATCAAAATTGCACCAGCATTCTTCTCGAAGCTAGAACAAGCAATCCTAAAATTCGTATGGAACCACAAAAGACCCTGAATAGCCAAAGTAATATTGAAGAAGACCAAAGCAGGAGGCATCACAATCCCAGACTTTAGCCTCTACTACAAAGCTGTAATCATCACGATAAGAGTGTTTTCTTATTCTAATGAGACTCTTGGTGGGCTCTTGGGTGGGGGCTGGCTGTAAAGAAAACCAAGCCACGATTAAAAGCTTAGGACTTTCCACCCATCTCCCATCCTCCAGAGAAGGGAGAAGGGTTGGCGATCAGGTGAGTCACTGATCTGGCCTACAGGATGAAGCCTCCACAAACTCCGTGAAGTATGGGGTTCGGAGAGCCTCCAGGTTCGTGAACACATCCTCTTGCTGGGAGAGTGACATACTCCAACTCTGTAGGGACAAAATCTCCTACATTTGGGACTCTTCTGCACCCCACCTGAGGACCTCTTCTTCTGATTGTTATCCGTATCCCCCATCATTTCCTTTGTAACAAACCAGCAAACAGAAGCAAGTGTTTCCTGCATCCTAGGCTGACATAACAAGGTATCGAACGTGAGGAAAGGTTATGGGAACCCTCAGTTTGTAGCCAAGCTGGACAGAAGTGGGAGAAACCTGGGACCTACTACTTGTGATGGGTGTCTGAGAGGGGAACAGTCCGGTGGGGCTGAGCCCTCAGCCTGCGGGGTCAGTGGTAACTCCAGGCAGTTAGGGTCAGAGTTGAATTCTGGAACACCCAGTTGCGACCAGAGAGCTGGAGAATGCTTCATCGTGGATAAGCTGCTTCCCCCACCAAATTTGGTGTCCGAAAGTGTTGAGCAGGAAGAAGAAGCAGTGAGTGTTTCGTTCTCTGAGGCAGCTGCAGTGCGAGAAGAACTTTGTGGAAAGAACAGGGAAGATTAAAGGGGATTTTAGGTGTGCAGTGAGTGGTATGGCTCCTCCATTTCCCCCCAAATCTAAAGAATCACCCATCAATTTGTTTAGAGTTGGATTTGGCTGGGAAGGGCATGCTGAAGTACTGATTCGGGTTCAAATGGAATCTCAGCTGATCACCACCACTGCCTGGGCAGGAGGTATCGTCTCCATGTCTGAGGGCAGAGAAGAGATTGAACCGAAGGGACTTATCCAAGGTCACACAGCATGTAGGCAACAGGCTCTGGAAAAATGCAGGTTTGGAACACACTGCTCCCTGGGCTCATGTCTGGCTGAGTCTGTCAAGACAAAACTGGAGTCGGGGAGCCTGGGTGGCTCAGTGGATCAAGCATCTGACTGTTGATTTCGGCTCAGGTCATGATCTCATGGTTCATGAGTTCGAGCCCCAGGTCAGGGCTCAGATAGTGCAGAGCCTGCTTGGGATTCTCTCTCCTTTCCTCTGTCTCTGCCCCGCACCCCCCCCCCATCCCACCCCACCCCTGCACTCTCTAAATATAGATAAATAAACTTTAAGAAAAAACAAGACAGGGACCCCTGGGTGGCTCAGTCGGTTAAGCATCGAACTTTGGCTCAGGTCATGATCTCGTGGTCTGTGGGTTTGAGCCCCACGTCTGGCTCTGTGCAGACAGCTTGGAGTCCAGAGCCTGCTTCGGATTCTGGATCTCCCTCTCTCTCTGCCCCTCCCCTGCTCACACTCTCTCTTTTTCTCTTTCGAAAATAAACAAACACTTAAAAAAAATTTTTTTAAAGAAAAAACAACACAGAAACAGAAACAAACTCAAAGGGGCCCAGAGGGAATGCCTGCTTAACCCAGCTCTACCCCTTCCCGGGGATCCCCCAAGGAAGAGAGCCACCCCCAAGTCACCCTCGACTTGTGTCCTGCTCTCATCCCCACATCTTGTGAATCAGGGTGTCCTGTGCCTCAACGCATCTTAAACACTTCTCATCACCTCCACCATAACCACCGCAGTCAAGCCTCATCACCTCCTGATGGATTATTTTGCAAAAGCCTCCTAAACAGTTTTTTTTAATGTTTTATTTATTTTTGAGGGGGGGAGGAGGGACAGAGAGCGAGGGAGACACAGAATCGGAAGCAGGCTCCAGGCTCTGAGCTGTCAGCACAGCGCCCGCCGCGGGGCTCGAACCCACAGACCGTGAGATCGTGACCTGAGCCCAAGTCAGATGCTTAACCGACTGAGCCATCCAGGTGCCCCTAAATAGTTTTATTTTTTAAAGTAAACTCTACCCCCAACATGGGACTCGAACCCACAACTCCAACATCAAGAGGCCCATGCTCTACCGCCTGAGCCAGCCAGGAGCCCCCCCATAGTTTCTTTGCTTCAACTGTCCTCCAGCCTGAGTGAGCTAAGTCAAGGGTTGGCCAGCTACAGCCTACAGGCCAAATCTGGTCCATGAGCTAAAAGTGATTTTTACGTTATTAAATGGTCGGGAAAAAACTGCCAAGAGTAATACTTTGTGACACATGAGAATATGAAATTCAGGTTTTATTGTCCCTCAGTGCATTTTATTGGAACACAGTCACACTCATATGTTTCTATATCGCCCGCTGCTGCTTCCGCAGAGCTGAATAGTCGCCACGGAGATCAGACGGCCGGCAAAGTCTAAAACCTTCACTACCAGGGCCTCTACAGAAAATGTCTGCTGACATCACCCCTTTTCCAGTCTCTTCAGTGGGCCTCTTCTTCCTCTCAGAGGGAGATCTGCAGTCCCAAAGGCCCCCACCCACCTCTCTGACTCATCTCCTGTCCTGTGTCTCCCCCACTATCACACTTCGTCATGCTGGGTCCCCTCCCCCCATTCATTGTGCACTCTAGAACCCTTCCTCCTCAGAAGCGCCGTTTCTCTGTCGCCGTGCTCCTGGGCTCTTTCCAGGACCGACTCATTTTTCTCCAGGTGTCCACTTCAGTGTCGCTTCTTCAGAGAGGCCTTCCTTGTCCACTCCGGCCCCGTCCCTGTTACTCCATCTCGTTCCCTGCTTATTTCCTTCATTGCACTTTTGCCTCCTTGCTTA
This sequence comes from Acinonyx jubatus, assembly GCF_027475565.1. Taxonomy (NCBI): domain Eukaryota; kingdom Metazoa; phylum Chordata; class Mammalia; order Carnivora; family Felidae; genus Acinonyx; species Acinonyx jubatus. The sequence goes on along the minus strand of NC_069383.1, from coordinate 24,241,253 downwards.
TTTCCTGTCCCCTGCACCAGGACACAAGCTCCATCTGGGCAGAGCACATATTAGATGCCCGATGATTGTTGCCTAAAAATGAATGAATGAATGTATGTACGAACGTGAAGCCTTTCTTGGCCCAGGAGCCGTGTGCCCGTTTCCCTGGCAGGGTGGCCCCTGTCTCATAGATGGACATATTCCCACCAGCTCCTCCTTAGTGTTTTTTTCTCCTCTTGGCCCCACTGCTGTTATTAACCACCATGACTTTCTTGTATTTATTTATTTATTTTTAATTTTAATGTTTATTTTTGAGAGAGAGAGAGACAGAGACAGAGCGTGAGCAGGGGAGGGGCAGAGAGAGGGAGACCGAGGATCTAAAGCAGGCTCCATTCTGTCACCAGAGAGCCCAACAGGGCTCGGATCCACAAACCGTGAGATCATGACCTGAGCCAAAGTCAGACCCTTAACTGACTGAGCCACCCAGGCGCCCTGTGATTTTCTTTCCCAAAGAAGTTGTTAGCCTCAAGGTCATTCTGCAAGAACCAAGGAGACGGGGGGTACTTAACCAGTTTAAGGAAGAAATGTTTCCCCTTCTCAACAGGTGAAAAGGTTCCTTCTTTTATCATCAAGGGCCCCAGGGATGCCTGGGCGGCTCAGTCGATCGAGCGTCCGACTTGGGCTCAAGTCATGATCTCGCAGTTTGTGGGTTCGAGCCCTGCATTGGTCTCTGTGCTGACAGCTCAGAGCCTGGAGCCTGCTTCAGATCCTGTATCCCTCTCTCTCTCTCTGCTTCTCCCCCACTTGTGCTCTCTCTCTGTCTCTTAAAAATAAATAAACGTTAAAAAATATTTTAAAAAAAGAGCCCCAATCCATAAAAAAGATTAGTCATGGAAACATTCGCGTTTAGCGACTGGCACAAACATAAAAAGTTTCAACTCACTTCTAAGTAACAGAAAGCAGCCTCAGCCAATGGACCCAGAAAATTGCAATGTCATAGGCAGACTGGGGTATGTATATGTGAAAGGCACGGTGGCCAGAGTAGATTCGCGAGATTATCCCACAATAAAAAAATAATCTGCACGCCTGCAACCAATATCTCACTGTATCTTAACTAACCAGATTTGACGTAAAAAATTTAAAAAGGAAGAAAAAAAAAACCCAATCCCCAAAGCTCGCTGTCTGAAAACAACACAACTCCATTTCTTTCTCACATTACACTTCCATCCTGGGTTGGCAGAGACCTTGGAACATGGAACCCGGGAACCCAGGAAGGCAGAGCAGCCGCCATCTTGAATGTTGCCCGTTTCTGTGCCAAAAAGAGACCTTCAAATGCTCTGACGGACAAGGGCAGAGCGCTTCTGCTCATCAGCCAGAGCTAGTCCCATTCACGAGGGACAGGAGAGCAATCCCATCCTGTGCCTGGAAGGCAGAGGGTTGGGAGTATTTGATGAACAGGAGTAACCACAACCACACAGGGTGAAGAAAATTTGTTCTCTTTAGAGGAAAAATAAGACCAGGGAAGGGGAAGGGAGGGCAAGGAAGGTAGGAGGTGAGAAAGGCCTCAGAGGCTCCCACGGGCCTGCCAGTCAGCCCAGCACTCCGGTCACACTTGTTTGTTCACCTGGGCTGTAAGTTTCTGTGTGTCATCTATTGTCACGGTGTTTGAAAAGCTGCTTATGCCCTAGTCTTCAACTACTCTTGACTCTTACACATGTATAGCACCCTTCCAAATGGGTGAGTCACAGCAATCCTCCTCGGGTAAAATTATTCTCCAAGCTCTGGCTTCAGTGAGCAACAGCATATAATCCCTGGGCAACCCACGACACCAAGGCATGAACTCAGGAACGGGCACAGGGGCTGACAGTGTTTCACACACACCTACCAGTAACGACGGCCGATCAGTAAAGGACGCCTCTGGTTTCTCTCTCGGGCTGACCCTCAACCGTGTTTTCCACTGACGTCCAACCCTTCCAGCTCGGTGGGGAACTTCTTTTGGAGCAGTGTGGTTCACCAGAACTTTCTGCAACGATGGAAACGTTCCGCACCCGCACTGTCCTGTAGGGTAGGCTAGCCGCCAGCCAGATGTGGCTATTGAGCACTGGCAATGTGGCTAATGAGACCAAAGGGCTGAGTTTTGAAGTTTACTTAATGTCGAGGAGTTTAAGATTGAATAAATATTCCACGTGACTAGTGTCCACTGTATTGTACAGCACCGCTTTCGGGAAGAAAAAAAAAAAAACCTGCAGCTTGTATTCAGCCTTATCTGTGCTTTGCCAAGAAAAAGATAGCACTGGGCCAGGAAGACCAATACGAAAGCCGGTCGTGGTGTGTATGATTTCCAATACCTCCTTCTGACTCACACTGCCTTGCTTCAGATCTCTCATCCGGGGAAGATGTCCAGACTCTTCCTTATGTGAGTGGCCTCTCATTGGATGGGGGGCGGACTGCTGACCAAGGGCTACGCTCCCGGCGGCGGGTTGCCTAGAAGGCTCTACCAAGTCTTTGAAGGAGCAGAGGCGATTGGCTAAGCCTAGCAGTCTGCCTTCCCTGGGATTTGAAAAGGTCCGGCCAATCAGCAGTGAGAGGAGAGCCGGAGCAGACCAATGGAAACAAGAGAGGCCGGTGCTCCTGACCCCTGCGCCGGTTCAAATCCCCGTTCCCAGCCATAGATCCTTAAACAAACATGCAGCTAAAGTACCCTTTCCCTGAAGGTGGACTGAGTGACTATGTGTTCTTTGCCTCGAAAGATATTAAGTAACTAAAATTCCTCCAATTCGGGGTCTCTCAACTTGGCACCATTGGCATTTGGTGCTAGATGATTCTTTGTTGTGGGGCTGACCTGTGCATTGCAGCATCTTTGGCTTCTATGCGCTGGGTGCCTGTAGCACTGCCCGCCCACCCCCTGCCAGTCACGATAACTAAAAATGTCTCCAGACATTGCCAAATGACCCCTGGTGGGGGAAGGGGGACAAAAATCTTCACTCCCCGCCCCCTGGAGAATTAACTCTCCGACACTGTATCCCAAGTCGACCTCTTCTGGCCTCCTTGAGGACAAAAAGATAAAAGCAGCCGTTTATTCCTAGCAAATTCACAGCTCTCCCTCCCTCTCTTCTCCAGGCTAAATAAAGATAGCTTTTTTAGTCTTTTTCCTAGAGTCTGTTTCACAGATATTGATGGCGACATCTAAAGATGAGGCTGGAACCATTTGGTTGAGAGGGACTCTGTTCTCTTAACTCTACCTATTTATAGAGACAGAGGAACAGACACATCCACGCAGCCCTGCGACACTGGCAGCTCCCTGGTCAAGGAAATAGCACCTCGGAGCTCAGTGCTGGGCTGAGCCGTTCTTCGTTCCTCTCGTTCTCCTCGTGAGCTGATTCAGACCCGCTAAGCCATCAAATTGCTAATTTACAAAAAAAGAGGGAAATGATCCTTCAAGCCATCGACATTCATCTCTTCCCATCCCTCTGAATATTCCAATTGTTTCTGCCATTGCTCCACTTGCTATTCTCAGAGAAACCTCAAACTCAACCAAAACCAACCTCCTCGTCTTCTTCCTCAAACCCATGCTGTTGCCAGTGTTTTCTACTGTATCCACCTAGTTTCTCAAATCAGAAGCCTGGGAGTCATCCTCTGAAAGGATGCGAAAGGAAAAGACTGATACAAGAGTCTGCAGAAGGAAATAGTGGCCAACTCATGGAGGGTTTTGTGTGCTGTTGCTAAGGCTTTTCCTTGTCGATGGCTGCCTCCCCTTCCTCATCAGCCATTTCCTCGCTAACTTGCCATAGTTTGACTTGCGTCCCATCTGGCCACTCTAAATGCTTCTACTGTATTCACATATCCCACCCACGGGGAGGGGTCTATACAGGGTGCGTGCACCAGAGGGTCACAAATCTTGGGGCCATCTTGGAATTCTACCTCCAAGCCCCTAGTGCTGTACCCTGCTGCCCCTGTTTCCAACTCAACATTCTTGGAGACGAATGCTCTCCTAAACTGACTCCATGTTTCAACTTCACCATTTAAGGAAATGAGGCAATGACACAGACTGTTAGCTCTAAATCCCTCGTCTTTTATAGAAACAGAATCCGCTTCTACCATAGCTGATATCACAGCATTTTTAGCTGGGTAGTTAGAAAAGGCCGCTTAGAAAGCAAAGACCACGGGGTACCTGGGTGGCTCAGTTGGTTAGCCATCCGACTCTTGATTTCAGCTCAGGTGATGATCTCGCGGTTTGTGAGTTCGAACCCTGAGTCAGGCTCTGTGCTGATGGTGCAGAGCCTGCTTGGCATTTCCTCTCTCTCCCTCTCTCTGCCTTGCACTCTCTCTCTCTCAAAATAAATAAACTTAAAAAAGAAAAGAAAACAGAGACCACACTTCTTAGCATCTCTTGCAACCAGGTGTGACCATAAGACGAATTTCTGCACAATGGAATATAAGTGGAAGTGATGAGTGGCGGCTATAAGGAATCCTCCTCAAGTGACCCTGGCTCTTGGCTTTTGCCAGTTCTTCATTCCTTTCTCCATGTGGATACTGGAACTCAAGTGCCACCACCTGGTACCACGAGAATAAAGACCACGCCCCAGGATGGCAGATGAGTGAGTTTTCAGAAGCCTTGGTCTCCAAGAACTTTGTGGAACAGAGCTGCCCTCCCAGCTTTGAACTGCAGGCCTCTGGACCTACAACAGGTAGAGAAATAAAGGAAAAAATGGCTTTTGTTTAAGCCATTGTTGATTTGAGTGTCTGATACTCAGAGTTAAATATAATCCTAACCAACACAGGGGTTATTTCTTCAGTCCCACTAAACTTGAAAACTTAAATTTATTTTTCTTCCCTCAAGCCTCTAATCTCTTGTGCCCACCAAGGTCCTAAATCCTGTTGATTCTTCCTTTGCGCTTCACCTCACACTCATCCTTTCTTTTCAATTTCCACTGCATGTTCTGATCCCAGCCTCTTCTCCTGATTCCATCTCTCTCCCTCCAAGTAAGGCTGCAAAACCCCCAGATTCCTCAGGGATCATATTCATCATGTCACTCCCCGTCCTTAAACCCTAAAACCTGGGTTCCTGTTGTGCTTCATAGGATGAAGACCCAACATTTCACCCTGTCATTAAACAGTTCTGATGGTATCGTCCCAACACTTTCAGCTTCTCCTTCCTCCCATACAGATCTCCCCAACATCCAGAGAGTCCCCCAGACAGCCCGTTTTGTCCTTTACTTTGTGCTGGAGATCCTCAGCCCTGGTGGCACATTAGAATCATCAAGAGCCAATGAACATGACTAGTGCCCAGCATGTTAGCTCTCAATACATGAAGGTGTTCTCTCCTGTGAGCCACAGAGCAGCTCCACTGGAGGCAGTTACTCTCACCATTCTACGGAAGAGAAAACAATAAACTTAGGAAGTTCACGACATCATTCCTGGTCAGATGGCCAGCGAGTCAGGAGCCAGGATTTCAACAGAAAGGACTTCCCTCTACACCCTCTAAACTCCTGGATAGTCTTTTGTACTATATTACAGATAATTACAAATTAAAAATAGTTTCTAATAGCATGGAACATGATTATTTGCCAATAAATCACAGAGTACAAATGAACATTTAAAAACTACAAGTGTCTGGTCCTCACCCAAGACCAGCAGAATCTGAATTTCTTGGGAGTGGGGTCTGAATATGTTTATATCATCTTTGGATTTCTCCCAAGGTGATTCTAAGGTGCAGCCGGAGTTGAGACCCGCTGCTTTATACAGTCGCTCTCATCTACCTGTCTTCCTTTCCTCCCTCCACTCCAGGCCCTACTTATCTTTCGGGGTTCAGTCCAAGTGTCAGTGTGTAGCTAGCCAGCTTTCTCCAGCCTGAGTGATCCCTTTTCTGAATGTTGGTTGCAAAACTTGTCCACACCAGCTGAGCTGGCACCTCTTCTACCTCTCGGTTTGAATCCAGCCCTTGGTTTCATGCCACTGGATTCTTGGCAGGTTTCCCAAATTTAATCATTTGCTGCTCAGCTACCCCCACCTCTGCCCCAAAGAGCAGCAAGCACAATTGTTCCTCTATCAGAAGCAAGACCTGAACTTAGGTGCCTGCAAAGTCATAGCCTTGGCTAAGCGCTCCCCTCTCTGCAACTGGAAGCCAGGAAGATACGGGGAAATAGACTGTGGTTAAGTGGAAGGAGGACCAGCACAGTGGAGGAGACAAATGTGGACAAGGGTTTTCCAGGACTCTCAGATTCAGATGTGGAGGTTGGCAAAATGATGATGGGGCTGATGATGCCTCTAGAGAACACGTTGGACTCATGTACTGGGTAATGTTGACAGCAAAGCCTGGGCAGGGCCTGGGATAATATTTGATGGTCAAGGAATAGGAACTGAGAAGCTAATTTGAGTAAAAGGGTCATGTGACCAAAGTTGTTGAAAAACTGAATGAATGGATTTTCACTTGTGTTACTGGAAGAATTTAGGGGCTATGGCATCCTTGTTTAGTACAGGAGGCTGCCAGACAAGAGAGGCTAGGAAGGCATGAGATGGAGGGCTGGATGGGGAGGAAAGGACCCATGGCCAATAGAGGTCCAGCCAGCCAGAGGTCAAATCCAGAAAGAACTGCCCACTCTGCCACTTGCCCACCTACAGCCCCCAGGTTCAAGGATCTTGGGGCTCCGGTTGGCTGGGCCAATTTTTAGTGAAGACAAGAGTATGGCCAGGTCTCCATATCTGTGCTGACAACCCTGCTTGATTATTCCATTCCACCATGAAGCAGGTGAAGAAAAGAGTCTTAGGGAGGGGGCATCACGTGTCATGAGTTACATGATGACTCAATGGCCAAACTGGGATTTGAAGCCAATTTTCTTTTTTTTTTTTTAATTTTTAAAAATGTTTTTATTTTATTTTTGAGAGAAAGACAGAGTATGAGCAGGGGAGGGACAGAGAGAGAGAGGGAGACACAAAATCTCAAGCAGACTCCAGGTTCTGAGCCATCAGCACAGAGCCTGACGCGGGGCTCAGACTCACGAGCTGTGAGATCATGACCTGAGCCGAAGTCAGACTCTTAACCGACTGAGCCACCCAGGCACCCCGAAGCCAATTCTCTTAATTCCCAGCCCAGTGTTCTTTCTTCTTGACTCTGTGGCCAAGTTAGTCACTTTGCCTTTGCAGGGCTCAGAACAAGGCCTCCAGTGGGAGACTGGAGGTCTCTCCTCCCGGCCTCTCTGTGTTCAGCAGGAGGTCCCAGGTCTTCTCTGACTGAACCTGTTCCTGCAAATGAAGTGGAAGCTGAGTGTAACACAGCAGCCTCTGGGGAGACAGCTGGCAGGTTCCTCCCTAGATCACTGGCTTTCTGGTCCCATTGCCGTTAACATGACACAGTAAGGTCAGCCACTGCTTTCGGGGCCCCGTGGGAAGCCTGGCATGAAGATCAGCTCTGCAATGAAACTCGCTGCCCACATGACAAACAATATCTTGACCTTCCCAGGCTTGGGATAGAGGAAGACAAAGTCTATTCCAAAGTGTAATTGTATGGGAAAGGCCAAAGTGGTCAACATATCAGTGGAATCTTTCCAAGGAACATGCCATTCCTACAGCTCTGCTGGGGGAAGTCATGACCACTTAAGTTCAAGCAACCCCCCACCCCTACTGGGGCCTCCCCCAGCCCAGCTGACCAGACCAGTGGGGGATGTCCGACCCAAGGGTTGTAGATCTCTGCACATCCCAGGAACCCAGAGGTGGACTGGGTCAACCTGGGCTAGCCAGGAACCTTGGTATTCACTTGGGTCCTCAGATTCTCCCCTTGTTAGTAATTTGAACTGGAGCTTGGAGAGAAAGCCAGAACGAAGCAAGTGACAAGCAAGTTGCTGAGCAGTCTTCCAGGCAGCACGCCAACACGGGATCTTGCAGCTCCTGATGCTTTTGGGGCTGCGAGACAGCCCAGGCAGTCAACAGAGCCCCCCTGGATCCCAAACAGCCCTCCAGGTTCCCCTTGCGTCCCAGTGTCCGCCACTTCTGAACATAGCCAGAATATCCTTACTGCCTTACCCACGCACGTCTCTTCACAACCCGGCCGGTTACCTGTGGCAGCAGGAGTGAGTTCCCATCACCAATGCTGCAATGGCAGCAGAGATGCACTTGTGCAGAGGTGCATCTGGGGGGCAGAGTAGGGTGCTGTTGCTCCTCTCTGCGAGAACCCCTCCAGTCCCCACCTTGGAGGAGAGGGAGTGCTACATTAGGGGATCTGGCAGGCCTGTGGGGACTTACAGTCTGAAAAAATAGATATGCCCACCAGCCTGGGATGCACAGCCGAGACAGTCTCTGGAAGCAAAGCGGCCAGGGTGGAGCTGGGCCAAGAATGAGAGAGTCACAGGCCTGCATGTGTGTGAAGGGGGCTGGTAGCTGCCACATTTTCCCTGGCGGGGACAGAGCCCCTGCCTCACTCTGAGGGTCCAGTTTATTGCTGTTCACTGAGTAACATGCTGCTGCGGGCCCAGATGAGACTAGGGTCTGTCCTGTCATTGCAAGACACGGGCTTTCCTGCCAAACAGCTGATTGGGCAGATTTCGGCTTTGCCCCCATGGGTCTCTTCCTTCCCTCACTTCCCCCTCATCCTCCCAGGTTGCCAAACATACTCTGCTTTTTCCCCCAGAGTAGAAGGAAAGTGAGAAAGATGCTCTCCCAGGGCCTCCCTCTTGAGGGTGGAGTGGAACGGGGCGTCTTCACACTGACATTTCTGAGGTCTCTCAGCCCTGACCAGCAGAGAGATCTCTGTCAGCATCATTGTCCATCTCAGGCCAGGCCCTCGGCTGAGAGATGACAAGCAGACCTGCCGAGTTCTGCATGTTCTGTGGGGCTGGGCTGGGCACGGCTGGGCTATGTGGGGCACACGGAGGTGGGCAAGACCCAGTTTTGGCTCTGAGAAGTTACAGCCCAGCAAGGAGATGTGTGGCTTACAGAGAACGGTAATTCAGGATAGAATACGACCGATGCCATGAGAGCTCCTCCAGGGGATCCAGGGACTAAGGATGGGTGAGTTCATACCCCCAGGGATTAAAGGAGCCTGCATAGAGGAGCTGGCATTTGACCCAGGCCTTGGGGACCATGTGGCTTTGACTCTTTGTGGAGAGATAGATGGAAATAGTGGGACCGGGGCAGGAGGCTCCACAAGAGGGACTATCAATCTTTGGTTTACCCACAATTAATATTAGCTGGTACTGTGCCAGGAGCTGCTGGGGGAACAGAGTGCCACATGGTCCCTGTCATGGTCCAGAAGGGAGCTGGACAGGTAGATGGGGGCCGCAGCTCAGTGAGACAGGAGCTGTGCGAGAGAGGGCAGGGGTGGGGGGAGAACCGACCAGACAGCCCTAGTGCGTGTCCCCCCAGGAAATAAGCCTAGAGACAAGGACACAGAGCCAGACCCTGCCACCCTACTTGATTGAACTAGAAGGCACTAGAAACCTGCACTGAGGTTTTGGTCAGAGGCTGATAATGTGAAGGAAAAGAGCACAACCTTTTTGAGGCTAGGGCACTTCATGCCACTATTTTCCCAGTGTCCCTTGATGAGTTCTCCCCAAAGATGTCACTAAGGAGTGTGTATATGTTAGGGAGTGTGGGTTTGTTCCCTGCTAAGAGAAGCACCCACAGCAGGGCAGGGGCAGGAATAGGGAATGCCATTTCTCCAGCACATTCCAGGTACCATCTCTTGTCATCTCAACAGCCTATGGAGTGGGCTTCATGACCCCGTTTTACAGATGAGGCTACTGCAGCTCAGAGAGGGAAAGTCACATGCAGAGGGGGGGGACACACAACTCACAAAGGTTAGGGCCAGGCCTGTCCTCTCCAAACCTTGTTCTGTGGTTCCTACTGGATGGGGACAGCTGGATTTGTCCACGAGGGTCAGTGCATGGTCGCCTGTTCATCACCTCTGTAGCCAAGAGGAGAAAAGGCCAAGAGGAGGGTATGTGGGTGTGCATCTGTATGAGAAGCATCACCCCCACCCTTGCTGTGGGAAGGGGCTTGGGAGCTGTGTGAACCAAGTCACTGTCGTGAGCGCTGCGCACACGCGCAGAGACAGCGTCCTTGGGGAACGTGTCCCTAAATCCCAGGCACACCCTCTCGCCCACGTCCCCCAGCCAAGAAAGAGCAAAGGCGAGACAAGCCGAGGGCGTAATGAACCGGAGACCCCTCTGCACCCCTTATTAGATTCCTGAATGGTGTCTGGGAAGCAGGGGAAGGCTGTGCCCTCTCAAATAACACTCCCTGCTGCCCGACCTACACTCAGGTTAGCGAAGGAGACTGCGAGCACCACCCCCCACCCCGGCGCGCGCGCGCGCGCGCGCGCGCGCGGCCTTCGCGCTCGGAGAAGAGCGCCTCTGCGCGCCGCCTCCCCGCCTCCTCCGACAGCCCAAGGCTAAGCGCTTGCTATTTCGATCCAGAGCAGCGCTCTCCTCACCCTCGGAGAGGCTGAGTCAAGGGCCCAGTAAGGGGAGGTGGGAGAACTAATAAAGAGCCTCTGAAGCCGGGTGCTCACGTTTCAGGCACATCTCCTTTCTGAGTGCCGAGCCCTGCCGAAGGCGGGAGAGGGATATCGCTCAGAAAAGTCGGTCGCACCCCAGCCCAAACGATTTTGGAGCCTGTGACAACAACCCTGGCCCCCAGTCGTTTTGTCCTAAATCAGTCCTCCTCCCCAGATGCTAGAGTACCGTGGCGCCAAAGTGTGACCTGGCCCACTCCCAGCCGGGGGGTGGGGGTGGGGTGGGGTGGGGGGTGGGGACGGATGTTGGGGGCGCTGGAGGCTGCTGTGTCCCTGCAGCCCCCACCTCGAGGGGTCTGTGTGCGGCCAGAGGAGAAAGCGCAGGGGGTGCACCTGCCTCTTGGGCTAAACACCTTCCTCTCTGGTCCGCATGTGTGGGTGAGGATAGGCGCGTGGAGGGAGGGCGCCCGGCGCGGCAGCCTTGCGGGGTCGGAGGGCCCGGGGTGGGGGGTGGGGAGTGGAGGGAATTCGTCCTTGAACCTCAGCAAGGCAGGAGGCCTTGACCTGTCCTTTTACCCTGGGGATTTGGGTACACACACCCCAGCAGGTCCCTGGAAGCGCCGGAACGCAGGGAGAGCCTGCCAGAAGGTAGGTAGACCTAGGTGTGGTGTGCGTGTGCGTGTGTGTGCGTCTGTCTATCTGTTAGTGTGCGCGCGTGCAAGGCGAGAGGGTCTCCGCGTACCCCGCACCCTCTCTCAGGGATTCTATATTTTCCCTTCCTTTGTTCTCGAAATAGTAGGCTAGCGCGGACCGCGCTGCCCAGAGAAGGGGTGGGGGCCGTTGCGCGCTCGCTCTCGCGCGCCGGAGTTAGCTGCAGGGTTACAAACAGTCTCTCCCTGCTCCCCCGGCCTGAATTAATGTGTTACTATTTTGGGCGCGCCAGTGTTTCCAGGGGAAACCTAATGACGCAATGACGTCAATGCAGGTCAGCAGCAGACTCTCCGGGAGGGCGGGCGGGCTCCCGGCTTTCAGGCTCGGCGCAGTCTACTGGCGGGAGGGCGCCGGCGAGGTGGCGAGGGCGGCGGGCGCGGGGGCGCGGAAACCCCGGCCAGGCCCAGGGACCAGAGGGCGCCCCCTCCCAGCGCCCGGACCCGGGTAACTTCCCGCAACCCGGGACGGAGTTTCTCCTTTGCCCACGGACATGAGGCGGCGTGGAGGGCAAGCGGGGTAACCCCCACTCCCACCCTACCTTTATCCAGGGGGAGCCAGAGGAGCCAGCAGGTCCGGACTCGCTGAGGGGGCTCCACGCCGGGCCTCCCACGCACAGGTACGCTCAGGTCCTCAGGGTGTCCCCAGCATGGGGAGGGAGACCTTCACATTCACTCCTGTCCACATTCCTCTCGTGTTCTGGACCGTAACTGGGAGTTCAGTGGAAGGACAAGTGGTGTCTGAGACCTACCCCCTTCGCCTGTGTTCCCCCACTCTTTCTGGGCGTAGGAGCTGACTGACTGCTCCTCTGCAGTACCTTCGCAGGTCCAAGGCTAGAACTGGGGCTCCCCACTGGCTATGCCTCTCTTGGAGGCGCCATGTGAGGCCAGGGAGCTAAATGGGAAGGACGTCCAGGCCAGACGGGCTGTGGGGATCGGAGACTGGAATGGGAGCCTCGGCAGCCTGGAGGGGGGCGGGTATTGCCCGTGTGCAAGGTGCATGTATGGGACTGCTTGCTTGGTCTGTGCCTGGTCTGGGATCGCACCCTGTGTGTCCATGGGGTGTATATGTGCGCACTCACTGAAGTCTGCTGTGTGTGCTTGCCAGTGCTATACGTGTGAGAACACATCCCACATCTCTCCTTGGCCTGCAGCCGGGGCACCTGCCCGGGGTGTAGGGAGCCAGGGAGGGGCCAACTCACGTCCAGGGTCTTTTCCCTGCTCATCTCCCACAGTTGTCCCAGATTGCACCCTACCCCCAGCTGGGCGGTGGCCGGCTTTCACCTCACTGGCTACAGCTTCGGGCTACTGCAGACTTCTCAAAGCTCAACCTGCCTTCTTGCCCCACCTCACCTGTACCCTTGCCTCCTTGGAGCGTCAGTGGAAGAGGAGGAAATCCCTTTCTATCCGCCCCTTCTCACCTGGGGTGAAAGGCTCTGGCTACACTGACTGCTCTCCGCCCCGCTTGGCGGCCCGCCGCTCTCTGTTTTCAGCACCAGGGTCCGGACAGCTCCACGCCCTCCCCAGCGCCACCTCTTTCCTCATCGGGGCAGAGCTCAGGGCCTAGGAATGAGCACCCCTTGCTCTGGCCTTTCTGATCTCTCCCCGCCCCCAACGTACACAAGTCTGGTCCTGGCCTCCCCATCCCGATCTCTGACCTGTGCCCGGGTGCTTGAAGGGGCAAAACCATCCTGCAAAATCTCTGAAGCTGACTGGCAGGCATCACCATGTTGCCTGGGGCCTGGCTTCCTTCAAGGGTAGTGACTCGGATCAGAGGCTTCCAAGGCCGTGCTGCAAGCTCCCCTTCCTACCTCAGTTCATTAAAATAAATAAATAAGGCCAGATTCGTTCCCCAAAAGAGGAGCCAGCTTTCAGAAGGTGCTGGTGAGGTCCAGGATTTTCTAGATTCCTTAAACACAATTAGTGGCCCCTGATATCACCTTCCAGACAGTCTCACAGCCCTGCCCATTCCTCTTTTCCTAAATCCAGGCCTCACTTGGTGGAGGGGGGTAGGGATGAATCCTGCCCACCTCTCTACTTCCCCCAGCAGTCAGAGAGTATTCGGCTAATGTCGTGGCTTTGGGGGCTCTGGATAGGGTGATGTCTGTGTGAGTTCTCACTGGATTGTCAGAGAAGCCCCAAAAGGCGTTTTTGTGGTGACACAGTTCTGTGTAGACCACACTTGCTGGGCTGTGGCCACACAGAAACCTCTGGAATAGCCCCCACCACACACTCTCCCCCAAGTGGAATCTAGGACACAGCAAATCTACTTGTGGCTCTCCATTCCTGGATTCCTTTGGCTGATGAAAGCACCAAAGATGTCCCAGACACCTCTCTCCCCCTTGCTCCGGTATTGTCTTACTGTCATCCCAACTCCTCCAGGCAGAGCAGACAGGGTCTTTGTCATGCCCCAGCTGATTTAGGGATGGATGAAGGAAGCCAAGGAGAAGTCCTCTCTTTCCGTCCTGCCCCACCCTGTTTCAGAGACCTTTGGCAAGTTGGAGACTATGACCCCCTTTCTCTCCATGAGAATCAGAACACTCTCCTCCCTAGATATTCTCCTCTCTCAGGCAGCAGAGATTAGGCCAACCTTGTCATATCTGACCCAGGGGCAGATGTTGTCTTTCTCCTACTGAGCCCAGAGCACTAGAGGAGGTCTGGGCTTGCGGGGGGAGGGTGCCTCTTTACAGAAGCTCTGGGACCTGGAGGGAGGCATACACACTGTCAGCAGGAAATGGCCTTTTCTCTGAAGAAGGCATTGTTCTGCTTGCTGCTAAGCTATCAGAGTGAGGAGAGGGGGAAAAAAACCACAGAAAACAAAAAACAAAACACAGTCTAGGGACAAGGGAAGGAGAGGCAGTCATCCCAATCCAGTGGCACTTCCTTCTTACAGGGTAGAAGCCTAAGAAGAGATCCTATGACATCTTTAGTTTCCATGGGTCTCAAAGGGGGGTCAGGAAACAGCTGTTTTCCCAAAGGAATTAATTTTCATGATAGAGCTGTGTGTGACTCGGTTAAGGAGGTGGCAGCATAGACGAACTATGCAAACAACCAGGGGACATGCCTACCACCGAAGGACAGTGCCCACTGCCCCACACCCTTCCCCTCACACCCCAGAGTCTCTGCAGCCAAAATTTGTTCCTCTGGGAGGCAGCAAACTCCCACCATCTGCCTAGCCCCACGCCTGGCTACTTTCCAAGCTTCCCTGGCTCCCTGGCCTCCTTCTATGCTCAGCTGGGTAACATCTGGCTGTGGTCTCAGGGGAAGGCTGGCCAAGGTCAGGCAGATAGAGAGGTGTTTACCCTGTGGATCTGAGCCTGGCTTCTCCTCCAGTTGTGTGGAGCCAGGACCTAGGGAGGAGAGCGGGGAAAGGTGAGCGGCCCCACCCGGCCGGAAGCCTGCACCTGACATTTCACTGGGCATTGGGGAGATCCCAGGTCTCTGAGGTTGCCCTTGCCTGACTGCAGGCATCATGGGCCAGAGGAGCTTCTGGTCCCACTCACCAGGGTCAGATGCTCAGCAGGGAGCTGGACTAACTCAGCACCTCTCCTAAGATAAGAGACCAAATTCTCCTGTCAGCCCCATGCTGATTCTTAAGCAAGTCCTTATGATGCGCCTTATTCTCTCCATCTGAATGATGGGGATTAACTGAAGCAAAGATGGTTCCCACTGAAAGTAGACTTGTTCTGAGCATGCCTGACTCTTGTATGAGCACCTGAAATCAGAGATAACTCCTAAAGAGCTGGCTCCTAAAATATATGGGTTCCTGAGAGTCTCAGCATGCATTGGGGAATGGGAGAGGATGATTCTAGGTCCAAGGGTAACTTTACAAGCCACAGTCTCAGCCTCTCCCTGTGGGGAGAAGCCCAAGCCTCATCATTCAGGAACCAGGGACTCACTGCTATTAGAGAAGTGCCCATGGGAAGCATGTGTGAAGAATAGCTCTGGGCTGCCCAAAATCACACAGCTCTAATACCCAGCTTAGGGCTGGAGCTAGAAGCCCCATTCTCCCAAACAAAAGAACAGGAGAGTCAAATGGAAATAGTCCTAAAGTTTACTCTTAAGGCCAAGAAGCTCAGAGTATTCGCACCTACAAGGAATCTTGTGGAGGCCCCCTGATCACCTCACTGTCCAACAGTGGGACCCCTGGGCCCAGCTTGGACTGAGACAAGATCCAAGTGAACTGGGACAAGGTTACTGTGTTCTCTTCTCTATGAGAAGCTTCCCAGGGGGCATGGATCTCACGCCAAGGCCAATCTTTAGGTTTCGCAGCCCTTACAGAGGTGAGACTAGGAGGGCTTTGCCTCAGCACAGGGGAGCAATCCCCATGGGCAGGGCTTCTTCTTCCCTGAGGCTGTGGGTCACAGGGTTGGTGCTGACAGTGGGTTTGGGAGAGCGTTGACCCAGCCCTATCCCTCCTGTCTGTGTGACCTTGGACTGGTCATTTCTCTGCACAGCATGAGAACAGAGATAAAGCATCTGTCACGGCCCCTCACAGGAGTTAGTCTGACAAGATACTGCGAAGACAAGTGTAGGGCGTGAGTGGGTAGGAGATTACTGACCCTGAGAGCCTGAGAAGACCCCAGGATGCCATCTCCCCAAATGCTGTCTGGCCAAGTTCTGTTGTCAGGGTCTCATTCATACCCTGTGCCTGGAAGTCCAGCACCACCATTCAGGAATACAAGGAGGACCCTCCCCCCAGAATAGGGATTTAGAGTATAAAGCAATAGGACCCACAGTCTTACTAAGCACCCCCTGTTCTGGCCACTTCCTATTCACCTATTGGGGAAGGAGAGGCTCCCTGTCCTGAACGGTATGAGATGGTTGAACATACAACACTGATGATGCACAGCTGAGACGGGCAGCAGTTCAGTCGTCACACACGGTCACAGCACAGGGAGGACACCATATGCCATGCATGACTGCACGAGGGTCGCCCTCGGGAGCTGCACTTGGGAGCAGTGAGCCAGCAGGGCTCTGTTGTGGCCCCTGATTCTCGCATGAGGTCGTGATGGGCTTGTTTGGGTAATTTCTTGGGCTGGCAGGGAGGTGAAACCCATCAGGTTGAAGAGTGGGTGGCGTGCAGCTAGGGGCGCTAAGCTGAGCGGAGAGGCTTTCTGCCTGAGCGGGGAGCATCTAGAGAGAGCAGAGAAACTCACGGTTAGGCCTTTGGGACCCGAAGTTCTTGGCATTTTAGACCTTATAATACAACGTCTCGGGTCCTGTGCCTGATCTCAATTCACCTTCATGACACCCTGTGAGATAGTTACATTTCACAGATGAGGAAATGGAGGCCGGGTAATAAGCCACAACCCATCAGATCAGGCTGGGTGCCAGTGCCTCCTGGCTCCACAGCTCATGCCCTCTCTGTGCTGTCCGTCCATGAGAACACCCACAAACTGCAGCTACTTCTCAAAAGAAGGCACAGTGAGTGGGGCTGGCCCCGGGCAATCTGGCCATCTCCAGATGCCCCGAGAAAGCCTTTTCCCTCTTCAGGGCAGGATTCTCTGCAGCTTCGCCTCTAATTGGGTTGTAACTAGGGAGAACCTAAGGCCCGCTTCGGGTCTTCTAGATTCTGGACAGTGGAGCCGGGGGGCGGATTTGCATATTAAGTCATTGGCGTTTCCATTCTGATGGTGAAGGTGAGGACGAGGCATGAGTTGAGCTGACCAGACTGGTGGGGGAAAACTGGCTTCCAGCCCAGCTCCTTAATCACTGTGTGGCTTTGGGTAAATTCATCCTTCTCTGGGCTCAGACTTCTCAGCAGTACCCAGAGGGGGTTGGTTGAACGCCAAGGCTCTGTCAGCTTTGTTGTGCTGTGAACCTCAAGGACTCTAACTGTAGGGATACAAAGCTCCATCCACGCAGATAGAGGCATTTGAAGCAGGTGACAGGAAAGCAGTTTTGTTCCTGTAGAGCCAGGGAGAGTCACGTGGATTTAGTTCCTTGGGGTGACTAGATGGTGAGATGCTGGGAGTGTGAATCAAGACCCTCCCCCAGCCCCCGATCCCCAGCTTACCTGTCCCAGGGAATTGCTGAGCTTTGCTGGCCCAGGCCTATTTCCAGAAGACGCTCCGGGGACACAAAAATTAGTGTAATTTTGCCATCTGGGAGCCCTGAAGCCCCCAGCCCAGGCTCAGCTCAGCCAGGCAGGCCCTCACCAGAGCAGTGGTGGCCTCCTGCTTTAGGCCCATCTCCCCCCAAGGAACACTTGTTATTCCTTTTAACACCTTCCTTCTTCTCCTGGAGGCTTGCTGGATTCAGCAAATACATATGCAGGCTGCCCGGTTACATTTTAAGTTCAGATAAATACAGAAAAAATGTAACTATAACTCAATATAAGTGTGCTCAAGGCTTCCCTGGTACAGAGAACCTGCCCCCAGCCTTGAGGCCCTGGGTCTCCGCTGCCTCCAGGGACAGGAGTGTGTTATCTTGGTCTGGGGCCTTTGTATATGCATTTATGATGCTGATAAAACAGATAATAATAATAACAGCAGCTAAGGAAACGGAGCCCAAGCTCATGCAGCTGGAGGTGGCAGGCTGGACTTGAACCTACATTTTTGGTATACTTTATTTTTTTATTTGAGAGAGAGAGAAAGCATGAGTGAGAGTGGGGGAGAGAGGCAGAGGGAGAGAGAGAGACAGTCCCAAGCAGGATTCATATTCAGTGCAGAGTCCAACCACGGGCCCCATCCCACGACCCTGAGATCGTGACCTGGGCCGAAACCAAGAATCGGCCACTCAGCCAACTGAGCCACCCAGGCGCCCCGAACCTCCATTTTTTGGCGTTTGTTTTGTGCCTTTCCCACAGCACCAGCATAGACTTGCAGAGACAGCTCAGAAGAGAGGAGTCTGGCACGAGCCTGCAGGCTCCTTGCCGTGGGTCAGGTGGCCGCGCTGCAGTGCGTGCAGAAGACAGCGGGTGGGCCCTGTCCCTGCACAGCGCCGACCAGCCCACCGTGCGGCATCCAGGCTGCAGGCCAGGCCGCTTTGCAGGGGTTATGTTCGATTCCACCTCTCGGTCGGCCTGTGAGTGCGAGCCCTCGTGACGTCCCCTCTGGCGGCCTGGGCTGCCACGGAACCATCTGCTTCCTAGCTGGGCCTGCAGCTGGGAGCTCATGCGTGACAGAGATTTCTCCTGGCAAGGGGCCTCTGAAGCCAACCTGATAGGTGGGGAACCAAGTGGGCACCACGCATCAGAGAGGTGAAGACAGGAGCCCGAGGGCACTTTTCCCAATTCCGTTCGGGGCGTCTCCACTAAAATTGGGGTTAGGGAGGGCATGTACTTGTAATCTCATCTTAGAGATGAAGCTCGATTAACTTCTTCAAGATGATACAGTACATAACTGGGGAGCCAGGCCTGGGATCTGACTTCACACCTACTCTGTATCCCGGACTCATGATCCCTCAACTCCTCAGCCATTCCTTGGAGGCAGAGCGTGAGAATAATGGCTCTCAACCCTGGCTGCCTATTTAGGGTCACCTGGGAGCTTTAAAACACACAGGTGCAAACCCTAGTGATTCTGGTGAGGGTGGGGCCCGGGCATCGCCAGGTGTTAAAAGCTCCCCAGGTGATTCTAATGAGCATCCGGGGTTGAGATTCGGCACCGAGGAAGTGAGAGATGGCATAGGGTAGGGGCTCCCCGATTTACTGTGCACTGGAATCAGCTGAGAATCTTTAAAATACGGCCACCTGGCTCCCTCCCCTAGATATTATGATGTAATATATCATGCACCCTGGGCATCGGGATATTTTTTGAAGCTCTCTGGGTGATTCTAATAGTCATCCAAGTTTGGAAACCACTGGTGTAGGATATGGCCTTGCTTTTCCGAGTGTGGTCTGCAGACCGGCAGCGACTCGAGACCACGTGAGAGCGTGTTGGAACTGCGGAGCCTCAGGCCCCACTCTGGACCTATTGAGTCGGAATCTGCATTTTAACAAGTAATTTGGATGCACATTCAAATTCGGCCTGAGGAGTGATGTGAGGAAGAGGCAGATGAGGGTGTAATTTTTTTAATCAAACCGTCTGCTCCTTCATTTGTTCGGCCATTTACTGGTAATCACAGAGCACTTGCTATGTGTTAGCAACTGCCGGGCACCTCTCATTGAAAGATAAATAAGGAGGCTAGGGGTGAGGCAAGAACATAGCTGTCAGCACACGAGGGTACGTGTAAGCATAAAGGGCACACTGCGCAAGCATATAAGAAAGGATGCCCTTCACTGTCTGAGAAGCAAAGGACTCATCTTGTAGGGCAGGCGTGTTCAGAGGCTGCCGTGCAGGACGGAGAAGAGTGTTCTGTGCCCTTAAGAGGAGCCTCAGCTTTAGCTGTGGACGATGAGGTGCCTGTGGAGGCTTTAGGTAAGAAGGAATAGAATGTCATGGTTGAGACTGGTTTTCTAAAGAGAACTTTAGAAAAATAAGTGGGAAAACTAGACTAGAGGGAACCTGGTGGCCACGGAGACCAAATGGGACTGTTAGAAAGACACCGAAGAGTCTAAAACAGGGTGGAGAGGAGGGCCGGGTTTGAGAGATGGTTCTGAAAGAGGATCCACAGGATTCAGGGGCTGATTGCATATGAAGTGGGAGGGAGCAAAGTTGATCATGACCCTCAGGTGCGCTGTTTGTGGAGCTCGGGGGAGGTGGCACCACTGAGTGGGATAAAGAACACAGGAGGCCAAGCATGTTTGGACAGGCTGAGAGGCAGCTGTGCATTTGACAGTGGAGCTAAGGAGAGGAGTCGAGGCTGGCTGCACATCTGGGAGTCAACAGCATCCAAGGGTTGTTGAAGCCATAAGCGGGAGATCATTTGGTGTTGGAAAGGGAGAGGAGGGGGATACACGGAACACCAGGGCCATACTACTTACGGGAAGATAGGAGGAGGAAGAAAGAAAAGGGGAAGGAGGGTAGAGATGTGGGAAAGATCCAGCAAAGACAGACTTGAAAGAACGGATCAGAAAGGGAAAAAGAACACTAAGAGGATGCCTAAAAATAAAAACAGACATTCAGGAAAAAGAGCACATGGTTCATGGAGTAAAATGCTACAGAGAATTTAGGAGATGAAGACTGAAAATAGGAGTTGATAATTAGGTCATTGGAGACCCTGTGGTCCAGTGGCAGGGTGATGACAAGGACCAGACTGCAGTGGGTCAAGGGTACTGAGCAGGAAGTCACAGGAAGTGTAGATTAATCTCCAGCATCAGTGGGAAGAGAGGGGGAGACAGATTGGTGGCTTAGAAGAGAAGTAGGACAAAGCGGCTTTTGTCTCCTGCTTAGGTTGGAGAAGATGAGGCAGTTTCTGAGCTGAGAGGAAAGAGCTAAAAGTGGTTAAAGATGCAGAGGGAGAGAAGATCACCAGAAGGATCTTAGAGGCACTGGGGAGACATGATTCAGAACAGAGAGAGGAATTCATCTTGGTGAGAGAAGAGGGACATTCAAGTGGTTCCCAGTAATGTTCTCTATGTTCTCTGACCAGGGGCTGGTCATCCCCTGACAGCCAGGACAAAGTAGTATCCTGGGCAGCCTCGAGGACACCAGAGGTTCTGGGGAGCAGGAGAGAAGAGGCAGAACCAGCCGGGGGGAGACCCACATCTGCAGTAGTCCCAGCAGCCTGCACTGCTTTGCATATTTCCCAGCCATAGTAGCCCAGTTGGGTGAGAGACTAGAGATGGCTGGTTTCCTTCAAGTTTGAGGATTCATCAGGCTGAAGGGCAAGTAAGGAAGGGCATCAAGAGTACCGTGGAGAACAGTGTTGACACCATCATTTTGAGGGTCAAGTTTTCCTGCCCTTCTCAGGAAGGTCAAGTGCAGGGGCAGTCAGTCCCACCCGTTCAGTGAACCTCTTACATGGGGGTGGGGACTAACGGAGCTGCTGATATCTTGGCTCAGCCAGTTCTATTCACAAAGAGGAAGCCCCCACGGATGCCAGAAGCGGTGGCTGCTCTATATCCACCAGCCCAGGTGGCTCTAGAGACTAGGGAATGCCTGACTCCCCTGCCCTCCCTCCGGCTCCTGAAGGGATCAGAGGATCAGAGGGTTGGAAGGAAGCTTAGCAATGATCTAGTCCAGTGGTTCAGAAGCGGTGACCCTTGGGGGCATTTTGCAAACACAGGGAGGGCATTTCTGATTGTCACAATAATTAGAGGCACACACTGACACCGAGTGGGTGGAGGCCAGAGATGCCTGTCCTCTTGCAATGTGAGAGACAGTCCTGCACAGAAGAGGCTTGTCTCACATCTCCCATGGCTTTCAAATGCCTTGCTAAGCAGTAGAAACCTGATCATAATTATCTTTGAACTCTGGTTTACCTATAAACACAGTTGAATTTGCTAAGAAGGTCTCTGTATATAAATCAAGGAGAGATTGTGCTTCGGAACTTCACCAAGAGTCGTGTGTGAGTTTGGAAAATCAAATCTCTGAAGGCAAAGCTCCCGCAGTAATTGAGCATTGAAACGACACACCTGTGTCAGTGTGCATTGGCATCAGTTGCATTCACGATTATTCTACATATAAATGCAAACATCTCACTATCTCCTTCTATTATGCATCATCATGCCTGAGCGTTTATATGTTGAAACACATATTCCTGTATTGTGTGTGTCCTTTTTATTTTCATATTTCAATTAGGGAGTTGTATAGATTTTTCAAACACATGTTTTTTTTAAGTAGGTGTTACTCTCTGTTACTTTATTTCAGCATAGTAAAGAGACTGCTATCAAATATTTGCTATAAAAGCGAGTGTTTTTAACTCTAGCAGAATTTTTAAAAATCTAGCCTTATCTCTTGACCAGTGAGTTGAATTCTCTCTACAGCAACTCTAACTGCTGGTTGTCCAGATCTGCTTGAACATTTCCGGGTCAGGGAGCCCATGACCTCTCCAGGTAATCCATCTCATCATCAGAAAGATGGCTGAGCTGGGAGGTGAAAAAAGTGATTGCATGTAAGGAGCTGAACCTGTCACTGAGTGTCTTACACCCTCTCACTTGTCCTACTCATGTCCTCTGAAGCCACATTGAAAGTGTCAGTCCTTCTATTTGAGATCTTTCTGATATTTGTGGGTGTAGGATGCACAACCCCCTACTGCAAGCCCCCCATCATCTCTTCTTTTCCAGACAAAACGTTTGTAACAGCTCACTGTTCTGTGTGTGACATGATTTTTGTGTACTTTGTTACCCTGGCCAAGCATACTAAGCATGAGGGGTTCAGAGAGATCAGTAGGTTCCCTTCTGTTCACAGATATTTTACAGACGGTTGACCGATGCCATTCACTGTGCTCAGCTCTGGGGACACAGAGATGATTGGGAAACAGCTGTTGTCCCTAGGAGCTCAGCCAGTGGTGAAACAGTCACATGAAATGGCAGATTGAACGTGTTCCGATCTCCTTTCTCTCTCAAGACCCCTCTAGACTTAAAGGGAGAAGGTTTCTTTAAAAAATACTAACAGACAATGATGAGAGACCATCAGCAGATGAGAGGTTTCCACAAAATTCTAGAAGATTAAGAGTTGGTGAAG
Organism: Acinonyx jubatus; assembly: GCF_027475565.1. NCBI lineage: Eukaryota > Metazoa > Chordata > Mammalia > Carnivora > Felidae > Acinonyx > Acinonyx jubatus. Next base: position 24,218,610 of record NC_069383.1, on the reverse strand, counting down.
GTATGGAATGGCGCAGAAGAGAAGTGGAGAAAGCATGAGCTTACAGAGCTCAAGGAAGGGAATGTGGAACAGAAGGGGCTTATTTGCCCCTAGAGAACCCCTGAGAACTGGTCCCCAAAGGACCAGGTGCAGCAAAAGGCAAGAATGAGATCTGGTACCACAATAGGGAGATTCACTGAAAGTCTGTTTATATAACAGTTGACCCCTGACACCAAAATATTTACAGCCAGGGCACTGGAGGCTTCTTCCCAGGAAAGTTAAGTGATCTCAGAAAACAAGCACATGAGGGTCCCCACATAACAACCAGATCTAACTAGGAACCCAAAACCAAAATCAGCCTCTGAGAAAAACCCACCCGTGCACGCACCGCTCCCAAATGACATTTCAATGTCTTGTTCTTAAATATATGAATGGATAAAGATAATCCACTCCAAGGAGATCTCCAACACAATGAAACTGAGGGGAACACAGAGAAAGAGAAGACCCCTGAGGAAATGGGAAAACCATAAGAAACTAAAAACCAACACAACCTCTAATTAACGTCCACAGAGACAGGAACAAAGAGGAAAACTCAGAGGACAAAGAAAGAGTGCTTGGAAATAAAAACGTTTTGAAAATGGCTGCCAAAACAAAATATTGAATAGGAGCTAAGATGAAGGAAACCTTCTGGAAAGTGGAAGATGGAAATTCAGTAGATCTGGCAGATAAATTTGAGGAAATGTCCCGGGAAGCAGACTAACAAGACTGATGGAAAAGATGATAGCAATGAAAAGAGAATCGATCTGGCCATTCAAATTGGACTAATAGGAGTTCCAGAAAGAGAGAATAGAGAACACTGAGGGCAGAAAACTCAGATCAATAATATAGGAAAATTCTCAACCTAAAAGTGTAGAGGTCTCTACAGAGTTCACTGAGTCCATTCCAGAGCACAGAATAAAAACAGACCCACAGCAGTGTATGTCCACTTTAAATTTCAGTATATTGGGGATGAAGAGAATAACCAAAAATCTTCAGAGTGAAAATACAAAATCTCAGCAAATGTTTCGTTGGCATGAGAATTCCAAATGGCAACACTAGATGCCAGAATGCAGAGGAACCAGACCTTCAAAATTAAGAGAGAAAGTAATTTTTTTTAAGTTTATTTCTTTATTTTGAGAGAGAGCGAGAGAGAGCACACATGCACACACACAAGTGGGGGAGGGGCAGAGAGAGAGGGAGAGAGAGAATCCCAAGTAGGTTCAGCACTGTGAACGAGGAGCCCAGTGAGGGTCTCGATCCCACCAACGGTGAGATCATGACCTGAGCAGAAATCAAGAGTCAGACTCTCAACAACAGACTGAGCCACACTGGCACCCAGAGAAAAAGTAATTTTAATCCAAGTTTCAACTATCAGACAAATTGTCCAGTGTCAGGGTAAAACAAAAACATTTTTCACAAATATAAGAGCTCAGCACCCATTTAAGGAAGTTACTAATAATGTGCTCCACAAAAAAGGGAATGAGGCAAGAAAGGCAGAAAGAAAAATAGAGAAACAGTGGCTCCAATCTGGAGAGCAGTCAGAAGAAACCCCAGGCTGGTGGCTATGCAGGGAGCCCAGGGAGCTGTGTCCAGCTTGGAGCCTCAGGACAGGGGGCTCATGGCAGGGGTCTCCTGGTAAAAGGGAGGTTCCAGAAACTACCTGGGGTGCCAGAATTTCTGAAGAAAGCATGGAAAATTCTTACCGGGGATCATGACAAAAATTAAATAAGGACAGCCGGAAATTCCTAGAAAAACAAAAATCTACACACCCAAATAAAATTTAATCTTTGTATCCTAATGGAGTCTGTAATCGCCATGTTTACGTGGCCGCAGTAATGTAAACACTATTTAACCAAAGGTGGTTAGAATAGATAGAATGGGAGAGGCCACGTGTGGGCAGTATAATAGAACTGAGCCCTCATCTTTTATATAAAAGGTAAAATGATGTATGCATTTGACGAATCAAGATGTAACTTTATAAACGTGTATATAGAGATAAGACAGTAAATAGCCAAAGAAATGGCTTCAAGAGTTAATAAAAGTGTTTGCCTTCAGGAAATGGGACGGGGGCTTGGGAGAGGTGGCCCTGTGATGATGTCTTCTACTCATTATCAGCCTTTTGATGCAATTTGATTTTTTAACCATATACATGTATTGGTTGAACACACACACACACACACACACACTCATTCATTCATTTAAAACGCTCCAATCAAGATGTCGTAAGTGGTGAGCAACGCGCTCCGAGTGAAGATACACACACGGTAGGCCCGGAGGTTGGCGGTCGTTAGGATCGCTGGCACAGGCTTAGGTATTATTAGAGCAGAGTCCAAAATGGGCTGTGGGGAAATCGGAGATGGCTGAGTGGGGCCAGGCAGGCCATGGAAGCCCTGTAGACCCTGTCAGGAGCTTGGACTTCATCCTGGTGTCAGGGGGGCGCCACTCATTTTAAGAAGGAAAATGACATGTTTGACTTTGTGTTTTGGAAATACACCTTGATAGCAATAATTCTGGAAGCTGGGTCTAGAAGGGTCAGGCATGGAGAAGGAAGATCCACGTAAGAGGCAATTGACATAACCCAGGTGAAAAGTCTATGAGGCGCTGAATCAGGACAACAGATGGGGTGGAGGGAGGCAAACTAAGACAAATATTTAGAAGGTAAATTTGTGGCAGGACTTAACTGACTGAAGGGTGGGATGAGGAAGAGGGAGGAGGGGAGAGGTGGGTGGATGGTGGTACATGTCCCTAAGACAGGACAGAAGTTTGGTCATAGAGATGATTGATTCAGTTTTGAATGTGCCGAGCTGAGGGGCTTGCAGGAAACCCAATGGGAATGTCTAGGAAGCTGTTGGATATACAAATAGATGCTCTGGGGAAAGGTCAATCCTGGAGCCATGGGCTTGGGAGACATCAGCCTGTGGTGGACAATCGGGGTGGTGGTCCAAAGAAAGCATCCAGTCAGAAAAGCAGGGGACCAAGAACAAAAATCTAGATGTTAGCATTTTAAGGCCATGCTGATAATGCCCTGGATACGTTGAGCATCTTTCATATATTCATGAACCATTTTATTTCCTCTTCTGTGATTTACCTATTTTGTGTCTTGATCATTTTCCTATTTATTTCAAAGCAAATCCATCATCTAGCTTAATGATAAAACTATAGAAAGATTCCCATTAGACCAAGGAGCAGTTAGATTAAGTGTTAACTAAAGCAGTTAAATAAGGGAAAGAACGAAGCACCAAATTAGAAAACAGGAAGTAAAATTGTATCAGTAACGTAAAATGATGTGATTACATAACTTGAAAACCCAGGAGAATCAATGCAAAAAAGTGCAAATCGTAAGAATTCTATGGGATTGCTGATGCAAAATTAAAACGGTGAGTTAGGGGCACCTGTTGGCTCAGTTGGTTAAGCGTCCAACTCTTGGTTTCCACTCAGTCATGATCTCTTGGTTAGTGAGTTCGAGCCCCACCTTGGACTCTATGCTGACAGCATGGAGCCTGGTTGGGATTCTCTCTCTCTCCCTCTTACTCTACCCCACCCCCCACTCTCTCCCTCTCAAATAAATAAATAAATAAAATGGTAAGTTAATAACATTCCTATATAAAACAACCAGGAGTTAAAAAATATAATGGAAGCAGGGGTGCCTGGGTGGCTCAGTCGGTTGGGCGTCCGACTTCAGCTCAGGTCACGATCTTGTGGTCCGTGAGTTCGAGCCCTGCATCGGGCTCTGGGCTGACAGCTCAGAGCCCGGAGCCTGTTTCAGATTCTGTGTCTCCCTCTCTCTCTGCCCCTCCCCTGTTCATGCTCTGTCTCTCTCTGTCTCAAAAATAAATAAATGTTAAAAAAATTAAAAAATATATATAATGGAAGGGAAAACCCAGTTGTAATAGCAATAAAAGGACAGGTCCATATGAAGAATTTTAAAACATTTTTGGGGAATACAATAAGAGAACTCACCAAATAGAGTGAAAAACCTCCTTCTTGAATTGGAAATGTTGATCTTAAGCATTCTAAAGATGTTAATTCTTCCTAAATTATGCTGCATTTTTAAATATCTAGATGATTTTGTTTTCTTAAAGCCAGACAAGCTTATTCTCATATTCATATGGAACAATACACATACACAAGTGGCCAGGAAATTCTCATAAAAAGGAGCCTTGAGAAGAGATCAGGTCAACCTCATGTGTAAACATAATTAAAATGGAAAGGTATTGGAGAATATTCAGTCAGATCAATAGAGCAGAATAAAGGGGTCAGACACAGGCACAAAGTTATGTGAGAATTTAGAATAACAGAAAATAACGTTTCATATTAGAAGGAAAAAGACAGACGGTTCAATGAGTAAAAGTTGATTCCTACTTCACTCTTTACATCAAAATAATGCAGCAAGTGTGTACAAGTTAAAACAGGCATGAAGGTCGCCTGGGTGACTCAATCAGTTAAGCATCTGACTTTGGCTCAGGTCACGGTCTCACCGTTCATGAGTTCGAGCCCCGGGTCAAGCTCTGTGCTGACAGCTCAGAGCCTGGAGCCTGCTTCGGATTCTGTGTCTCCCTCTCTCCCTGCCCCTTCCCTGCTCACACACTCTCTCTTTCAAAAACAAAAAAGATTTTAAAAAATTAAAAAAAAACTGAAGGCATGACGCCACTAGAATAAAATAGGGAGCATCACAAAGTATTATGTAATTATATATATAAACAAATAAATACCTTGGAGGAGGGAGAGAACTTATACGACAAAAGACTATCTCATATCTATTACATAGTAAATCAACTATGCAAAAGTAAGATACATCTGCATGGAAAAATCACATACCAGCATGATCAAACGACAAATGACAAATTCCAAAAAGACATCTGCAAACATATATGGCAGACAGATGCTTACTTTTTCTGCAGAAAGAGTCACTATCTATCAATATAAAAATGAAAAATTTAGAAAAAATGGGCAAAGGATAAGAGTAAAGTTTCATAAAGCAAAATTCATTGGTCTTGTACATGTGAGATGTTCAACCTCACTTATAATAAGGAAAATGCAAGTTAAAATCACATTTATTTACCCATTAAAACTCAGCAAAGATCAAAAATAGCATCGTTGTCTTGGCAAGGACGGGGGGCCACTCGTGTATTGATGAGAGCCTGGGTTGGTGTAACCAGGATGTATGGACAAGGGGAAAAAGCAAGGGCAGGACAATTTGTAAAGCATGCTGTCTGCCATTTGCGTTTAAAAAGATACGCACATATATTTTGTATAGACACAAAGCAGCTTTGGAAGAACACACAAGACACATGTTTCCTTCCTTCCTTCCTTCCTTCCTTCCTTCCTTCCTTCCTTCCTTCCTTCCTTCCTTCCTTCCTTCCTCCCTTCTTTCTTTCCTTCCCTCCCTTCTCTCCTTCCTTTCCTCCTTCCTTCCTTCTTTCCTATCTACCTTTCCTCTTTCCTTCCTTTTTAAAAAAAACAGAAATAAAGTGTGGCACCTGGGTGGCTCAGTCGGTTAAGCATCTGACTTTGGCTCAGGTCATGACTCACAGTTTGTGAGTTCGAGCCCCGCGTCCGGCTCTGTGCTGACAGCGCAGAGCCTGGACCCTGCTTTGGATTCTGTCTCCTTCTCTCTCTGCCCCTCCCCACGTGTGCTCCGTTTCTCTGTCTCTCAAAAATAAGTAAATGTAAAAAAAAAATTTTTTTTAAACAGAAATAATTGTATTCTTCCAATTATAAAAGTAATATTTGCTTCTCGCAAAAAAAAGAATTAGAAAATACAGAAAGAGGTCAAAAAACCATGAGAGCACCTTCAGTCTTACCACTCTGAAATCATAATGGACAGTTGGTATAAGTTCTTGCAGACATTTTTTTCTGACACATTTTTTTTTTGAAATGGTATTCTACTTTGTGCACTATTTTTAATCTGATTTTTCTCACTCAATAGCATCTCTTTTCATATCATTAAACGTGATATTTGTATCATAATGATATTTACATAACACTAAACCTGATATTGACATCATGAATACATCATCATTTTGAATGTGTGGATGTCTCATAACTCATGTAAGCTAACTATTAACCAATATTTGGGACATTTCCAATGTTTTATGGCTGTAGGCAATTATGTGATAAACAGCCATGTATGAACATTTTTGTGAACGTATGTCTATCTATAAGAAAAATTCTTTTAAAATTGAATTGTTGAGTAACGTATAAGCATATTTTAAAGGCCTCTCATCAAATTGCCCCCAGAGTGCTTGGAACAGTCTACCCTCTACCCCATATGGGAGAGGCCTCCTCACCCTGCCTTAAGCACTAACAATCTTTTAAATCTTTGCTATTGTTATAGGTGGAAAAGCAAATCTCATTTCTAAAAATTTTTTTTAATGTTTATTTTTGAGAGAGACAGCACAAGCAGGGGAGGGGCAGAGAGAGAGGGAGACACAGAATCAGAAGCAGGCTCCAGGCTGTGAGCTGTCAGCACAGAGCCCGATGCTGGGCTCGAACTCACAAACCGTGAGATCCAGACGTGGGCCGAAGTCGGACGCTTGACCGACTGAGCCACCCAGGCACCCTGCAAACCTCATTTCTAAAAAAAAAGAATTGCATTTCTTTGATTATCAGTGGAATTGAACATCTTTTATGCAGTCATTGCTGATTTATAAACCTTGCTTATTCTCCTACTGGGACGGTCAGCATTTGTATTCCTTTCTAAGAGCAATTTACATATTTAGGAAATTTGTGTGTCATATTGCAAATATTTTTTTTTATTTGAAATTTTTATTTGAATGTGTATAATGTTTAAAACTTTTTCTTTCGGAAATTTTCAGACATATATAAAAGAAGGCTGAGGGGCACCTGGGTGGATCAGTCGGTTAAACATCCAACTCTTGATTTCAACTCAGGTCGTGATCTCACCATTCGTGGGATCAAGCCCCGTGTGGGGCTCGGTGGTGAGTGTGGAGCCTGCTTGAGATTCTCTCTCTCTCCCTCTCTCTCTCTCTCTGGCCTCCCCCACTAACGTGCTGGCTCACTCACTCTCTCTCTCTCTCTCTCTCTCAAAATAAATAAATAAACTTAAAAAAAAAAAAAGGCCGAATAGTAAAGTGCACCTCTGCATATCCATCACCCAGCTTCAACCATTATCAACATTCAGCTGGTTTTGAGTCATCTGTATCCTTCCCACTCCCCCTCCCATTATTTTGAAGCAAATCCCAGTCATCATATAATGTCATCTGTAAATATTTTAATTACATAGTGTCTTTGACATATGGACATTTTTAACGTTTCAGTAAGTCACATCCACTCAGAAAACAGTCTTCATGAAATCCCAGCACCATTTCTTGAATTGCACATTCTTTTCCCCACCGACTAGGAAGACCAACCGGATTTTCCGTTCCATTCCTTTGATCTGCCTGTTCTTTTTGACATTAATACCTTACTGCCGCAATTACATAGCTTTGAGATGTATTTGTTCGTGTTTGATATGACAAGTGTCAGGGGATGCTCACATTCAGGCTTGTTTTTCTTCAAATTTTCTTATGTACCTCCTCACATGTGTTCCCCAAATTAATGTGAAATTTATTTTATCAACTTCTATTCAAAAACACAATTGAGATTTTGATTACAATTATGGAAATGTACAGACGAGTTTGAGGAAGATTGACACTTTTACGGTATCGAGTCTTCTTATCTTGAAGCCAAGTATGGCCCCCTCTTTATTTGAATTGTTGAGTAAAGTGTGAGAGCTTTTCTTCATGAAAGTCCTGCAGTCTTCTTGTTAAAATTCCTCCCTAATACTTTACATTTTGGTTGCTATTGTGAATGCAACCCTTTTCCCCATTATATTTTCTAACTGGTTGTTACTGGTATATAAAAAACCAATAAATTGTTCTATATTTCTTTTGTAATTACCTGCCTTATTAAGCTCTCTTATTAATTATCATAATTTGGGGCTCAGTCAGTTGAGTGTCCGACTTCCCCTCAGGTCATGATCTCGCGGTTTGTGAGGTCAAGCCCCGCGTCGGGCTCAGAGCTGGAGCCTGCTTCGGGTTCTGTGTCTCCCTCTCCCTCTGCCCCTCCCCCTCTGATGCTCTGTCTTTCTCTCTCTCAAAAATAATAAACAATAAAATTAAAAAAAAATTTTTTTTAACATTTTATTTATTTTTGAGACAGAAAGAGACAGAGCATGAACAGGGGAGGGTCAGCGAGAGGGAGACACAGAATCTGAAACAGGCTCCAGGCTCTGAGCTGTCAGCCCAGAGCCCGACGCGGGGCTCGAACTCACCGACCGGGAGATCATGACCTGAGCCGAAGTCGGACGCTTAACCGACTGAGCCACCCAGGCGCCCCAACATTAAAATTTTTTTAAAAAATTAATTATAATAATTTTCACTTGAGGGGTGCCTGGGTGGCTCAGTCAGTTGAGCATCTATCTGACTTTTGATTTCGGCTTGGGTCATGATCCCAGGGTTATGGAATGGAGCTCTATGCTCAGCATGGAGCCTCCTTAAGATTCTCTCTCTCCCTCTATCTCTCTCTCTCTCTGTCCCCTCCCCCCCAACCAAGCTCTCTCTCTCTCTCTCTAAAATAAATGAAAAGAATTAATTAATTAATTAAAAAATAATTTTCACTTGATCCTCAAGTTTTCTACAGAGTCCATCAGGTTTTTGACTCTCTTTTTCCAATAATTCTATCGCTTGGTTTTCTTTTTTCCTTGCAGTTGACTAGAACTTACACACAGTATTTCGTGATAGCTGTAATCAAGGACATCCTTGTGTAGTCGTGGGGTAGTGTTTCATCTTTAAGCATGACGTTAGTTGCTGGTATAGATTTGTTTTTTATCCCACTTTGGAATTACCCCTCTATTCCTAGTTTGTTAAGAGGGTTCTGAAAAAATATATATGTATATGTATATGTATCGTATACATATACATATATATATATGATATTTTGTCAAGTGCCTTTGGGCATCTACCAAATGCTAATACGATTTTCTCCTTTAATCTACTCATGAGATAAGCTGCATTAATAGATATCTTAATGACCGTCTTCAAATTCCTGGAATAAACTTCACTTTGTCATTTATACTATTTTTATTACTCTTCTGCTGGATTCTATTTGTAATATTTTTTCCCGTTAAAGTTGGTATGCGAGGCAGCAGATTACTCTTTCGAAAAGCTTAGCTGAGAAGGGGAGGAAAGAGAACAGAAGCACAAGAGACTCAGAAATAAGGAACTCTGTGTTTTGAGCATATTACTGGGCTTTGGGGACACAGCCAGGGGAGAGGAAGAACTTGAGGAGTTAAGAGAAAGAGGATGTGACTGGCCCATACGTTTGGGCGGAAAGCACAGGCAGTGGGGTCAACACACCAGGGGCCAGGCGGCTGGGAGCAGGGAGAGGGGCAGCCCCCGCAGAGGCTGCTGGGAAAGAAGGCAGGGCAGGTGAGGTAGGGCCAAATCAGACGGAGCAGGTTATGGTTGGGGGCCTCAGTTGTCATGGGGGTTAAGGAAGTGAGGTTGTCGTCCCGTGTCGGTGGGTGAGGGCTGAAGGCAGATCGTGAAAGCCCAGAACAGTCGCTGAGAGAAACAGGCAAATCAAAGGATCGTCGTGAAATGCCTAGGCCCCCTGAGGTTAAAGACCTGGATTTTTTGTGGCATCAGTTTGCAAGATTATGTAGTTATTTTTTCTAGGAGCTCTGAGGGGGCAGAATAGGACTGTGGGGCCCACACAAGGCTGGGCTCTCGAGGGGTGACTGTGGAAGCAGAAGATGGGGCCACAGAGCTGAGCAGGTCCCCCAAGTCAGCAGTGGTGACAGGAAGGAGCTAGGAGGACATACACAAGTTGGTCCCTCCCTGAGACAGCCATATCATTTGTCTTTGTTTTGGTCTCCACCTTGAGGCAAAAATTTCCACTTTTGCCCTGTCGCAAACAAACAGAATGCAGCATGGCTAGAGCCAGATAACTTACGTAACTGATTTCATGCTCTGCCACGTTTTTGACAGTTACAAAAAGTCTGTGCCGTCGGGACGTTATGTTGGGACCACAGGGAGTATGTTCTGATGTGGGGGGAACATGGGGATGGGGGAGGGCACCCGAGCCCCTGCTCCCCACACGGGGGCTGTTAGGGAGAGGTTCAGGTGGTCTGGCAAGCAGGCCTGGCCGGGCAGAGCAGTGAAGCTGCTGGCCTGGTGACCCGGAGCCGGGGGGACTGGTGGGGACAGGGCAGCTGGGGGCCAGCCAAGGGTATGAGTGCCCAAGGGGAGCCGGGGGTGAAAGACCGGCGGATGAGCATGTCCAAGCCCAGGAGGCTGGCCTGATGAATGAGCCTGCCACAAGGAAACTGAGGACACCCCAAATGAAGCCGGGGCCGGAGTGGACGGGGAGACAGGGAGCTGGGACGGAGGTCTCAGCGAGTGCAGGGAGTGTGCAGGGAGCTGAGGGGTGGCAGCACCGGAGGAGGGGGGTGGTCGGCTGGAAGGCCACCCTGCAGAGGAGGGATGGGGTGTGTGAAGGCTGCAGTGGGGAGGGAGGAGAACGCCGACTCACCCTAAGCCCTGTGACTGAGCCTGACATGCCCTCCTGAGGAGAATGAAGCCGAGTGGGGCCCCAGCTGATGCCGTCAGGTTGGGGTATACATACGCCCAGGTCCCCAGAGGGACAGCAGCCTGCCTTCCGGAGAGGGCGTGACCTGTAGGCACCGCCTTCCCCATTTTGCAAGCGCTGAGCCCAGGGACCTCCCTCTGCCCTCCCTGCTGAAGGCAGCCTCTGGGTGGCTTGGTAAAGTGTCCAGACTTGAATGTGGCCTTGCACAGAGATGGAACACCCTTCCAGGTAGGACCAAGGAGCTCTGTCTCCGTTTCATAATGGTTCAAGCCCTGTCTCTCCTTCCTGGCATGTTCTTTGGGGGCTGCCCCCTCACAAATGAAAGAGGGGTGTAGTAGGTATGGGATTGGCTTCTGACGGACTGGGTTCAAATCCCGAGCGTACCATTGGGCAAGTGACTGTCTATTTCCAGATTTCTTACGTGCGGAAAAAAAAAAGAGTCTATGTGTCACTGGCGGAGGTCCCCCCCCCCCCCCCCCCGGGTTCTGCAGGAAGCTGATCCTGGGAGGTTTATTAGGGAGTGCTCTCAGATCCACACCCGGGAGGGGAGGGCCCTTCAGATCTGTCCCGAGTCAGGAGCTGATGCGGTTTGCCTTGGGAAGGAGACAGGACTAGGCAAGGTGAACGCTCTTCAGTCAAGGACAATTCTGGAAGAAGGATGGGGACTGTCAGGGTGGCAGCAGCTGGGAAAAGAAGTCCTTCAGTGGTAAATCCAGTCCTGGGCTCAGCCCCCACGTGGATCGGTTGACTGGGGGGAGCCATGAACCCCTGACTATCGTGAAAAGTTGAGACACCCTTTCTGAGGTGACAGTCTAGTTTCTATCTTCCCAAAGGGCTCTGTGATCCCAATTTTTAAAAACCATTACTTCAGGGTCTCATTCCAAGTGGAGAATGGGGCTTCCTTCACCTTCCCACGCCACAGTCTGCTTTTCCCCAGCTGGTCATGTCTGGGAAGCCCCTTCTAGACCGCTAATACCCTGGCCCTCTGAGCCCTCTCGTCCAATCCTGTAACCACTGCGCCAGTCCTAACCTAAGAGGCCGGGAGGGAGCCTGAAATGGGTGTGGACCTCGGTGTAAAACATCTGGATATAAACCCTAATCCTGCCACTCACCATCTATATGGCCTCGAGCAAGATTCTTGACCTCTGTGAGCCTTAGTTTCCTCACCTGTGCAATGGGAATAATTATACCTACATGATAACTACATTCTGAAGATGAATTGAATGAGGTGGCTTAGGGACGTGCCCTGCGTAGCACATGGAAAAGAGTAATTGACACGACGAAAATCGTTTTCTTTCCGAGATTCAATCATACTCTCCCTTTCCCTATCTGCCTCTCCTAGCACGTCTGAGCATAACTGGATGATGCCTCAAAACCTGTATGGTTTAAATCCAAGGGCTCCTCACCCTGGGACCCCCATCTGCAGTCCCCGAGTAGAGGCTGGAGCCCTCAGCAGGTTCCCTTGCTCCCGAGCTCCTGAGAAAACTCCTAATGGGTGAGAACCCCAAGCTCCTCAAGCATTCGCAAGGGGCCTTCCCACCCCGCTCTCCCGGCGGTGCTTAGCAGTGGGCAGAGCAGGGATTACTTCTCCATCTTCCAGAAGCAGAAGTGCATTCCACCCAGCAGCGCCTTCACCCACCATCCTCTTCGGCTGCTACAGTCCTTCCGTATCCCTTCCCTTGACCTGTAAACTCCTAACCAATATGGGTAAATACCTGCGCCTCTCTGCTCTCCCCTCTGCCCTTCCCCACAGCCCCCTCAGCTCTCTGTGGGCTCCGAAATTTCCTTCCCCTCAGGTGGCTCGCCTCGGGGAGGTCCACTCTTCCCCAAAGCCCAGCTGGCATTCGGATCTGCTCGCTCCCTGTTTCTTCCCCCATCTAAAATGGTTTTTTATTGTTTGCTGGACGTTACGGATGAGACGCTGTAGGTGGCCTAGTCTGTGTTTTCTTCCTTTAAAGAGTGTTGAGTTTTGTCCTAGTGGACATTATAGATGGATCCTCTTGGTCCTACCAGGCTGGTACTTTTCTTTCCCGTGGTTTTTTTTTTTTGGGGGGGGGGGGCTTTTGTCTTAGAGTATGGCATGCTTGTTAGCCCTAAGGTGGTCCCTTTCTGGAATCACACCTGAATGATCAAGTACTTCCTGAGGTCTCTCTGCTTTTTGCTGGACTGGAACCCTGTGCATAAGCCCTGCAGGACCCATAGTAGCTCAGGACAGCAGCCACCCTGCTGGGCTTTGTGGAGTCCCGCCCTGTGCAGAGCAGCCCAGTCCTCAACCGAGCTCCGTGGGGAGCCCCCGTAGATGCCACGCTCTCCGTCCAGGACCCTCTCTATGTGTTGTTTTCCTCTGCTAAGGCTTCCATGACAAAGTACCACAGGCTGGCTTGACAGAAAGTTACTGCTTACAGTTACGGAGACTGGAAATAGCAGAGTAAGGTGTCTCTGTGTATCCAAATTTCCTCTTCCTTTTTTTTTTTTTTAAACTGCTTAACTGCTTATCTATTTTTGAGAGAGAGAGAGAGAGAGCACAAGTTGGGGAGGGGCAGAGAGAGAGGGAGACACAGAATCCGAAGCGGGCTCCAGGCTCTGAGCTGTCAGCACCGAGCCCGACGCGGGGCTCGAACTCACAAACCGTGAGATTCAGACCTGAGCCGAAGTTGGACGCTTAACCGCCTGAGCCACCCAGGCGCCCCTCACGTATGTCTTTTCTGTCAATAAGGACAGTCCTGTGCTGCCTGTCACCCAGTGACTGAAAGCAGTGGCCTCATGTGTTTCATTGTTGAATTCAGGAGGGTAAGTCCAGTCCTAGAGACCCCCTCGTGCTGCCAGCAGAAGTCCAAGGCCAGCTTTCCCCCTTCTGTGCCCCAGGTCAGGGGTCAGCATTACTCTCCACGCCAAACACTTCCCTCACCCACACCTGTGAGGGTCCGGTCTTCCTTCCCTCAGACCACAGTCAGGCTGTGGCTGTCAGCAGATGGCAAGTGCACTTTGGCCTCGCTGGCTCCAAGTGTCCCTCCCAGTGCTGCCCTGGTCTGCTCACCCTGTAGACCTGAGATGGGGACCAGGTGGCAAATACCTTCCCTTTCATTTTCCTCACTGCCTTTTCCTCCCTTGCCTTTATTTGCTGCCTGAGGAAGAAGAAAATCAAATTCCCACGGGAGGTAGTCTTGATGGGGAGACAGGCAGAGAAAAAGAGAGGTGAGGACAGAAGGGGGAAGACAAAGGCCTAGAGATCTTCCACCAGAAGGCAAGTGAGGTGGAGGGGGGGGTGGGGAGAGGGAAGGGAAGCGAGGGAGGGGGACAGGGGACCAGGGCAGTGGCTGGCTTTTTTCAGGGCTTCACATGGGCCTATGCTTTGGGCCCCGAGTCTGGGTACGACCTCAGGAGAGTAAGAAACACGATCTAGCCTCCCAGGCAGCATAGGGGCCGGGGGTCCCAGCTCACTAATAGTAGAGAAGACCCAAAGGCAGGTTTATTCCCTGACCGTGGGTGGAGAGGGGTCGGCAGTAATTTTCCAGGGCCTGACATACTCTTGTTCGGCAACCGCCCACTGCCGAGTCAAGAACCGCAGCCCAGGAGGCTGTGCTGGTCACCAGAAGACTTCCTGGCAGCCTGGAAGGAGATCACAGTGTGGTGACGGGTCCGGAGCCAGAGGGAGGGGATGGGCCCTCCCTCTTCCGGAAGCAGGCCTCCTCCCTCAGGGGCCGGAAAACTGGCCTGAGCTTGTTCCCATTTCCCTGCCTCCAGATTCTCTCCAGACTAGCTTTTCTACTTACTGACCACCAGCTCCCAGTTACTTGGACACATCACCGCCCTCAGTTCCGAGCCCCAGTCCATTTCCAAGGGCCTCTCCAGGCAGGCCGAATAGCACAACTTCCCGGACTCCTCCTAGGGAGCTGCATATTCCCACCTGTGCCATTTTATGTTGCTTCTTGCTCCCGCTAAGTTCGGAGGGCGATGCTTCCGGGCCTGGTCTCCACCTGGAAACGCGAAGGAGAGGGATCTCTTTGCACACGTGGACATCTGACCTTTGGAGAAACGTTCTTTCTCCTTGCGGTCAGATCCTGGAGAGCCCCGGTGTGTCGGCTTTCAGATTTTGAGGCCCTGTCCTCAGGGTCCAGGTTCCCGGAGACAGAATTCAGATGGGTAGACTGGGTGTAGGAGGTTGGATTTCTATTAGCATCAGAAAGAAACAAATCAGGAAACTCTAAGATTATTTATAGAATGAAATGCTATAAACTGCAGCACCTCAATTCATGCACTATTCAGGGTATACAATAGTTATTTTTATCTAAATTATTTCCTGAATGAGAATAAGACTCAGATGTTAAACAACTGTTACTCTATTTAGTTTCATTTTATGGTTAATGAAACTATGAGGACAATAAGAACTTACAATCGACCAGAAAATATTATTACTGCGCTGATAAAAAAAAGAATGGTCCATAAATTAATGAGTAAAACTTGAATAAGAAATATTTCTATTCTAACATGAGAGAGGAAAATGTGAATATTAAAGGAGGAGAATGACAAGGGACAGCTCGTTACCAAGCAGGAGACAAATCAAGAAGTATGAAGCTAAGGGGTGCTGGGGGGGCTCAGTTGGTTGAGCGTCTGACTCTTGATTTCAGCTCAGGTCAGGCTCACAGGGTCGTGAGATCAAGCCCCACATCAGGGTCCACACTCAGCATGGAGCCTGCTTAAGATTCTCTCTCTCTCTCTCTCTCTCTCTCTCCCTCTGCCCCTCTCCCCCACTCATGCTCTCTCTCTCTCTCTCTCTCCAAAATAAAAAAAATAAATAAAATTAAAATAAAAAATAGAAATATGAAGATAAAATGAAACAAGACATATGAAAGGTGGTTCAGCAGGTGAGGAAGTCACAATGTAAAAATGCCTCACGTTTAGCTGGAGTTCTTGGCGTGGGTATAGATCGGACGCGTATGTGAGGATGCCATCTCCTGGAACTCTCTGGGAAGCGGGGGTCATCTGGGGTGGTGACAGCTGTCGCAGGAAAACACAGCCCTCCCTCCCTCCCTCGTTTCTTCCTTGCTGTATTCCATCAACGCTGACTGTGGGTGCTGGGCATACAACAGCCAACAAGACAGACAAGACGTCTGTCCTCAGGGGTTTACAGTCCAGTGGGACAGGCAGACATAAAGCAAGCAAACAACAAATCACGCTCATAAATATATATTTACAAAAGGACATGAAGTGCTGGGAAGAAGTTCGGGGTGCTATGCAACAGACCCCACAGTGGATTTCACTTGGGGGCTCAGGGAAGGTCGGTTAGAGGGAGAGACAACGAGGCTCCGCGCCGCAGGCTGAGCGGGGGTCCTCCAGGCGGAGCAGCAGGGCAGGCGCTCCCGGCAGAGGGGACAGACAAGGGCAAGGTCCCCAGGCAAGCTCGGTGGTTCAAGGAGCTGGAAGAAAGCCAGGGTGGCGAGAGGGACAGACTGATGCAGGAGGAGCCCTGGGGGCTAGGGAGGGGCAGGTGATGGAGTTTTAACCGGTGGCAAGAAACCACTTAAGGATATTTTTTCAGCAGGGGAGGGACTTGAAATTTACATTTAAATAAGATTACTGTGGCTGCGGAGAGGCGAGTGGGTGTGGAGTGCGTAGGTGGGAGGCTACTGTGGTCCACAAGGTCATGGGGGGCAGGGGCGGCTATAGGGCTGGGGCAGCAAGTGGGTGGATTCAAAATGCATTTCGCAGTTTGAAATTGAGACCTAGTTGAAATGAGGGGTGAGGAAGTGGAGGTGACTGCGTGAGGATCCCCTGTGTGTCTGAAACTCTCCTGTTTTACAGTTAAGGGGCGCCAGTGCTGACCTTTGAGAGGGGCGCAGTGACACTCCCACAGCCAACCTGTCAAATGGGAAGACCCCGCTCTACCCCAGGGCACTGTGCTGCCTCCCCCGCCCCCTCCCTGGGCCGGGCCGGATGCCCCTCCTGCCCTCGGAGCTGCCAGGCAAGGTTGCACTCCTACTGACCCGCTCGGCCAGTGGCCTCCACACACCAAACCAGAGCATGCGGGAAGTGTCTGCATGCACCCCTCCTTTCCCCCTACTTTGTTTCTCCTCTCTGGGTGTCTTCCAGCTTCTATTTCCGCCTCCCTCTGTCCCTTCTGCCCTTCACATTATCACCGTCACTGTCAACGGTCACTGTCTACTCGTACACCTTGAGAGCCGAAGGTGACCCTGAATGTGGTGGGGCTTCCACACCTGTTTATTAAATTGGACCGTGTGTTATAAGTGATCCAACCGCCTCGCATTCCCTGTTGGCCCCTCCGTCCTCGCGGCTGGGACCCCTCTCCCAGCCTCCCAGACAACCTATTACGTTGTCATGAATCTGCTGCCTCAGCCCCCCACCTTTCGGGTCGGGTCCCCATTATCTCTCAGCAGAATTGTTGTAAAGCCTCTGACTACCCCCCCCCCCCGTGCCTCCCCCTGCTCCATCATTTCGCAGATTTTTTTCTACTCAAAACCTCAGGGGCTGCCCACAGCCTGCTGGAGCATTGCCAGCTCCTCAGCCTGAAGACAACTTTTGGCCTTTCTCCCCAGCGCTGCTCCCACAAGGCCTCTGTGATGAAGCCTCTCAGGCTCCTTGTCCTCACCCCCACCCAGCCTGGGCACCCCCGCAGCCCTGGAACCCTCCCCAGGCACCCATCGCTGCCCGCCTTGCCCAACACTGTCTGCGCCGGTGCCCTTGGCAGAGGTGTCCCAGGAAGGAGATGGGGCTCCCAGGGAGGCCAATGAGCTCGGTGCAGGCTGAGTTTTGTTTGAGGGACTCAGGGCATCCAGGAGGCCACATCTGTATTTCCTTTCTGGGCTGGGAGCTCCCAGAGGGCAGAGTCCACGGTTGGCTCAGGTTGGCTCATCCCTGCACGCACTCAGTTGACATCTGCCAAGTAAACAAGTGAGGGGCAAATCAATGGCCTGAGGCCTGTGCTGGGGGATTCAGGAAAGGGATTGAGGAATCTGAGCGAGGGGTTGGTCCCGTCTGGGCAGTGTGCCAGGCAGAGGGGCCGGCAGGACAGCAGGAGCTCCAGCCTCCCCACCCCCACCCTGCCGGTGGGTGTCACCCTCTCCCTTCAGCAGGAGAGAGGCCCAAGCAAAGCATTTCAGAGGAGCTGGTCCAACAGCCTGCATGACACAAGCAGGAGCAGGAGAGAGAAGCTGAAGCCCTCTTCCTCTGAGCCATCTCATTCTTCATGCTCTCCAGATCCAAACAGGGACCCTGGGAAGGTGAGAATCTCAGCAACGTACACAGCTTATTGCCAGAGGGGCGAGGCGCCGGAATCAGAATAGCTCGGCCAGTCTTGGTGTTGGGGGTCGGCGTGCACGCTCAGAGACACTTTTGGAGGCAGAGCCTGGGACTGACTGGAATGGGGCACACGGTGGGGAGGCACAGTTGCCTCGGACGAGCTCACTTAGGGCTGAGTGTAGAGGGAGAGCAGAGACACAGGGCTTCCCACCAGGCCCCCAGGATGCTCTGGAACTGGGGGGCAGAGAGATGAGGAGCGGTCAACACTCAGGATGCAACCAGAAAGGAGCGGCCAGTGGGGCAGTAGGTGCAGGGAGGGCATTCCTGGAGCCCAGGAAGAAGGTGTTTCCAGGAGGACAGAGTGACCGACTGTGTCCAAGGCTGTCCGTAGGTCAGTGAGATGAGCTCTGAGAATCAACCACAGGGCCTAGCAGTGTGGACATCACGTGACCTTGACAGGAGTGGTCTGGGGACAAAAGTGATTGCAGGGGGTTCAGGAGAGAGTGCAGGGTTGGGGGGGGCGGTGGAGTAGCAAATACACTCTGAGGAGTTTTGCCTTCAAGATGGGCAGTAGCTAGAGGCTCTCCAACTGTGCAGCCACGGGAGGGCTGTTGTAGGGTGGCGATACCTGGGAGGGGAGCACTGACCATCCCGTAGGGAGCAGGTGATAGCCCGCTGACATCCATGGGGCGGTCTGAGGGGCGGGATTCAGGTGTAGGGGAGCGGTGAGTCGTTAGGCAGGAGCAGGTGGCTCACCATAGATCAGAAGGGGAGGAGGTCAAGGGTCCCGGGTGGGGGCAGGTGGAAGCAGGTAGAAAGATTTGGTAGCAGGAGCAGGACACGTTTCCATTTGACCCAGACACAGGGTGTTATGCCCACTTTAGAGGTGGGGAAACTGAGGTACAGAGCTTGCCCTGAGACTGGAAGGCAGCAGAAACTGCCCTAGTGGGAGGAGGGGAGAGACTGGGAAGGAAGGGATGGAAGGGACCATCACAGTGGTCTAGCCGGGCTGTATCCTGGAGGCAAAGGGCAGAAAGAGCTGCATGGGCTTTAAGGTCCAGTTGAAGCTGGGTCTCAGCCACTCACTAGCTGCAGTTAAACAGGTCAGTCTCAGCTCCCTCCCCTGGAAGGGGGTGTTACCTGCATCTACTTCCTGGGGTCACTGTGAGAAACAAGGGAGCAGCACCGAGCTGGCTTCTAGTGAGCCCCGCACAAATGGAAGTGCCTTAAACGCAGGCATCAGTGGAGCCTTGGAGGAGGGGGCCTTCAGTGATGCCAAAGACCGAGCACCCTAGGATGCGGTGGGAGGAGCCCTGTGCAAGTGGGGAGGGCCTGGGCTTACTCCCTGTGGGCCTGCGTGTGGTCCAGTCACCAAGGCCTGCGTGGTTCCGCTCCAACCCACCAAGTGTGCCTCCCCCACCTCAGGGTTGTCCTCTTGCTGGTTCTGGCACAGGCTGCAGCTGGGGAAGTGGGGCAGGAGGGGCAGGAGGGAGTGGAGTCCCCAGAGAGATCCCGAGGGAACCCTTCTGGGAGAGGGGCAGAGCCGGAGGGCCCCCGGAGAAGCCCAAGCTCAAAGCTGGCTAGGGGGGGCGTCTTCTCTCCGTATGAAGACCCCCGAAGCAGACAGCTGGCCCTGTCCTCGAGATGTAGCTGCCTGCCACCTGGAGTCACCGCCGGGTCTGGATTCCCCGGGCCAGTGGCTCAGCAGCGAGGAAGGGGAGGCCTGCTCCCTGGGCAGGAAAGAGCCTCCTTCTCTTCCTCCTGAGAGCCAGCTCAAGTCCCAGCCTCTCTGAAGCTCAGGCCTACCTGTGCAGCAGCAGCATGGAAACCTGTCCAGGTAGGACACTCTCAGAGCCTTGGCCGTGCAGTGCTCTCCCCTACAGACTGCCCTGTGGCCACAGGCTCTCATGGCCACAGGCTCTCATCTATGGCCACCGGTCTCACATTTTGGTCTCTCTCCTGGACCAGCCCGCAGAGCAGGCCCGGTGTCTCCAGGTGGCCTCTGTTTACAAGCCTGGGTTGGAAGTCTGGGAGGGCATGAGGCCCACTTTCTCTGGCAGGACCCAATGCCTCTTTGGCTCCTTCAGGAAAAGCCCAGCACAAACCATCCCATCCTGAGCTCTGCAGTGGACCCACAGGCAAAGCCACCCATTCTGTGGACCTACAAGGTTCAGTGTGCTAGGACTTCCTCCGCTCCTGGGTGACTGTGGCCCCCGGGGGGGTCCTCTGGGTAAGGCAGGTAAGTACCAAGCCAGGCTGGCTCAGGGACTTCTGGGAAGTTTCGCTGACTTCCCTTATTATGGAAGCAGGAGGGCACTGAGATGGCGGGAAGGGGCTTGTCTGCCACCTTTGTGGAGCTACTCATTTGAACAGGGGCTGGGGACGTTTCATCAGGCTAACCCAGCTCGAACCGCCTCCAAGCCCTGCTTTCCCGGTAACAACAGCATCTGCTGAAAGCAGAAGGCATTGTCAGAACAGACTGAAGGCCCATGCCTGCAAGTTCAAAGTGGTCTGTCCCCAGAGGTCTCATCTAAGATGACATCTTCTCGGGACTGGTGTTTTGTGACTCCTGGGGAGTCCCCAGTGGGAGCTGGGCGCACTGATGCTGTGGACCAAGGACGGTGCTTTGGTCCGTGTGGGCCCGCCCCTCAGCAAGCATGGAGGCTTCACAAGGACCCCGTGTCAGATTGACTATCTGACTGCACCTCAGTCACAGCAGGAGGCTAAAATGCTCCAAGGTCAAAGAGAATCCGGGGAGGCTTGGGCCCTGAAGGGGAGCCGGTGCAGGTTCAAGCAGTCCCTTGCCTGGGAGTGCACTGCAATCCCAGATCTTCCAGGGGAGCCCCCTACAAACCCCAGGTAAGAACCAGGTTGTGACCTTGGGTGGGTGGAGGGAGGGATTACGATGGGATTTCTGCTTCCCACCTGCTTCCTGGGGCTCTCAGCTCCCTTCTTCCCTCTCCTCCCTTCAGGTCCTGGCTCTGCCTCCCCACGGATCCAGAGATCCAGCCAGCTGAGCCCTGGAGGGGTGCACCCACCCTCCCCTCCTGCCCTCCTGCCGGAGGAGAGCTGCAGTCTCCTTTGGATCTTTTTGCGGTCTGGGCTTGCTGTTCCTCTCAACAGTAGTCAGGAAGCCCTTACCCCAAAAAGTATCTGCGGGAGGCCTTGTCTACAGGGGTGATGCCCCTCCAAAGAGTCCAGGTGTGTCACAGACGAGGGACAGCAACAAGTGGGAGTCATCAACCTAGCTTTCCCGTAGAGCTGCTGGTTGGCCTCAGGACAAACGCTGAGCCTCTCTGTGCCTCAATGCTCTGCTACACATTTAATCATTTATCTGTGCACAGTGTCTAGTGGGAGGTTCCATCAGGTAAGGAAAAAACAAGAGTGGCTCGATTAAAGGTGTGGACACTGTGTTGGTGGCTTAGCTCCCAGCCTGCTGTCTCCTATTTGTAGACCATCTATCTCCCTCTGGGCTCCTTTTGGGGAATTGCTTCTCCCACCCCACGGGCACGCCTGGTGAGATTGTCACTCAAAGCACCTTGCCTTGTCCTGCTCCCTCGGATAGGAGACCCAAGACAGGCCTGGGAATTGGAATCCTGGATGGAGGGACGCAAGATTGGGAACAAACTGATCCCAGCAGCTGTGCTAAAGAGAAGACTGAGCTTGGGCCTTCTGCGTCCCCTGAACTGCCTAGCGCCCGCCCTTTCTTAGCCTGGACCTTCAAGTGCCCCCCTCCTGAATCTGGTGAACCACCCCCAAATCCTTCCAATAAAATCCTCATTGCTTTAGTTAAGCAGTCAATATTGTTGCTTGCTTCGGGATACAGAGACCTCTAGGGGCAGGAGGTGGGATTGCTTACCCCGGAGAGGGGGAGGGGGGCGGCTGGCCTGGGGGCTTGTTACCATCCCTGGGGAGGCTCACACAGCGTCAGCCCCTAGGGGACAGGGGACAGAGCAGACGCCCCTAGGGGACAGGGGACAGAGCAGAGGGCGAGGACCACATACAAGGCCTGGGTTAGGGCCCAAGGAAACATTCCCAAAGGGGAGAACAACATTGGGATGGACAGAGCAGGACCTACACAATGTGGAGAAGTTTAAAATAAAGGAACACAGGGTCTTTGCTTTCTTTATCTGGGGATTTCCTTATCTGGAATCCTTCTACCCAGCCCTGGGGAGCTACTGTGCCTGGGCAGCCCAAGGTGGGGGACACGATCTGAGGCCTCCCCAGACCTGCTACCTGCTACAGGTCACACCACAGCCACAACCTGCGAGAAACAAGGCAGCAGGAAGTTTCCTTCCTTATGCAGAAGCCGCCAAGAGGCAAGTCTAAGCCAACACCAACACATGAACTGGTGTGTGGCCCACACTGAATTCAAAGGTGCTGAAGGATCCTAAGTGGGGCTGTGGGTTCACTGTGGGGATTCAGGAAGAAGGGCTGGGTGTATGGGGACCTGTAGCTATTGTCTCAGTGAGATCAACTGAGACCCCCCCCCCCCCAGATGCAGCCAGACGTGAGTGGGAGAAGGCAGGATGGTGACAAAGTCTGCAGGGCTGACCAATACCTGTGACTGTGAAACTCCCTCCCCTGGTGCTACCCTGACCTCCCATTCCCACCCAGCTGCTGGCTGGGCCTGGCTTGGCCACCTGCCCCCCAACATGCCTGGGGGGGAATGTGTGTGCAGCTCAAGGGTGGCATCGTGTGGTCATAGTGAGGTAGTGCACCCCACAGCCTCCAAAGTGCTCCACTTCTAGGTCGCTCCACCAGCGAGACCCTGGGCTGGACTCTGCTCTAGGAGGGCAAGGTCTACAGATTTTCCCACAGAACCAGGGTTTCTTTGAGAAGCAGTCCTGAGACTGATGAGGGATGGTGGAGAGAAGAGAGAGTGGCCACAAGGAGTGGTCACCGCCCTAGAAAGGCAGGCCCCCGACTGAGCCTAGGAGTGTCAGCTCTGGGGAGGCACTGGCTTGCTGCCTGTGCATTGTGACGTCTCTGCATTTGTGCGTATGTGTCCATCTGGCAATACGTTGTTTGACTGAAACCAGCCGTGGTTGCGTGCCCCCTACCTAACCCACCCAAGCAGATGGGAGGTGTGCTGAGAGCCTGAGGGTTGAAGTAAGTCAACAAGGATGTGGGGGTGGAGGAGTAAGTCTGCTAAAAGGCTGAGCCTTTGGGAGAGGGAGGAAGGAGAGGGGGAAGTGGCCTGGAAAGGGCAAAAGAAAGTCAAGAAAGGAACAGGAGAGAGGGGGAGAGCGCGCGATGACATGGGAAGTCTCTCCAGGTGGCTGGTGTCCCCCAGCAGCACCCGGCGAGGCATCCTTCTGATCCACGCTGGGCCACCCTGCCGGAGTCTCCTTGCATGGGTCCACTTCCTTCTCTGGGCTGCTACTTCTGCACCTGTAAAATGAGACAAAGTGCTGGATTCGTCTCAGCCATCTCCTCCCCTCCCAGGCCACCTCCCCGGCAGGCGAGGATGGGGGCCCAGCAGCGGTCCTTGAGAGGGGGAGCCGTTGAGGGCACCGGAGGGTGTGCCGGCCGAGGGTGGGGGCAGGCTGAGCGTGAGCGCCAGGCTCTGGGAAGAAGGAGTCAGAGAAATTACCAGTAATGAAAACCTGTAAGTTTCTCCAAAATACCATTTAAATAGAAATGTCAAGTGCACCTGGAGTTATTACACCCTGGAATCCGAATGACATATAGTCCGATATACCAACGTGATAATATCCCGAGCATGTATGGCAATACGGCCGTGCGTTAATCCTGCCTTTTTCCACCGTGAGCTTGCGCATCCCACGGGGCCTACAGAGCCTCCTTTGTTCTTCCCAGAGGTGGCTTCATGCCGATGGGGCCTGTGTAGTCGCAGCGGGAAGACCAACGTGCTCCCAGAATGGAGCTCTTGTGTCAGTAGCAGGGGCATGGACAGTTGTCACTTGGTGCTTTCATTTTTGCCCAATCTGGGGTGTGACCTAGTCCCCTGGAAGCTGCTAGGCCCGACCACCAGCCCCTCCCTTCTCCGCCACCCTCCCACTCTATCCTTTCCTTCTCCCACTCCTCCTTCCCCGTCTCTTCTTTCCCAGCAGCTAGGCCTTGTTCTGCCAAGGATACCCTCAGACATGGTTCTTCCCTTTGAGAGCCCCTACGGGTAGTGGGTACTCCTCCTGCTGGCTATGCTCCTTAGCTGCAGGGTTTGGGGCTGGGAAGGGGGAGCAGATCGTTGCATGAGCTGGAAGCAGCACGGTTAGTGGTTGGTGGGCAGGGGGCTTTCAGAATAGGGACAGAACATCCAGGCCAGTACAGCACCTCAGGATGGACCCTGGGCTTGTCGTACCTACAGCGTAGCCCGTGCCCGTCCCCAGGATGTAAAGCCACATTTGCTCTTAGAGCAGGAAATCTTCCGGACTCCTTTTAAGGAAGTGGGATTTTTAAGGTCAAGGTTGCACAGTTCGCACAATGCAGGAATCCCTTCCCAAACCCCATACTCCTGTGCTCAGCCTTGTAGGACAACAGGTCTAGAAGTGTAGTCCCGGTATCAGCAGCTTCAGCATTACCTGGGATCTTATTAGAAATGCACATTTTCTGGGCACCTGGGTGGCTCAGTCAGTTGGGTATCTGACTTGATTTCAGCTCAGGTCAGGACCTCACGGTGTGTGGGTTTGAGCCCCGCGTCAGGCTCTACGCGGACAGTGTGGAGCCTGCTTGGGATTCTGTCTCCCTCTCTCTCTCTCTCTCTCTCTCTGCCCCTCCCCTGTTCTCTCTTTCTCTCTCAAAAATAAATAAATAAACATAAAAAAAAAAAGAAATGTACATTCTCAGGTCCCGGTGCCAATGGTTAGCGCTGGTGGGATCATGAGAGAGACTGGAGGAATCTAGAGGTTGGGAATAAAAAAGGCTGGAGATATCAAAGTAGCCAAGGAGTAAGGTTTTGCAAGGGAAACTTTGGGGGAAGGTAAAGAAAGAAGAAAGTAAACCAGACACTGGGCCTTCCCTCCGGGCAAAAGGGCAGCCGACATTTGGCAGGAGGCCCTCCGGGACAGAGGTGAGCCCTCCAGCCCCCGCGCCGGGAAGAGGTGCTGGGGAGGTCTGGGGGCAGCCTACTTTGAATGCTCTGGTTTTTCCAGATATCTGGATGAGGGAGACCAACTAATCGATTACTCTGAGTCACGAGATCAGGAGGGCATGGAATAATTGGCTGGAAAAATGCCCCTCCGGATGATATTTCTGCAACTAAGAAAAAGACATTTACAAGCAGTCTGTTGGAGATACAAAGAAGGGAAATTCTGACACAGAAAATGGAAAATCACAGCACCATATCCGTTACTGCTCATGTAAATGTGTGCGAAATGCCATGGGAAATTTCTTTCCTTTTTCCAATTTTGAAATATTTCAAACATACAGAAAAATATAAGGAGTAATATAACAAAAGCCTTGCACCCACCACCAGAAATAGCAAATGTGAACTTAGGGCCACGTTCATGTCGGATTCTTTAAAAAAAAAAAAAAATACAGCCTTACGAACATGGCACAGTCCCCTTTGTCTCCCTTTTCCTTCCTCCAAAGATGCAGGAGCTATCCTAAAATTGGTGGGTATTCTTCTCGTACATATGTTCATACTTTATCACATATGAATTACTCATACATGACACCTAGCAAGGTTTGGAGTGCTTCTTAATTTCCATAAGTGGTATCACACTGAACCTATCACTCTGGAACTCACTTTTTTATCGCCTAACATGATGCTTCTAAGGTCTGCTCATGTGGCTGCAGGAAATCCAACTCATGCATTTTAACTCATGAATAACAATAAACTGTATAAAGAGACCACAATTCATCCATCAACCATTGGACATTGAAGTTATTTCTTTTTCTTTCTTTCTTTCTTTCTTTCTTTCTCTCTCTCTCTCTTTCTTTCTTTCTTTCTTTCTTTCTTTCTTTCTTTCTCTCTCTCTCTCTCTTTCTTTCTTTCTTTCTTTCTTTCTCTCTTTCTTTCCTTCATCATCTCTATACCCAACGTGGGGCTCGAACTTATGACCCTGAGATCAAGAGTCACCTGCTCTTCCGACTGAGCTAGACAGGCGCCCCAACTGAAGTTATTTCTAATTTTTCACTGTCCCAAGTGATTCTGCAGTGAATATCCTTGAACTTGTTTTTCTAGAGTATGTCCCTAGAAGTGGTGCTGCTCGCCCTTGGGAGAAGGCATTCCCAGTTATAGACATGTTGCCAAATTGCTCACAAGCTTGGCTGGACCAGTTCACGCTGCCATCAACGTGGGTATGATACATCCTAACGCGTTCCTTATTCAGTGCGCTCCTGGGTTGTAGTCTTTCCTGAATGTAAAAGCAATTATAAAGATCTTCTCAAGTTCATTTCTGACTTTTCTCCTAACTTTACTTTCTCTTCAAGGCTTCGGTTCTTCAGACACAAATTCTCCTACCACTGGGGTTTTCCCGAATCTGAACCCAGTGGCCAAGAAGAGATGACTGGCATGGGCACCGTAAGGTGAAGTGGTGTGTGTGTTCGTTCGTGCGTGTGAGTCTGTGTCTGTATCTGTGTGTGTAGCTTTGTACCAAAGCCAACAGGAAGACGGACTGGGCAGGGTAAGTCTTTCACAATGTCTGCTCAACAATGCATAAAACCAGGAGAAGGGTACCCGGTATAGCCTGGAATCTACTCTCATGCCCCGGGTCCCTTCCGCTCCCTGTCTCATTTGGTATGGGTTAGGGAAAGACTGGTCCCAGGACGTCAACCTGCCGTTCTGTCTTTCTGCTCCCCCCCAACCTCCAAATACTTCCTAAGCCATGTAAACAGGGAAAGAGGTGTGCTGTGCAGGGGAGGGACAGTTCCCGCGTGCTCCATCTGGGGGAAAGGGCTGACTTTTTGGCCCTGAGCCGAAGAGCTCTCTGTCCGTGCCAAGGGCTGCCTCCTGCGTCTGGCCGTATAGGGTTGGGAGGACTGCCAAAATCCTAGCCTGGACAGTGACGATGGACAGCCTAGGTCATGGCCACTGACCCTGACCCTCAAGCCCAGGGCCGTGCAGAAACGGTCTGGGCTGCCTTCCCTCCTGGGCCCTGAAGCAGGGAGCCTTCAAAGCCCCTGAAATAAACTTGGGAAGAGGGGGATAGATTGAAGGGACCTCCACAAAATCACCTGTCTCACACTAGAGGTATTTGAAGAGGAAGGAACCCAAAGTGAGCGAAAAGTTTCAGTTCACAATTCCGAGGAAGTACGGAGGGCCTTGATCCGAGGACTATTTTTGAATGGGAGTTTTGTTGCCCCCTTAATGCTTTAAGTATGGCCAGCATGAGGTGTTTGTTGGGGAGGGGGGGGAGTACTGTATTTATCCTTCTTCAAAAATATGAAGCCTGAGACCCTTGGCTTTCTGGTTCCACAGAGTCTATTGGCCCTGAACAGCCTGCCCTCGTGGGCAACAGGTAGCTTACTTCAGGCTGGAGGATACCCTTATGCCAAGGAGATCCCCAGGGGAGACCTCACCTCTGAGCCCTGGTCCACCGGCCAATGAGGATGGGCGGAGGTGACGTCACTACATCCTGTTTCCCAGCCCAGCCTGAGAGGATGGCACCAGCTGAGGAAAAGAGCCAGTGTCAGTGACGGATGCCATGACCGATGTCAGTAGAGAAGTGGTGTAAGGCAGATGAGTCAGCAGCAAGTTTAAGCAACGAACAATTGCACCATGGGGTGTTTCTCAAATTCTTGTCTACTTTTAGAAAGTATGCAATACCATTCAGCTGAGCATCTTGATTCTGAAATAGCTACAGAAAATGTGAAAAATGCTGTGGGTGAAGATGTGCCCGCCCGTGCCTCTTTTCTAAAACAATAGTCAACAATTGTGCTGCGTGTCCCTCAGCAAGTCTTCCGACCTGGCTGTTCCTTCGTTTCCTCGTCTGTAACATGAGGGGAATGTATGAAAAATGTCTCTGGAGATTCCTTCCAGTCTAACATTCTGTGATTTGGTATCATGCTCACATTCTTAATCCTGGCTGGGTATACACAATGCCAAGAACACCAGCCAATTCAGTTGGTGTGGACAAAACGTCCCCTCCAATCAATTCTTTGGCACAGTGTCGATAAAACAACTAGTTAATTGACACAATTTTTCATTTCACAACTGGTTGCCCTGGCATCAGCTTGACCAGCGGTTCCTCCGCGGGGGGTGTCCTGACAGGCTGCATGTCTGGAGCAGTTATAAGGTGTGTCACAGGCAATTTGCTGTTGCTAACGAACTACCGAGGTTTTGAAGTGACTGATGAGTTTTTTATCAATTAGGACAGAGTCAATGTATGCCTGTGATAATCTCTATCACTCACTTGCATTCTGATATCCTACCCCATAGGGAAGGAGAAGGGTGGGACCTCTAGCTTCCAGCCGGGGATTGCCTGTGGTCCTGAGCCAATCAGAGATGCCCATGGGAGGTTATCGTGTGTTGCACACGTGAGTATCATCCGTCACCTGCAACGTGGCACTTGAGGATGACTGATAGAAACCTCTGATACGTAGTTAGACGGCAAGCTTTGGAGACCGGGGCCCCGGAACAATCTGATCCGGATGGGGACGGCCGTCAGTATCCTATGATCCAGCTGCAAGCCAATGGAGAAAGAAAGCGCTGAACAGAGTACAAAATGAGAGGCCTGCTCATTACGCCTATCTCTTGATCCAACAACTATTTCACCATAATCCGTTCAGAGTTGGAGAAGGGGAAAGGGGTGTGTGAAATCATGTTTATTGAGCATGTAGGTGCAAAGTCCTGTGTCAGATACTCATGGCAGGTTTCAGTGCTACCCGCCGTGTACTTTCTGTTCTTGGCTGGCCAGTGGGATTTGCACTTTGTGGTTTGGAATATTCATGTAATATTCGGCCCAGTGACTTGCAAGTACAAGCAATGTGCGTCAATTCAATGCCGCCGACCTGGACTGCTAGCTTTAGACCCTCCAGAGTCTCCCCTTCCTCTACCGTAGGGACTGGCAACAAACCAGGGGCTGTTCCATCATCAGCTGACTCCTGGGGGACTACAGAGCAGAGTCCCCAGCCAACTGTGATGCACATGAATGACACATCACACGGGAGGATAACGTAAAACTTGGTTGATATAAGCCACGAAGATTTTAGGGTTGCTTGTTACTATAGCACGACCTAATTTTATGCTGACCAATGCGATGTTTTGTATTACATGGTAACGTAGTGGGAAAATGTGAGCTTTTGAGTTTAAGAGACTTGGCTCGAATCTTAACACTCACTGACCTTGAACAAATCCATAACTTCTCTGGGTCTCAGCCTTTTCATCTATAAAATAGTAGTTTTTGATTCCAATCTCGTGATGCGATTCGTTTTGGAAATGGTATTTATAAAATACCTAGCACAGGATTTGGCACATAATAGATGTTCGATTGTAATTATTTTAATTTTCACTGATTCCTCAAAATAGGCCAATGGGTAAACAGAGACCACAGGAGTATAAGAGGAAGGCTCATTAATTATTGATGTTTCAAATGCCATGATACGTTACAGGGGACACTGGCCAGGGACCCCAAGGGTAAGCGGATGTGTGAAGTTATCTGTGCCCACCCTCCCCCAAGCTCAGAGAAGCTCTAGAAAGGAGAAGAGGCCCCAAGGATACCATGTCCAATTTAGCCTTTCTATTGCCAGAGGAAAGGAGGATTTCACTTACAGAAGCGATTCTTGATAACTTCAGCATATAGAACGAGAGTACGGCAGTGGTGTAGGCTGGAGCACTGTTAGTTTCACTGAAGCTTGTTATCCTATGAAGCAAAGTGCCAGCCAAGGTCTTTCCCAAAGGTCCAATGAGCTGAACTCTTCCCTCAGATCAGCTTATTAGTAGCATCATGCCCACTTCAGCCAGCTCACTCAGGACCCAGGAATAATCTGGAGAACAGAATACAGAGGAAGGGAGACGAAGAGAATACACATGGGGTGGAGGAGGGGGGATTGAGGGGCCCTTTGCCTCCTCCTGCTCCTGACCAAGCCTGGCCTGATACAGCAGCAGGGGCAGAGCCGGGGAGAAGGGGACAAACTCTACAAATCAGAGCCTGCCTGCCTTCTCCCTTCTTTCTCCTTCCTTCCTTCCTTCCTTCCTTCTTCCTTCCTTCTTCTTCCTTCCCTCCTTTCCTTTCCTTCCTTTCCCTGCCTGCTTTCCTTCCTTCCTTCCTTCTTTCCTTCCTTCCTTCCTTCCCTCCTTTCCTTTCCTTCCTTTCCCTGCCTGCTTTCCTTCCTTCCTTCCTTCTTTCCTTCCTTCCTTCCCTCCTTCCTTCCTTCCTTCCTTCCTTCCTTCCTTCCTTCCTTCCCTCCTTTCCTTTCCTTCCTTTCCCTTCCTCCTTCTTCCTTCCTCCCTCCCTTCCTCCATTCTTTCTTCCTTCCTCTTTTCTTTCCTCCCTTTCTTTCTTTCTTTCTTTCTTTCTTTCTTTCTTTCTTTCGCTAGTTTACCAAGGTATGCATAGCTTTTGGCAAAGCCATTTCTTTCATTGGTAAAGCTATTCCAGGGATAGGGTAAAAGAAATCAAGTTTGTCTATGGGAAGAAAATAGCCCTCTAAAACCTTAGACAGCTATGAGAAATAAAAACAAAACTAAACATAAAATAAAAATAATACTGATAAAAACTTTGACCAGATGGGCTGTGGCTTCAGCCCCTCTATTGAGATGATGAAGTAAAAGCTTTCGCTGAAGTCAAAAAATTACATGTAAATATTGGCTTTTATAAAGCTGCAAGAGTCTGTAAAAATCCTCAGTGGAAGCAGTGGTCTTTCACGGTTGTGGATTACAGGGAGCAGTCTCCAGCTGCCTAGTCTTGCAGAGGAGAGGACACTGGGGACTCAGCTGACTGCCCCATGCAGTGGGGCTGCTGGAGGAGGGACACAGAGCTTTGAATCATCTATGGTTAGACTACATTGCGTCCCCTCAAAACTCCCATACAGGGGCGCCTGGGTGGCTCAGTAGGTTAGGTGTCGCACTTCAGCTCAGGTCATGATCTCACGGCTCATGACTTTGAGTCCCACGTCAGGCTCTGTGCTGACAGCTCAGAGCCTGGAGTCTGCTTCAGATTCTGTCTCCCTCTCTCTCTGTCCCTCCCCCACTCGTGCTCTGTCTCTGTCTCTCTCTCAAATATAAATAAACATTAAAAAATATGTTTTAAAATTCCTATACTGGAGCCCCAACCCCAGATGTGACTGTATATGGAGACAAGGCCTTTAAGAAGGTAAAGTTAAATAAGGTCATAAGGGTGGGGCCCTAATCCAATAGGACGGGTGTCCTTATGAGAAGAGACACCAGGGATGTTCACACACAGAAAAAGCCATGTGAGGACACAGTGAGAAGGCGGCCATCTGCACTTCTCACCAGACATTTACCCTGCTGGCACCTTGGTCTTAGATTCCCAGCCTCCAGAACTGTGAGAATATAAACTTCTGTTATTTAAGCCACCCAGTCTGTGGGGATATGTTACGGCAGGTCTGGCCAACTAACACAATCTACCGAGAATCGCTTGTTTTCTGTTTTTTGTCTGCTTATTGATCAGTTTTGCAATGTAAGACACCTTTCCACAATTCTTCAGACCCTCTCAGCCCTGCCTGAGATTCTCAGTGGTGCCAGTCACCCCGCTGCGAAACCAAAGGGTAAAACCTCGCAGGCTGAGTCACAATATTGGCAGATTACCATAGCGGGGGAGGATGGAAGCTGAACACGGGAGAACTCAGCTCTCTCAGCCTCTGGCTGTAGGATCGTGGACAAACTCTCGACCCTCTCTGCCTCAGTGTCCGTGTCTGTAAATTGGGGGCAAAAGTACCATCCTCCCTTACAGGATCACAGTGAGGATAAAGCAAGATAATGTGACAATAAGCCCATAGCACCTTGCTCAGGGAGCCGTCCTTCCTGAAGCCCAGGCAGCCTGGCGGGGAGCCGGATCTGCTCGCCCTGGCAGCGGTGGGGGTCGGGGTACCTGGGAGGGTAGGATCTTTCCTCCCCGGTGACCTGCACTGGGCGGGGGAGGAAGTTATCTGGCTAGGACGGCTCTCTTGCCATCAAGACCTGCCCCCAGTTGAATTCTTCTCTCTCCTGCTTGTTCCCAAACAAGATGAGAACTTCCTCCTCTGTGGAGAACGTTGCGCATCTTCATAAATAAGATAATGAAGTAAAGCTTTCACAGACAGCCTGGTTCTCAGCAAGCCCTCAATAAACGTTAACGATTCCTGTCTACACACCTCCCACCAGCCGTTTTCACGCCACCCCTCAGTGCAATTGTGGTTACAGGGCTGAGCGTAATTTGCACCCTTTAGATAGGAATGGCACTGAGGAACTTTATTAATCAACTTGGTGCGGCTTTTCTAAGAGGGAAAGCTGTGTTCACGCCCACGTCTTCCCCAAGCTTTCCCGAACACCTGGGATTAAACAGGCTGAAGCCCACCCCCTAGTGACTCCAGCCGAGGGGCAGCAAGGCCCGGCAGTGGTCCTTCCTGACCTCCTGATCTTCCTCACCACGTGGGCTGTTGGACAGCTCGGCTTTGTGGCTTTACTGAACTCCAGCCGGCTTGCCTCAGGGCTCTCGCGTCCTTCACCAGGACTGAGAGCACTCGTGACCGTGACCGGGAGGAGATAGAAACCAGCGCAGACAGGAGGAGATCTGCAGCCGGAAATGGCTCCACTGACAGGTGGACTGAACCCAGGGCGGGTTGCCTCACTGAGTCAAACTCAACGAGCTGCGACCTCTGGGCCGTGGTGCCGTGCGTCTGACACCCTGGGTCAGGCTGAAAAATGACCGAAAGCTCTTCCAGCACTTTTCTGCTTGAACTTCCCCGGGATCGTGCTGAGCACACGGGGATGCTCGGGTAGACGTCCCTTTTTGCTCTGTGTCACCTTCTGCTTAAAAAGTACTTTGAAAGCCATGTTCTGGGATGGCCTGCTTTGTACCCACAAAAGAGCAGGCTCTGCAGAGTCCAATGACATTAGGGGTCAGCTTACAATCTAACCTTGTCAGGGACCTGCTTGCCAAGGGACCTCTCAATGGAGATTAGAGATAACTAACTCCGCAAATAGCTGACACTGAGGAAGGAATTCAGGTAAGGAGACTCTTCCTGCTGATTCAGAAAAAGGCGGTCACAAGTTTTGAACATTCTAGAAACATCGCACCTCACTATAATTTACTCTCTCTCCTTCTCTCTGCAGACTACAAGGAAACAGGGCTAAGACAAAGACAAAAACAGAAGAAACCGAAGCCCTCTTCCGAGAAGTTATAAGGGGGTCAGGAGAGGTCCTTAATTGAACACTGGAGATCAAGGCTGGAGAAAAGCCGAAGACCAGGACCCTTGACAAATCCGATCAGATTTGGCACACAGCTAAGAAAGTTAAAAGACTCAGAGTCCGTGAATTCTCCAGAAGCCTAAGGAGGACCAGGCTTACACTAAATAAAGGACCCCAGCACGGGGAACGAAGACACCGGTTTACGCCTAGGTGCTGGCATTTCTCTGGCTTTCACCCCAACTGCATATCTTATTTAAAAATAATATTTTTAATTCTTTGTTCTTGGCTACTTTAATAAAAAGCCTTGTTTTCATTTATTGAAAGAATACCAGTGCCACTGATATCTGAAGCACACTTCAATCACTAATGCCTTCGGGGAACTAAGCCCAGCTTATCACTGATGCCTTCGGGGAACTAAGCGATTCAAGCCCAGCTACCTGGTGGCAGTTTGGTCTACGCACACAGACGAACCTCAAAAGGCCTAGACAATCTGTGTTCAAGAGAACGGTTGTTCTGTTCTGTGTTGTCAACCCACAGAGTTCTGGTAAATGCCGTAATGTTTGACCAGTACTCATTAATAAACCCCACCCTGGCAGGGAAAAGATTTTAAAGCCTGAAAATACGGATAACCAATGTTCTAACCACGAGTGAACTGACCGTGAGGGGGAATCGGACACAGCATTTCCCTGGGGTGATGCTCCCGAGCCTTAGGAAAAATGGGAGTAATCGGTCCAGGCAATAGGGCCAGAGGGAGGCCCAGGACTTCTGGCAGATCTTCTTCCTCTGGCTCCATTTGTTTAGGTGGAAGGGACGACAGGAATGTTCCCTAAAATCCTCACACACACAGATTGGTGTAAGTTCTGTAGCAGAGACGGTGGGGACGTTCTGTGCAAAGTGAACTCCGACTCCTTGCAGGTTCCCAGAGCCCAAGCAAGATCCTTGGGGTCCTGAGATATCCTGGGGCAGCTCCTTGGCTCGGAGATGTAGACAGGGAAACACTGGGATCCCAACAAAGAGATAGAAAAGTACCCGGTGTCAGAAACACATCTTTCTCACCAGATATCCATGTACTCGTCCACACTCCCAGCTCTTTTACCATCTCTCGCGAGAGAGACGTCAGGGCAGGATGTGGAGTAGAACTCCTCCAGCAGCCTGAGTTCACTGCGCGCGAATACGAGAGGCCTGGAGTTGCCAAAGCGGAGCCCCCGCGGCGGAGCCCCCGCGGCGGAGCCCCCGCGGCGGAGCCCGGCCGGATCTATGTTTCCCCATCGACCTTATGGATCCATCCATCCTCCCATTTGACTCCTCTTTCATTCGAAAGGGGGCTGGGACAGTTGGAAAGGTGTTTAGCCTCAGCACTGTGCCCTCCCCTTCCCTGCACCCCCAAGGACCCCAGCCACCCTTCGCTGTGATTTTTAATTTCATGTGTTAACCGGGCTGGGCCAAGGTGTCCGGGTAGTTGGTCACACCTTATGCAGGGAAGGGAAGGGCGTTCTGAGAGGGTGTTTTTGGGTGAGGTTAACATTTGATTAAGTGGACTTGGAGTAAAACAGACTGCCCTCTATAATGTGGGTGGGCCTCGTCTAATCAGTTGAAGGCCTGAATTGCAGAAAAAACAAACAAAAAAACGACCAACCATCACCAAGTAAGACAAATTTCTCCAGCAGACAGCCTTCAGTCTTGAACTGGAACGTCTGTCTTTCTGGGCCTCCAGCCTGCCAGTCCACCCCGCAGATTCTGAGCTTGTCAGCCTCCATAACCACATGAGCCGATTCCTTATTAGATTACCCTTTCGGTTGTGTTTCTCTGCAGAATCCTTACTAATACATTTGCCCACAGGAAAGTAGAGTGGGTCCCTGGGCCCAAATGTGGAGAAGGGATGGGAGTCCAGCCAGGAACATTTCAAAGGGGCCAGGAGCCCAGACCATCGGTGCGCTGCTTCCGTCCTTCATTTTCCAAAATATGATCTGTCCCTCCTCCCGCCCTGCTGACACCTACACCTTTTAGCAACCAGTGTGTCAGTGGCTTGGGGCTTTAGGGCATAGCTCCCCAAAGCCTGTTTGCTGCAGGTCACAGCCTCCTTCTTTCTGTGGGCCCGGCCCAAAAGGAAGGACTGCTCTTGGGCTGCAGAGCAGGGACCTCGGTGGTCGGGAGACGTGGCTAGTTGTTAACCAGTCCAACCGCAGGATCAGGAATGACAGCATTCGCCTCTCCTGCACACTGAGCTGCCGGGGGATGAACAGAGAATCACAGACGTGAAGTGCTCCGTGAACGGGACGTGTGATGCAAATATGAAGTGCTGTCACCCCAGAGTCACTCGTTTCACAAGCCCACTGTCTGCCAAGAGCTGTGCCGGGAAAGCCGAGGATGAAAGATACGATCTGTTCTCAAGGAGTTCTAGGGGCTGAGATGGACCAACAGACAAGGGAGTCTAATAGGGTGTGGGTGTGCCTGGGAGACCCGTGTCCTGGGTGAGACGGTCATGGTCCCAGAAGAGGGACTCCTTCCTCATCTCAGAGCAGTGGAGGAGGGCTTCCTGCAGGAGGTGACCTTTCTGAAGGATGGGCAGAATTTAGCCAGATGAGGAAAAAGGGGAAGGGTGTTCCAGGCAGAGGAACCTGCAGGTGCAAAGGCACAGAGAGCTGACACGTCTGGAGTTATGGCCCCCGGCCGTCAGCAGCCAAGTTTTGGGCCAGGAACATGAGGAACAGAGGATGAGGGTACAGCCTAGGGGATGTGGAGAGGCAGGTAGAGGCTGCTTCCTAGTCCCATGAGGACGAGGCCCTGTCAGTACACCATCCCACTGTCAAAGACCCTCCCCTCTCTGCTGACACTGGTTATGACCAAGAAAGCGCCGGACTGCCTCACAGCCATGGCTTCCAAGGTAGAATCTCACGGAAACCTCCCTCAGCACCAAGGGCAAGAACACACACACACACACACACACACACACACACACACACGTTAACACTCAGACAGCAAAACATGTCCAGAGACGCACATGGGGGCAAAACTTTAGGATCCTGACCATAATTGCCTAACACAAAAACGGCACACCCCCCACACACTCACAAACTAAAAATGCAAGGTCCTACTCAGAACTTGCCGACACAAAAGGAGCCCAGCCGCTGTCGCTGTCGCTGTCTTAGTCCCTGCCCCTCAGAACAGTCCCGCCCTCCCCACCATACCCCCTACAGAGCCCAGAGCCCACTGCTCCTCCAGTCAGCAGTCCCAGTTCGGATCCCACAGCCCCATTGCCCCCCCTCGCTCCCCCTCCCCCCTCCTCCCCCCCCCCCCCCCCCGCAGGGATGGCCCCGCCGGGTTCTTGTCACAGTGAACACTGGGAGCTGGAGAAGCATAAGCAGCAGTTGATGCTGTGCTTTGCAACCCCCTCAACCCTTCAATTTTTTTTTTTTTTCTGGAGAATACTTAGCAGTAAAGCCTAATTTATGAAGTCCCTAAAGATTTGAACTTTCCGCAGAATTGGCTGCAGTTTCTAGTGGGTTAGAGTCACACTGGAGTGGAGCAGAAGGCAGGAGCTCAGGAGCTGTGGTGGGGGGGGGGGGACCGGGAGGAGCCACAGTCTGGGAGCCACACACCAGGCCAGGGTCCCCCAACCATCTTCCTCCCCAGCAGGGAGCTGAGAGTCCCCAAGAGCATGCTGGGGGCGCAGGGGGAGAGTGTGACGCGGGGCGGGGGATGAGTCCAGGAAGGCAGAGGCCCCCCCACCCCCACCCTGAGATCTGTGGTTTGCGAGACCACTCATCACTGCTAACACCCTAGACAAATCCAGAAACTCCCCAAGCGCGTCCACCCTTCTCTCCCTCCCCGGGGCGCAAGATCAAGCATAGTTTTAAGACTATTTCTCAGATTTTGCTCAGGTCTGGGGCCACACCTGCCCTGGGCCCTGGGGTCGAAGATTCACATACCTTCCCCCATCAGGTACCACCTGAGGGCAAGGCCGAGATCTGCCGGGCAGGTAGGAAGAAAAAATGAAAAGCCAATTCTCCCTGTTGAGAAAACAGCAGAGACTTCCCCACTGCCACTTCTCTCCCTTGTCTTAGAGCATTTACTTTCAGAGATTCATAATTGCAAGGGCTTTCTCTGTCTCTCTGAAATGTATGTAAATCTTTTCAGAAGCTAAATAAGCCTCTTGCCAGCTTTATGACCCAGGCCTGCCTTTCTCAAGGACCCTGGATCCGTTTCTTTGAAATACAATCATCCGGGAAGAAGACATCGCCCCATCTCCTAGTTTCTGTGGGAGGGTCGGACCCTAACTTGGGCTCCAAATTACAAAACCAGCTCTTGTCATAAAAAGGCAAGATGTTTCCTTTCCTTGGAATAAAAGCAATTAGCAAACACAGATGGCCACCCCCAAAGCCAGGTGAATCGGGGAGGAACTCTGCGTGACAAACGGTGCTGTCACCCGATGGGTGATAGCTACTTATATAACAGGGCGATTTCTCTCCGTCTTTGCAAACTTTGAGCAGATTGCCTGTGATGGGCATCAGGCTCGGGTTTAATGCTAATTCAGTAAGAAACCTGGTTTTCTTTCCCTTCTTCCTCTGTGGAGAGGTTTGCTGGGTTCCGAGGAGACTTTGTCCCCCTCTTTCCTAAAGAGATTTCGGGACAAGGCCCAGCCTGGGCAGAGAAGGGAGGCCAAGGAGGCAGTTTGAGCAGGGGAGGGAGGACAGGAGGATGGAGAAGCCAGAGACCCGGGGCCCCCCAGCCCCAAGCCTGCCCTCCTCACGAGGCCCTTTGCCCTGGGTTCTCAGAGCTCTCCTTTTGTTTCCCCCAGTCACAATCCTGTTGAGCAGTTCTCTCCCGCTTTACATACAAAGCCCAGGCACGACAGGTGCCTGGTGGAGGCTGCAGATTCCCGTGCTCTCTTTCCCCGAGTCCCCTTTGTTCGCACCGAGAGACTCATTCATCTGGACTTCACTCGTGACCATTTTTTTCCCATCACTTTTCTACGCAAAGACTAAAGTGCACTTTGCTTTTCCTGTGAAGAAAGATTATGTCGAGTAAATTTGTCAACGAATTTGCGGGGAAGCATTTAATTGACTTGAGTAAAGACTTTTCCCGAGCATTGAATGATGTCTTTGCGCACCGGATTGTTGGATGTCGAGCCTTCTCTCCTTTGTCTTTCCTGCCCACGGCTGGCTAGGAAGCCCACAGAGGGTGGTTGCCTGTCCCCTGGTCTCTGACCTGCTCCGGCTGGGGCCCCTAGGCTGCCTAAGGGCCTGGAGAGGCCATTTGGTTCAAGCCTCTGGATTCTAATTCTCAACACAGGCCAGGCCACACTTTTCTCCATCACCTTGGGAGCTTTAAAAATGCACGTGCCTAATGCACATGTCCCACCCCAGAATTTCTGCCTTCATTGGGTGGTGCCCAGGGCAACCGTCTGGCTTAAAAGCTCCTGAGCTGTTCTAAGGTGAGAGGGGTGAGGGCTGAGAGGCAGCGTGGCACAGGTCAGGCCGTCTCTCTTAGGCTGCTCATTAAAGCACCTGGGCAGCTCTCAAAAAATACCAATGGCTGGCACCAGGCCTAGTGATTGTGACTTTTTTAGGCTCGGTTCAGACCTGGGCATCAGGAGACACTGATAGACAGCCAGGGCGAGAGCCATCCCGGCAGGGAAAAGAACCCTGACTACTCAGACTGATCACGACTAGAATCGGGGCTCTGCTGGGCGACTTTGAGCAGGTTGATTAACCTCTCTGAGCCTCAACTTTCTCATTCTCAACATCGGAATGGTGTTGCCCACCTTGCAGTTACCCACCTTGAAGCTGACATCTTGGGGGCTTTCTCCACGCTCCTGGCACTGCGTGGGTTAAGTATCTCAGTAACTCTCTCTCTCTTGCAAATTTACTGTCAGTAATCAACTGTACTACCAGTAAAAATTCAGTTTGTATTAGTACAAGGGGCTGCTTTTTGAGATGGGGAGCAGAGGATGCCAGGGCCTGCTGTCCTTCCAGTCTTGGGGAAGTGTCATGACAGTGGCTCCTTATCTGAAAAAAAAAGAAAAAAACCCATTTCATGGTGCTGGCACTTCTGAATCAAATTTCAGCTCATTAAATCCTCCCCTGCAATTTACCAGGAGAACTCTTGGCACATATTTAAATTCCTGTATGCTTGATGGTTAAGAAAGGCACTCTTTGCTATTAGAAATAATCGTATTTGTATCACAATATAAATATGAAGCAGCTTGGCTCAGGAAATGAGCCTCAAACTTAAAATCTGATGACACCGGGTCTACACCATTTGTGTGCCTTTGGCCGAGGTCCCTCACCCCCTCCAGCTTCCATTTGCTCCACTAAATTTTAATTTTATTTTATTTAAAAAATTTTAATCTAATGATTTATTTTTTATAAGTTACATCTAACTTAGCTAGCACATGGTGCAACAATGATTTCAGGAGTAGATTCCTTAAGCCTCTCACCCAGTTAGCCCATCCCCCTCCCACAACCCCTCCAGCAACACTCTGTTCTCTGTATTTAAGAGTCTCTTCTGTTTTGTCCCCCTCCTTGTTTTTATATTATTTTTGCTTCCCTTCCCTTATGTTCATCTGTTTTGTCTCTTAGAGTCTTCGTATGAGTGAAGTCATATGATTTTTGTCTTTCTCTGACTGACTCATTTCACTTAGCATAATCCTCTCCAGTTCCATCCACGTAGTTGCAAATGGTAAGATTTCATTCTTTTTGATTGCCAAGTAATACTCGATTGTGTATATACATATATATATACACACATACATACACACCACATCTTCTTTATCCATTCATCCATCGATGGGCATGCATTTGGGCTCTTTCTATACTTTGGCTATTGTTGATAGTGCTGCTATAAACATGGGGGTGCATATGTCCTTTCGAAACAGCACACCTGTACCCCCTAGGTAATGCCTAGTAGTGCAATTGCTGCTCGTAGGGTAGCTCTATTTTTAATTTTTTGAAGAACCTCCGTACTGTTTTCTAGAGTGGCTGTGTCAGTTTGCATTCCCAGCTCAACTACATTTTAGATTGAGAACCTAGAAAATGGGTTTGAAACGTCCGCAGCTCCTATGAAGAGCACACGTTTCCAGGGCTCGTGCCCGATGCCAACGTGCCGACATCAGCGGGCAGAAGGGTGCAGCTGCCCAGCACTGCCGGGCGTGCAGAGAACATTCTGCTCCCAAGGCCACCCTTCTGTCAGACTTTCTGAGCCTGATGTCAGTACTGTGATCGGCCAGGTGCGGAGGAGGATAAAGATAAATTAGGTGCGGATTCTGCCTGCTTACCCTCCAATAGAGTGTGGTCTCGAAGTTCAAATAAGTCATGCATGTAACTCACTCTAACACAGTGGAGAAGATGTCCCACGGCAGGTCAGGGCAGGTGCGCTAGAGGAGGTAGTGTTTTACCGTCTTGAGGAGGAGGGGAGTGAGGGTCATGGGGCAGGAAATGCTTCCTCCCAATGGCACAGATGCCAAGGAGCCCAGGATGCAAACAGAGAAGTGGAGTGAGTGAAGGGGGTGTAAAGAGAATCAATGGGAAATTGATGGGAAAGGCAGGCGGTTGGGGGGGGAGGGGCTTGGCTTACTTGTATCACAATATAAATATTCACCTCTATTCCTACAGGTGAGATTGCTGGTCGAAAGGTATGCATATTTTAAGGCCTTTGGTATACATTGCTCAAGTGCCCTCCAGAAAACATGCTTTCATGTAGGCTTTGCTGGCCGTTAAGGTGCCAACAGCCTTGACCTTGACCTGAAAATGCAGGACAAGAAAGTGCAGAGGCTGTGAGTTGGGGTAGAGTTTGTCATGTCAGTTCAACAAATATTTACCAGTCCCTGGGCTGGGGGTGGGCGAGCAGCGGGGAACAGACACAACCCTGCCCTTGGGGAGCTCAGTCTGGTGGGATAGACAGACCACAGTCCAGAGGCGTGGGCACATCTGGGCCTCCCTTGAAAGCTACAGGCAGGTTTTGGAGCTGGGAAGTCTGTCCGTTCTGAGTCTTTCCTCTTTGAGGAACTGCACTCACCTCCGCCGGGCTCCTGGGTTCCATCAATTCTGGGCAGGTTACCCGGCTCTCCAAGGGGCAGCTAAATTTTTTAGTTGCATATCAGCTGACACCACTTTCTGCTACATTCCTTGTCCCGGCCACTTTCCTTCAGCTTTG
Organism: Acinonyx jubatus; assembly: GCF_027475565.1. Lineage (NCBI taxonomy): Eukaryota > Metazoa > Chordata > Mammalia > Carnivora > Felidae > Acinonyx > Acinonyx jubatus. The sequence continues at coordinate 24,177,335 of NC_069383.1, read as the reverse complement.
GGGAAGTTTGTAAGGTGCTTGGTGGCATCTCCCCAGCTCCCTGCAAGTGGTATGGCTGGGTCTTCTCAGGACCATGGGGTGTCATCAGGGGAGCCCTTGCAGTAGGCTTCCAAGGCCTTAAAATATGCATACCTGTTAACCCAGCCCGTGGAAATGATCCTAAGGAAGTAAGCATGAGTATGTGAAAGATTTATGTATAAAATTATGCATGGGAGCATTGCTTATGAGATGAAAAAAAAATCATTGAAAAGGATCTAAATTTTCAACCAGAAGAGATAGGTTAAACAATTTATGGCATAGTTGAACAATAGCACTATAAATTACATCATGGAAGAATATTTAACGACATGAAAAGAACGTTGAAGACAATTGAATAAATCACATTGCAAAACAGTATCCACTGGATGATCCTATTTGTGATAGAAAAAAGTACATATACACGTAGAGCGAGCCACACGGAAGAGAGAAAAGTTGTGCGTAAAAAATATAAAACATTAGTTGATTTCAGGGTAATGGAATTATAAGAAATGTAAAGCATCTTCTCCGGATGTGTCCTACAAGAAATGTTTGTGACTTGTATAACCAGAGCAAAAGATACTCTATTTTTTAAAGTGACATCTCCCTGGACACAGGACAAGACATGCCCAGGCAGGTGTCAGGTGCTGGGGAACCACATTTCTGGGAGCAGGCCCGGCCCAGGAGGGTCCTCCAGAGCTCCTAACCCTGCACGGTGCCACGCAGCAACCCTACTCACGCAATGTACTGCAGAAACGCGTTCGGCAGCCTTGCTCAGCCCTGGGCACACAGACCTTCCCACTCTTCAGCCTCACCGTGGATCATGACGGAACAAAGCAGGACTCGGACCGGCCAGTTGCATAAAAGCAGAATGGACGGATTTTCTGGTCACACTGTGTTCCATCCAGCCCAGCAGGCACATTTGAATTCCTTCCCTCCCTGACTGCTCAGCCCATAGAAACCTGGTGCCTTCCTCAGGAAGCCCTCCAGACTTGACCCCACCATGCAGTGTGCTCTGAATGCCCCTGCTCGAATTAATAGTTAACATTTGTAGAGTGGTTACCGAGTACTTTTACCTGAATTAACCCAAGCTGTCCTCACAACAACCCTATGAGGTAGGAGGACAGCGCTCTCATTACAAATGAGGAAACTGGCAGAGAGGGGGTAAGTAACTTCCCCGAAAGCACCTGCTAATAAATGGCAGAGTCAGGATTCAAACCCAGGCAGTGTGGCCCGAGGGTCAGCCCTCAGAAACACCATGCCACACAGGCACTCTGGCACACAATTGATGTCACAGTCATGTTTCCGTGGTGATTTTGAATTGTTCCCAGATTTTTCCTGGGAGACTGAATTCTTTAAGGGTCCCGGAGGAGGTGCTGCACACACCCAGCACAGTCACTACTCTAACTGCAGGAGAAGTGGGTATATCCCACTGAGCTGGCCTCTAGCTGCTGGAGCGTGTCTACAGGTGATTCTGCAAGCATCCTGGTAAAACACCTCTTTCAGGGACAGACGTCATGCTGGAGACTGGAAGCCTCAGGATGCGTCAGTTTTCAGCTTTCTTCTTGCCGTTTCTCTGCAGCACCTTCCCAAATGCCTGTTCAGTCCCCAGGTTCCTGGGGAGGGTCCAGATCTACACAGGATCATGGCCCGAGTCCTCCCACTCCAACCGCGAGGAGAGATTCGGTGAGGAAAAAAGAGCACGCAGCCCAGAGTGTGAGCCTGTTGGAGTCGACCTCTTGGCTGTCATTTCTTTCTTCAGAGTCTCCAGGCTGGATTCCAAGCCAGGATGGAAGAGGCTGTTACGACGCCTGGGCAAATCAGCACAACCATATTAACAGGGGTTATCTCAGCGTGGGGGGATTAGGGATGGCTTTTTTTTCATGGCTTTGCTTCTTTGCATTTTCTAATTTTCTGCAATGAACATGATTATTTGGGCAATTAAATAATTAAAGGCAGGAGGAGGGGAAAACCGTACGATTCTTGCTCTGTTCTTCACAGGGCTCTTTCTCCAACCTTCTGTAGACAGCCAAGCTCCAGGGCACCCTCTGCTTTGTGGGGCTTCCTCAGAGCTCCCTCTGAACTTTACCCCAGCAAATCTCCCCGCTTCTTTCACACCCCCCACTGCATACTGCTGTACTCAGACCTTGCAGATTACACAGCGTTTCACAGGCCTGAGCCTGCTGGTCCGCACAAACCTGATGTCATGAGAAGTCATCCTTCCTGTCTTTGAAGATGATGCCTGGAACCACATCTCCAGCCTTGGCGTCTCGCATGGACTTAAGCCCCGGTTCAGTGCTGGGTGTCCGCAACTGGCCATTCCAAAGAGCCACGGTCACAAGCATGGAGGCCCCAGCCTGCCCTCTCCCCGTCACACCCAGGTGCCTCCCACTTCCCTTGTCTCTGACAGCAGCACCGTCACTGAGCCGTAGGCAACAGAGTTTATGGAACCATGACTGCTTTTCCTTCCTAGGGCTGGTCATTCAGCCAACAGGGAGGGCTGGTGTTCTTGTCTTCAAAACATCTCTCGGGTCTTCCTTTCCTGTTTCCCCACGCCCCCTCACTCATGCTCCAGGACCATTGTAGAGGCCAACCTTACCATCTCTTCATCTCTGGGGTCTAGCACAGGACCCAGAACATGTATGCTCTCCATGTATGCTTCCTGGTTGAATGACTGAAAGAACAAATGGGCAAAAAATAATCTTTTCTAATTTTCCTCCATGATTTCAGCTTTTTCCTTGCAATCCTTCCTAATTTTTTCTGCCGGCTGAATCTCCCAGAATGGTTCCTTGACCATGTGAATCCTCTGTGGTGCCTTTAATGGTTCCTACTCTTTGTCAAGGCCCTTTAAAATCCAGCCCCTCTTTACCTTCCTTTGTAAAGAATTTGATCTCTCTCTCCCTAAGTCTCTCCTCCACTGACATGACCCTTCAGGTGTAATCCCATGGAGACCAGCAGAGCTCATGGTGGGTTGTCTGTCCACCTGGGGCACTGCGGGATTATCTGGCACCCTGACCCTGCTCTGCTCCACCCCAACCTGTGACAGGTGTATTTTCAGGAAGTCACTGTTGTTCAGTCAAGGTTTCTCTCATGGATATTTACCGAGGGCCCCCTATGAGCCAGGCACTGCTAAAAACTAGGGATACAAACATTTTCCCAAAGCTTTATTTACCAGTTTATAGAGCCCTTACTATATATCAGGTCCAGATCAGGACCCTCTTGGAGCTTACATTATCATGATGCAGGTAAAAATACAGACAAATTAGTAATTAACTGATCGATTGATTGACTGATTATACTTTTTGATTGGTTCTATGTAGAAATAAACCAGGTCCTCTAACATAATAACAGAGAGAACATCAGTCATCAGCAGAAATAACTTAGACCATTCGTGCATCTGACGGGCATTTATGGAGCCCCTACTATGTTATCCGGTGCTGGGTCAGGGGCGGGGAACGGTGAGGTGCCTACGAGAAGGCCTTTGCCCTTGGGGAGCTCATGGGTAAGGGGCCATATACATACCAGTCCATCCCCCCATATACACATATTTAATATTAATTTTATTTAATAGACCTATTATTTGACTGAAGTATCCAGTTGCTTTTTTTTAAGTTTACTTATTTATCTTTGAGAGAGAGATGGAGACAGTGAGCAAGAGAGGGGCAGAGAGAGAGGGAGAAAGAGAATCCCAAGCAGGCTCTGCACTATCAGCCTGGAGTCTGATGTGGGACTCAAACTCACAAAATCCGAGACCATGACCTGAGCCAAAACCAAGAGCTGGATGCTTAACCAACCGAGCCACTCAGGCCCCCCTCCAGTTTGCTTTTTTAGGTCCAATTTATAGGCCGGTGTAAACTCCTCCCCAATGTAGATTGAAAGGCATATTTCATACAAGAGAAGCTCCTTGGGATTACCTAAAACCAGAGCGGAGATTAAATCTCTGTCTACCTATCTTCTCCCTCAACAAAGCACAGGGCTCTGTGAGGCCACCTTCCAACCCCAGTGCACCGTTGTGATCCTGAAGCTCATGGCTGACATCCGTGCAGAACCACAGGGGCCACCTTGACTGACAACTGTGGCATCTAATGATGCCACTTGCTGGGCAAGTCCTCTGACTGTTCCGAATCTCAGGCTCCCACCTGTAACGTGGGAGTAGGACCTGCCCTACCTCCTTATGTGAGTTACTGCCAAGATCAGATGAGATTATGAAAGCGTTTTGAAAAAGAAAAAGCAGTATTGAAATCCAAAGGGCTAGATTACTTTTTTGTTTATTGTGAAGGTTGCCAAGGCTCAAACAAAAAGGACTTTTAAGTTTTACTACTTAATAGTAAGTCAGGTCTATCAGAAGTTTGATAACACACCATAGTTGAATACAGCACGCACTATTTGCTGTGTACCCAAGAGCCATTTCTACTCTCCTTCCAAGGTCGTTGAACCCTAACTCTTTCAGGTAAGGACAGAGCTTTGCTTCAACTACCTTGATCTGCCCCAGCCCCAGGGGGAGACTTAGGATTGGTGGAAATCAGTCATGGCAATCACATTCCACTTTGCCAGCGATTGGTCTAGGGGTGGGCATAAGTCCCGGTTCTAGCCAATGAGAAATAAGGGAAAATGTGACTTCCCTTCCCCAGCTTGAAACAGAATTTCAAGACAAGAAAACCTTTTGCCTCTGTCTTACTGGGCACTCATGTGAGGACATGATGGCCGAAGGGGTAGGATCTATCTTGCAACTGTGAAGCAATAAGCACAAGGACACAATGGAAGAATAGAAGTCTGAAGGAGCAGGATTCTTTTCTTCTTCTTCTCTTCTTCTTCTTCTTCTTCTTCTTCTTCTTCTTCTTTTCTTCTTCTTCTTCTTCTTCTCCTCCTCCTCCTCCTCCTCCTCCCTCTCCCTCTCCTCCTCCCCTTCCCCTTCTTCTCCCCTTCTTCCTCCTCCTCTTCCCCCTCTTCAGCTCCCCCTCCTCCCTCTTCTCCTTCTCCTTCTTCTCCTCCTTCTCCTCCCTCTCCCTCTCCTCCCCCTCCCCCTCCCTTTCCCCTTCTTTTCCTCCTCTTCCCCCTCTTCCGCTCCCCCTCCTCTTTCCCCTCTTCTTCTCCTCCTTCTCCTTCTCCTTCTTCTAAGTTTTACCTCTGAAGTTTATTGTAGGGTCAAACAGACAAAGCACAGTCAGATGAGGAAATGGAACATTTATGTGTGATTATCTTAGGTGGAAAAATTGTATCTGAACTAACAAAATCTATTCATACATACATCTATGTGCCTTTGGTCCAGGGATGTTTAGAAGAAGCAAAATCCTTGATGATACCACTGAGTTACTGCATCTGCCTTCCTCCAGGCTTCTAGTTATAAGAGATAACTAAATGCTGTTGCTGCTTAAGTCACTGTTACTTGCATCCATTTGCATATGTAAATTGGCACAATCTCTAAGGAATGTAACTTGGCAATGTATTTCTATTTGAATGTGCATACCCTCTGACTCAACAGTTGTCCCACAGGATTATCAGAATTTCTCCCACAGATATACTCACACATAAGTAAGCATATTTAAATAACTATTTATTCATAAGGATATTTAAATATAATTATATTAAATAGGTAATTAATCCAATGAAATATATTGATTCAAACGTCATGTATGCAACAATATGGTTAGACTGATGACAGCGCATCCATAAAATGAAATATATGACTTAAATGCATACTGGTAAGAAGTGATATTCTGAATATAGTAAGTGGAAGAAGTGAGATTAATAATGGTTGAAGCTGGATGATGGGGGTTTGTTAGGTCATGTTTTCTTATAAATGTAGTTTGAAGGGGCGCCTGGGTGGTGCAGTCAGCTAAACATCCAACTCTTGATTTCAGCTCAGGTCATGATCTCATGCGTGGTTCATGAGAGAGAGCCCTGCATCAGGCTCTGCAATGACAGTGTGGAGCCTGCTTGGGATTTTCTGTCTCCCTCTCTCTCTGCCCCTACCCTGCTTTCTCTCTCCCTCAAAATAAATAGATAAACTAAAAAAAAAAAAAAATAATAATAATAATAATAATTTGAAAAATGTAGTATGGAGATTTGAAATTTGCCAAAATAAAAAAAAAATTTCAGGGGCACCTGGGTGGCTCAGTCAGTTAAGCGTCCGACTCTTGATCTCAGCTCAGATCTTGATCTCAGAATTGTGAGTTCAAGCCCCGTGTTGGGCCCGGCACTGGGCGGGAAGCCTACTTAAGAATTTTCTTTTGTTGTTATCAAGTCAAGAGGCAGCAGAGTAGTAGTGTGTTTACCTACTATTAGTGTGGGTTTTTTTTTTTTTTTTAGAGCGAATAGATATAGGAAGGATATAACATGAATATATATGGAAGGACACACCAGAAATTGGTAACAACAACTGTTTCCAGGGAAAGAAAAAGGCCTGGGAAGAGACTGAATTTTGATTTCTCTTTGCCCCCTTTTGAGTTAAAAAAAAAAAAATCTTATATATTTCATTAAAAATAAAATAATATCAAGATTTATTAATGAGCCAGATGTGAAAATAGGTAGGTGATGGATAAACAGAGAGGCAGTCTGCAACCTTGCAATGTGGTTGCAAGAGCTGCTTGATGTTCCCACGGTAGCTCTGTTCAAATCCACCCCGTCATGCTGAGGCAAGAACCCTAGGCTGCTAAGGGCCCTGCAAATAAGCTAAGTCCTTACTTACAGCCAAGTTAGAAAGATGTTGGGGACAAAGAAAACTTGATGGCAATGACTGCAATAGCCGATACATGAAAACAACACAAAGCACCATTTTTTCAGGAGGTAAAATATTTCTCTTTGGTTTTTTTTAACGTTTATTTAATTTTGAAAGAGAGAGACAGTGTGAGTGGGAAAGGGGCAGAGAGAAAGGGAGACACAGAATCTGAAGCAGGCTCCAGGCTTCGAGTCATCAGCACAGACCCTGATGCAGGGCTCAAACCCACGAATTGTGAGATCCTGACCTGAGCCGAAGTCAGATACCTAACCGACTGAGCTACCTAGGCGCCCGAAAATATCTCTCTTTAAAATGTAATTCCATTGCAGACACTTTTTAAATGCAGAACGGCCCCAAAAAGAGATTAAAAATCATTTCTAATCCCACTCTCAGTAGTGATGCCATATATTTTGGTGTGAGTTTATGATCAGAAAACACTAATTTTGTAAGTGAATTCATTTTTTAATTAATAACAGTTTTTTTCAGTAAACTCTACCCCCAATGTGGGGCTCAAATTCACGACCCCAGGATCAAGAGTTGCATGCTCTACCGCTGAGCCAGCCAGGAGCCCAGTAATAGGATTCTTCCTAGTTCACAAAATAGAATGATTTTTCCTGCATCATTAAATATAGTTGGCAACATATTTTTTAATGTGTGCATATTGCTTTTATGTGGCTTTTCAATAATCTTATCAATTTCTTACGTTGGACATTCAGTTGGTTTCTGACCTTTTCAGTGGTAGTACAATGACAACTCACAGGCAATGCTAACAATTTCTGACTTCCACAAATATTAGCTCAATTTCCTGTCTTCCTTCAATAAATACTTATTAAATAAGTGCAAAACAACCAGGCTCAATCGAAGTAACTATGAAGGACATTTTTGAGATATTTGGGGGACTTTGACTGTAGACTTGCTCCTTCGCGATGCTAAGGAATTACTATTGTGTGATAATGGTCTTGTGGTTATGTGGAAATCCTTATTTTTTATTTTTTTATTTTATTTTTTTTTCTTATTTTTTAGAGTTACATACTGAAGTATTTAAGGATGAAATGACACAATGTTTGGGGGCACCTGGGTGGCTCAGTCGGTTAAGCGTCCAACTTCAGCTCAGGTCACGATCTCACGTTCCGTGAGTTCGAGCCCCGCGTCAGGCTCTGGGCTGACGGCTCAGAGCCTGGAGCCTGCTACCGGTTCTGTGTCTCCCTCTCTCTCTCTGACCCTCCCCCGTTCATGCTCTGTCTCTCTCTGTCTCAAAATAAATAAACGTTAAAAAAATAAATAAACAGGACTTTAAAAAAAAAAAGGAGAAGAAATGTTGTGATGTTTGTAATTTGCTTTAAAATATTTTAGCCAAAAAAATAAATGAAGCAAATACAGGAAAATAATAATTATTAAATCTAGGTGACGGGTATATTGCCTACTTTCCCTTATGCTTGAAATTTTCATTTAAAAATATGTCTTAGTGGCACCTGGGTGGTTCAACTGGTCAAGCATCCCACTTCAGCTCAGGTCATGATCAGGTTCATGGGTTCCAGCTCTGCACCAGGCTCTGTGCTGATAGCATGGAGCCTGCTTGGGATTCTCTCTCTCTCCCTCTCTCTTTACCACCCTCCCCCCAAAAAATTTAAAAAATAAGAACTTTTTTAAAAAAACCCTCAACATTATAAAAAATTAAATGCTTCATGCTAGGTCCTGGACTATGAACTGGGGATATAGCTGTGAAGAGAACAGACCCCTGCCATCTTGGTGGAGCACACAGCCTTAAGGGAACGTGTCTCCATCAGGAAGTTTCCAATGCAATCTGATGGTGCTGCCTGGACCCGTGTCAGCCTGGCTTTCCTGGTTCTCTCTACACCATCATCACTGAAGGTAAGTTTCCCCACATTTTAAATATCTACCTCTCAGCGGCCGTGAGTCTGGAGGAATCCCCAGACTGTGGTGCACTAAGAGTGCATGTCGGAAATCAGCTCTGTGGTGCATAGTGTCCCTGGGGCTCCATTCAGGAAACTTTTCCTGGGACCCCACATATGCCTGGCACTGTGAAGGTACCAGGACTTAGGAGGATGGCCAGACCCCTGCTTTCCACTGACAACCCTAGGAGGAAATGGAGGAGCTCACCCAAGCCAACGGGAAGGAAAGGAGTTGGCTGGGAAGGCCACCAGGACAAGCTACTTCAATGAGGGAGGAAGAGACCTCCCCAGTGCAATGGGGCGATTCCACTTGAAGAAGGGTTGGATGAGCAGTCCTGCAGGCCCGCCCATGACTGGCAGGAGCCAACGGGCAGCATATTCTCTAGTTCAGGGCTTGGCAAACTTTCTCTCTAAAGTGCTGGATAATAAACATTTTAGGCTTTTCAGACCAAGAGGCAACATCAGAGATACGTGGCTACAAGAGGGGAAAAATTCCCCCCCCCCTCATTTTTTTTGGACAAAATTCAAAACTGTATTTATAGTCCCCAAAATGTAAATTTCATATCGTGTCACGGGGCCTTAACTGTTCTTTGTATTATTATTTTTTCAACTCTTTAAAATGCAAAACCCATTCCTAGCTCAGGGCCATACCAAAGCAGGTGGGGGCAGGATTTGGCCCACCCACGTAACCTGCCAGCTGCTACCTCAGGAGATGGGTTGGTTCTTAATGGAAGGGTTTGATGTCAGAGCCGCACTTTGCGGTGGGGACGGGAACCAGCCGGATCTCGTTGTTGGCGCCTGGGCTCCCGGCCCATCTCCACTTACCAGCTAGGGGTTCTGGGGCAATCACTTAACCACCCTGGACGTCAGTTTCCTCGTCCCCGAAGCCCGACAGAGGCTCTCAGGCTGGGTTTCGTACATTCTCCTGGGTACGTGGGAAATACAGGACTCACGGGCGCGCAGAGCATCCCCAAAGGCTGCAGTGCCCGCTCCTCCTCACAGCTCTCCGGAGAGGGCAGCGCACCCAGTATAGCGCGGGGGCGGGCCCCTCACCACCCAGGTCCGCGGGCCTGAGCACTGGCAGCCGGAGCAGACCCCCATCCTGGGCGGGGGCGCGGGCTGTGCCCGGCGGGGCCGCTCCAGCTAGCACTGGCCTCCCAGGCGCTGGGGGCCCTCGGGTCGCGCGGCCCGCCCAGCTGTCGGTGCGCCTCCGCTTAGTGGAGGGCGCCGTCCGAGCTCCCAGCCGGCTTAAGGGAGCCCCTCGCCACCACCCTGGCCCCGAGAGGTCGGCATCTCAAGGACTTCCCGCTCCCGCCAGACGTTCCCAGCCTTCCGCGCCGTACCCGAGGGTGCGCGCGTGGCTCCCGGCGCAGCGGATGCCTTCCCTCGAGGCCCCGGACCCGCCGCCGCCCGGCCCTACGGTGTCCAACGCTGCCCGGCAGGGCGGGGCCGGAGCTGGCACTCGGGGTGCGCCCGGGCCTGCCGGCCAGTTGCGCAAGTTGTGCTCGGCGGCTATAAGAGGGGCGGGCAGGCATGGAGCCCTGGAGGAATCGCGGTGCCAGCAGCTGCGAGGTAAGGCCCCCGCACGCTTCTTTTCCATTCTCCGCGGGTCTTTCTTGGCAAGCGACCCCACCCCGCCCTTCCCTGAACGCCGGGGGAAACTGAGGCGGGCGAGGGGCAGGGCAGATGCCCTGGTTCTGGCCTATGGTGGCTTTGTACCAGAGTTCTATCGGGAGAGAAGGCAGCCGGGCAGATCTGGATTCGTGAGCTGTGCCGGTGCCCATGGGGCAGGAATCTGTGCCATGGAGCCAGCCAGGGTCCCAGGAGACTGTCAGAGCAGCCAGCCCCGCTGCTGAGATGCTTGGGAAATTGCCTTGAGCACACCCCCAAAGATCAGGGTACCCTGCCCCCATCTGGAGGCGATAAAGTTGAGGGTGCTGGGGAATTCTGGTATGAGCGTTCAGTTCCTGAAGTCTAGCTTCGCTCTGCGTAGAAGAATTCAGGCATCATTTTCCAGTGGGGGTCTTGATCGCCGAAGTCTGAATGCCAGTGGCTGAGGCGGAGGCCTAGAAACAGGACCACTGCGGAGTAGAGGTGGAGAGAAAACTGTCAGGAAGAACCTAAATATCTCAGAGAAATTGTTCTGAGTCTCACCACATCTGGCCTCAAAGCCAAGCAAATTGCTTTCTTCACGATGGATAAAATTGGGGTATTCTGAGGTTATAGAGCAGCGGCTCACCGGAAGTCCTATGGTATGTTTCTCATTGTTACCACCTCTCTGGTCAATACCGCAAATGCCCACTGTTGGCAGGTGAGACCTACTAGGCCTGCCTATAGTCCGCCTTCTCTCCTGGCTTGGTTTAGATTTCACTGTGGGTGTGGTTGCCTTTACCTTTCAATTTCTATAGCTTCAAGATGGTGGCATTTTGGAATTGTGAATCTTTAAATACAGTTACATCCAAGACAAGTGGCCTGCTTGTCATTTGAGAATACCAGTTTTGGAAAGGAAGAGATAGATGATTGATTTCTGCTAGAAGGGTGGTCCTGCGGGCAGAGGGCGGGTCCTTGCAGGCACCACCCTGGGAGCACGATGGCTCCCCTTTGTAGGAACTGACCTCTGTCATCTCTCTTATGTCCATTCTGTAGAGTTCCAAGGTGGGCAGCAGTCAGCTGGGACCGCTGAGAGCGAGGGTACCCAGTGTCTTTCTCACCAGGTTCTGCAGAACATAGTGCCTGCCATTCTGTGTCCTCAGGAGCAGAGAGGATGCCACGCTGATCATTTCTCTTATTTAGGTAGGGGGAAAAGGCAAAAGAAAAACAGTGGATGTTTTTAGGTTCTTCCCTCTTCAAGCGATTGAGGACATTGGGCTGAGGGGAACATTTCCATGTTGGCCAAAGGAGCGTCCTTCTCATATTTTGTACATCTTATGCCCAAAATAACTCTTCTTGGTATTTGGGGGAAATATTTCCCCCCCCCCCCACTCCGTTCCAGGAAATGTCTCCAAGCGCCAAGGACAGAGCCAGGGAGATTGCAATGAATTCCTGCCTCTCGGCCCCAGGCAGATGCCTCTCGTGTCTGAGTGGCCCATGCAGGGTGCGGAGGTGGCCACTTGGGAGAGCCCTCCTCACAGAACGCAGGTCATTGTCCCCGCTTCAGCCTAGGTGCCGCCCAAGGGAACAGAGAGGAGGGGCTTCAGGGGAGTAGAGTCCTTGTGTGTGTGCATCCTTGAACAGCATGCATGTGATTTAAAGGAAAGTCGAGCCAAATTGTCCTGCAGTCGGTCAATCAGTAAGCCCTGTCCTCCCCAGCAGCAGGATTCCAGAGCCTTGAAATTCTTCTTTGTCCGCACAGTTGTCTCACAGAACTAGAAAGAGGTTGTGTCTGCCGAAAAACAGCACACCTGATGCCGGGGCTCATAGAATTCTTTGCACTGATTCCATGTGTGACAACGGATGTGCCTTACTTCTCAGCAAACTGCATTTTACAGTCTTTCCTGCTCAGTTTGTCAGCTGCCTGGAACTGGATCGGTGATCGATGCCCAGGCGGACATCTTGCTGATGTCACTGAAGATTTCATCCCGCATCTGTGTGCACCTTGAGTTTGTTCTCTGGGGAGAAGCACAGACACAGTGGGAGAAGCCACGGTGGGGAGAGAAAGGCGGGGCAGCAGTCTCTGAGAAGGAAGGGCTGGAGGCCCAGCACGCTTCCTAGGGATTCCTGCTGGGCAAAAGCGAATTCTACGATGTGACTTTAAGATAGGGGCAGGGGCGCCTGGGTGGCTCAGTCGGTTAGGCGTCCGACTTCGGCTCAGGTCATGATCTCACGGTCTGTGAGTTCGAGCCCCGCGTCGGGCTCTGTGCTGACAGCTCAGAGCCTGGAGCCCGTTTCAGATTCTGTGTCTCCCTCTCTCTCTGCCCCTCCCCTGTTCATGCTCTGTCTCTCTCTGTCTCAAAAATAAATAAACATTAAAAAAAAAATAAGATAGGGGCAGGCGAACCACGGTAGAGGTAGTTTAACCTGGTGAGACAGGGAAGATCAGAGATGGGAGGGATTTTGTTTATTCTTTCAACAAATATTTAATGAGCACCTACTCTGTGCCTGGCCCGTGGGAGATGCTGGAAAAGTGGCATGCCCATGGCTCCTGTGCCCGGCAGACATCACAGCTGATCGAGGCACCCTCTCCCTTGGAGTCTGGATGCAGCTTCAGATTTCCCTCCACACGGTGCTCCAGGGAGCCGCTAAAAATTGATCAGACTGACACCAGAATTGAAACCAATTCGTAATCCTTGATGGGATCAGATCTAAGGGTGGTGTGTGATGAATGGGAAGAATATAATCCCCACACCCACACCCCGGCTGCTGGTTAAGTACGTTACTGTTTCTCAGACGAGGCTCTTGATTGCAAATAAGAGAAAACCACTCATGCTAGCTCAGTGTGTCAAACAGTATACGGCAACCAACATCTGAAAAACCAAACCCTTAGCAGGGCATCACTCATGGTAAGGGGGAATTTTCTTTCTTGATACTTGCTCCTTTTGTGTGTGTGCATCTATATGTCCCTTGGATATAGAAAAATATATCCAGAGGGTTGAAATATACTCAAGTGAGTGTAAGTAGAAGAGTATCTCACACTGGAGGCTAAGGACAGGGAGGGCCCAAAACCAAGAAGGTCAGGAAACAGAAAGAAGGTCAGGAAGGAGCACAGGCACTGACTGTAACTCACCTGTCAGCGGCTGAATGAACTCTGATCTTTCTCAGCCACTGCATGCACTTGAAGGCAACTGTGGCTACCCCGGAGCTTCTGAGCCCTCAGTAGAGACAAACTGGGCTCTCTGAAACCTACTTTAAATTCCTGGGAGAGATGCTAATTGACTTAATCAGGGTTTGGAGGAGGAAGAGGTAAGGAAAGAGAGAAGAGTATTCATGGTCTCTTGCCTATCACTGGTCATGCAAACATGGACTCCAGGGCCTGTGTGTGTGTGTGTGTGTGTGTGTGTGTGTGTGTGTTATGAGTAGGGCAGATGCCCCACAGGTGGAATCAAGCCTGGGACATTGTAGCTCTCTAGCCTCACATGCTCTACCCTTCCTCCATATTGAATCCTCCTGAACCCACCCTAGCTTTCCCCAACTCCACACTGTCGCCTTGGCCTGGAATGCCTTCCTTGTCCTCTTCCCCTTGGGGGAACTCCTGTCCTTAAAGTCTCAGTTCAAATACTGCCTCATTTGCAAAGCTGTCTTCACCTCCCCAGAGTCACCCCCTTCCTCTGTGCTCCCCAAAGTCTATGCTCATAACCTTTATGGGATTGGGTTAAGATGAGTTATTTAAGCTTCTGTCTGTTCCACTGGCTTCTGAGTAGCTTAAATAACCAGGATCCAGTCTTCCCTGTCTCTATTCATCCTTTGTTTTTTCCCCGTCCCCAAGTCCCTTCCAACTTGGAATTATGGAGAAAGGAAGGAAGGGAGAGTAAAAGGAAAGGATGGGAGGGAGCCCACAGGAAGAATTTCTGCCAGAAGGAGCACAGACCATCCAAAGCTTTTCCCTCATAATTAAAAGCAAATACTACATTATTTGAATTTAATTCACACCAGCACACTAGAAATTATTGAAGAAAGGGGTGTAGAAATCCCAATAGCTGGAGGAGAGAAGAAGGAAGAGAGAAATGTGTGCTGGGTTCCTGCTAACCTCTGACACTTTAAACCAGGAGATGCATGGGACTCTGGATAACTCAAGGCTAGCAGCCTCCACCAGCAAATTTTTCTGTGACTCTAAGGTCTCCCCATCGCCCCGACTGCTGTCATCAGAAGGCTATAGGCAGCCTGACCTTGGCCCAGCAAACCCTCCAGCCTGTATAAAGAGAAGCACCCCCCTATCTTGACATAACAGGCCCCACATGGTCTGCCTCATCCTCTAGGACCAGAGGGAAGGTGAAGGAGGTCACATGTGGAGGCCATCAGCTTCTTGGGGAAATGGGAGGTGAGCTTGTCTAGGAGGAGAAGGCAGAAGTGGGGGGGGGGGGTGGCACCTGCATAGACGTAGAGCAGGGCTGGGAGGAGTCCGCTAAGGATGAATACATGTGGGGCCAGCACTCAGGACCTGGCTGAACTCGGAGAGTGGGAAATTGTGCGGGGATCGGAGGTGTGGTTATATGAGCCTCTCCTGCTGGCCTTGGAACTGTTTTCTGTGATGACATTCCCTTATCTAGTGCTGCCCTGGGAGGCTCCATTTTCTGGCTTCTCTCTTTTCTTCTCCGATGCACCCATGACAGGGGATGCCAGAAGAGATGACAGGGAGTGGCAGGGTCTTAATTAAAGGAGAGGGAAGGCAGCAGGAGGCAAAAACTAGTGACCAAGAGGCCCAGAGGATGAGCAGAGAAGTGCGGGGTGGGGAGCCAGCAGAGTGGAGGGGAGGCCACTGACCACGCCTCCCCCAATGGTACCCATTTCCTCCACAGGCTCTGCTTGAATAATGGTCAGAGAGAAATAAAAGAGACAGGATGTTGTATCAACATTTCAGCGGCTCATCTTTTAACTAGCAGAAAATGACAGCTCCTAAATGTTCAAAACCGTTTTGGAAACTTCTAGAGGGAAAAGGTTTCGCAGCCCAGGCAGCTGGCTGACATTCGCCTTTCTCCTCCCCATTTCTCTCACCTCAGCTCTCTCCAGCTAGGCACTCCTGGGTCTCCATCTGCGGCCCCGTCCATCTGATTGTGACTCCCAACCCGAACTGTCAGCTGGATGGGTCCCCCTGAGGTCCCACCAGTCGCAACGAGCAAATCGGCAACGTCGCACCTCCCTCCTGCTGCCTTTGCCAATTTCCACCTCCATCCTTCGCGTCATCTGGGCTGAAAGCATTAGCCTGGGGACAGTCAGAGCCCCTCACTTCTGCAAAAGAAGTCTAGCCTCCCTACGCAGCACTCGGTGCCCAAGCCCTCCCCACCTCCTGGCCCTTTGCACCTCCCGTGTGGGCTGTGAGCCCCCGTGTCCTCAGCTCATAAGTGTTCTTCAGCCTCTGAGTCCTCAGCCGGGCTGCTCCTCTCCTCCACCTTCACGAACCCAGTGAAGTTCCTTCTCACTCTTACGGCCCTTATCAAATGCCACCTCCTCCAAGATGCCTCCTTGATCTCTTAGCTGGTGACAACAGCTAACGTGTTGACCATATGCCAGGCAAAGAGCTAGCACTTTACCTACGTTACTTCATTTCGTCTGCCGAACGGCCTCAAGTGGGAATTACGATTTGTATCATCCCCATTTTACAGCTAAGAGAAATGAGTCTGAGAGAGTTTGGCAAACTTACCCATGGTCCTATACACCCACTCAAGCAGAGTTCTGCTGAACTTCACAGCCCATCCTTGTACATGCGACTCCCTCCCCTCAGTTACCCAAGGCGTGCTATCTGTTTAAACATTCCTCCTTGCATTGTAGCTAATTATGTAAGCCAGTTGTTCAAGAGCACAGCTTTGTTCTTCACTTTTATCTCTAACAAATAATTCATGTTAATGTTTAACCACATGAAATACTGCGGTATAGTCACTGGGCTTCCGGAAAGACCAGGAGTCTTCAGCCAGTCCCTCACTAGTCCTGATTCCTGACTTCCTATGGCTCCATGCATGTCTTTTTTGTCTTTGTACCTGGTCCACAGTGGACGATTAATACATGTTAACTGTCAACTGTCAGCTGTCCATTGAGTAATTATTATGTATAAGGTGCTGGGCTCAGTGAAGTTATAGTCGCCGTCTTAAATTATTCCTGCCCTGTCCAGTCCCAAACTGTGCTCTCACCAGCCACCTGTACCACCTTCTTGGACCACAGCCAGACCTCACTCAGGTATTGACACTCAGATGAACCCAGGAAGACTTGATATCCACTCTTTTCTGATGCCCACATCCAGGTGTATAAATTAACTAGCATTAAATTTGGCTGCATTTAGCAGAGACCCATAGCGGCTTAAACAAGACAGAGGTTATGTCTCTCTCACACACACAAGTCCAGGGATGGGCAGTCTGAGGCCAGTATGTCACCTTGGCCCCACAGAGTCCTCAGGGAACTGGGTTCCAGCTCCCTACTCCATCATTTATAAGGTGAGGCCCTCGTCCTCATGATCCAAGATGGCGTCAGAATGCCGGCTGCTATATCCACAATCCAGGCATGGGATGGAGGAAGGGATGAGAAAAGAAGAGACAAAGGCACATAACCTGAGAGCTGCCACAGAGTACCTCTGCTGAAATTTAATTGGCCAGACCTTTTTTTTTTTTAATCTTTATTTTTGAGAGAGCCAGAGCCAGAGTGCAAGCGGGGGAGGAACAGAGAGGGAGAAGACACCGAATCCAAAGCAGGCTCCAGGCTCCGAACTGTCAGCACAGAGCCCCCCTTGGGGCTCGAACTCACGAACCACGAGATCATGACCTGAGCCAAAGTCGGACACTTAACGGACTGAGCCACCCGGGCACCCCTGATTGGCCAGACTTTCGTGGCGTGGCCAAATCTAGTTGGGAGACGCTGAGAAATGTTGTATTTATTCTGGATGGCCACATCCCCATCCAAACTTGGATATAAATTACTTGGAAAGAATGGAAGAATAGATATTGGAGACAACTAGCAGTCTCTACTAAAAGGGTTCGGTCTGTTCATGTTTGTGTACGTGCCCATGATGTGTGTTATGTGTGTGAGCACGTGTGTTGTGTATACTGGTGGGCCACGTTCTCTCCACCACTTTGATCCCAGATGGGCTTGTTATGAGTTCTCTGTGGAGCGCCTCTAAATCTGGCCTCTCAGGCAGATTGAGCCTCAGCTTCTCAATTCAAGGAACTACAATGTATTTTCTGCATCCACCGAAGCATGTTATCAGTGGTGAGAGAGGGGCTTGTAAAACTGTTTTCCCATTCAGGTGTTACAGGGTGGCCATTATGTGAGAGCGACTATGACCAGAGTTAATCTGGCAATAAATTCTCTTGGGAAGGAGGGTGTCATTAACGCAAGAATCCTAGCAAAGGGTACCGCTCAATCTTGTGCCGCAGGGGAAACGCCCCGAAATACCAGGCACCCTGTTGAGATGACCCAAGGCGAGGAAAATGCTAGATTCAGCGTTGGTTACAGGTAGTGTTGCCCCAGTGTTTTAAGCCCTGCCCAGTAATCACGCAATTCCAAGAAACTGCTGACCTTTCCTACCCCCACCCCACCCCCCACCCACCCTTCAGCACATACACACACAATATGCAGGGGCTTGACAGGTTCATCTCATTTACTCTTTTGAGCCAGTGGGTATTATTCCGTTTTACTAATGAGAATGGGATGCTGTAGGGAAGTTAAGTATTTGCCTAGAGACTCATAGCTAAAAAGGGCAGAGCTGCTGCTGAACCCTCGGGGCCTAACCACTATTCTCTCCAACTTTATTAGGATTTTGTGGAACCCTGTTGGGGGTTAGCGCCACTGAACTCCCTTCCACAAACATTTGGCGCAAGTGTTTACTTAGGTAATCAGTAGGTAATAGAGGGGGTGTCAGCTTCTTAAGAAAGAAAACAAGCACAAAAACGCCTGAAGGGCCCCCTCCTGAATTACCTAGTATTTTTCATATTTGAAGTTGATTTGGTGGCACAGTCTCATAGCTTCATCCTAGAGCCGGGTATTTGTTTCCAAGGGCCATGGTCTCTGGAGGTGCCTGGGTTGAACATTGGGGTGGTTTGTAATTTGGGGCTCTCTTTAAAGGCTGGAGAAATCTTAGGGTGGGGGGAAGGCACCCCAGGCTTTCTGCGTTAAGCAGAACCCTGACTCTGCCGCTTACCTGTTTGACTTTGGGCAAGTTAACACATCTTCTCGACCTTCGTTTTCCCACATCTATGAAATTCAGATGAAAAGCATACCTTTGATCAAGAATTATAAAGAAAGAATATATAAACAGCCACTTTTTTCTATTATATTGCCAGCATAAGAATTATACTAATATTGCCACCTGTGGACAGAAAATGTACAGTCTATTTTTATCAATACCCAGATGAGGCAGAACATAAAAAGCAGAGATTAACTTTTTGGCCATCTCCAGCACCTTCATGCTAATATTTACTTACATTTGATTATCATTTCAGGCTCATGCACACATACTTAGCATGGATCACAGGCTCGCATACATTTCACTTTATTACCTTTGTCTTTCGCGTCTCCTTAAAACTGCTGCTTATTCAAGGATCTGCATATTATTAATATTAGAATTCATTGTTCCATGACTTTGAAAGTGTCAAACATTCTGGACGAACATGTTAGATAGTCTCTCCTGCCTCCACCAGCTGTTTTCTGGCCACTGTGCCCACCACTGTCCACTCTTACTGACAGCCGCTTGGTCTTTAATACCCAGCTCAGGTGACACCTCTTCCAGGGAGCTCCCTTTGTACTCCTGTGATATCTTGCACTTGTCCTTCTTGTACAGTTTGTTCTGCCTGTATTGGAATGGACTGCTTCCCCTTTATCTCTCCTATTAAAGCATAAGCCACCTGAGAGTAGAGAACATCTATTATTCACCACTGTATCCTTGGTGCTCGGTGCTGTATCCGACACATTTGAAGACCTTCCACCAGTGCCAGGTGGGTTCAGGCTCCCAGCGGGAGAGAAAGGAAGTTATAAAGCCAGTGAGAAATGCCATCACAGAGATATCAGCAGGCCGCTGTGGGAGAGTAATGGAGAGGACAAGTAACATAATCTCTAGTAATAAGGGTAGTAATAGAGTACATTTCACAACACCTTTAAAGCTCTTGCACATGCATCATCTAATTTGATCCTCATAAAAGCCTCGAGGTAGGTATATTGCAGGAGATGGAGGTGGAGGTTTTCGTGGTTATGTGATGTGCTTAAAGTCATGCGGCTATTAAATGGCTGGATTCAGACCAGACCATAAAAGCTGGTTCTTTTCCTCGCAGCATGCAATAAAGTCAAATCGTCACCACCACGTCCATTTGCTCAGGCCCTGGCTTACTGCTCTGTGATCTATCCCACACCGCATCACAGAGTTGGTCAGGTCTTGCCTCCCCAAGGAAATGCATTTCATTATTGTACTTCTAGATAATGAATTGTCTTTGACTCTGAGGAGATGATCGCTATGGCGCAAAGCGAGTCTCCTTTTTATCCACATCTGAAAATATGGTTGGTCACAGGGCATATGGGTGTTTTCTGAGATCACCGGCGACTTGCTACGCGTGGTTCCTTCTGTTTGCAGGCCCGAGACGTACATCCCGGGAAGGAAAATGCTTTGTGGACCCTTGTGCCGATTCCTGTGGCTTTGGCCCTATCTGTCCTATGTTGAAGCTGTGCCAATCCGAAAAGTCCAGGATGACACCAAAACCCTCATCAAGACGATTGTCACCAGGATCAATGACATTTCACACACGGTAGGGAGAGCCTGGGAAGACAACAGGTTTGCCCATGGGGGAACCAGGACCTCAGATGTCAGCTGAAGCCTGTGCAGCCACATGTAGGGGCCATGGTGGCCTTGACTCCTCCCTACCTCACAAACAGCCGCTTCCTACATGCGGGCTGTATTTGGAATTAGGAAGACTAAATGTGAATCTCCACACTTTCGTTCTCTATCTGTAAAACCTTAAGCTAGTTCCTCCATGTCTTTAAGGCTTGGTTTCATCAGCTAGCTAGTACAGTCCTCACAGGGTTGTTATGAGATTAAATTAGATAAAGCAACTAGATAAACCCTCTCATAGAACCAGACCACAGTGTGCCTTCTTTAAAGGTTTTTCGTTGTGGGTTTGGTAGCCCCCAGTCTTAAAAGCCTGCTTGCTTACCCAGCAAGGGGCAATCTAGAGACTTCCACATCTCCTGGACACCATACGTGTCTGACAGTGGCCTCGGACAGCTCAGAACCAGAGTCTTGGGCATTTTATGGAGAGCAGCGTGAGTGTCCCTGCTTTCACGGTAGCTATCCGACAAGGCCACACGGGGTAGATCCAGAGTGTCCCAGCTTGGGTGGCGCAGAAAGTGAGGGCTGCAGGCCACCCCCTCCTGGTATCCAGCATTATTGGAGCAGAGGAGTGAGGCGGGGCCGGCCTTGATCCCTGAGGGGCCAGAGGCCTTGGAGGCCCTGACTGGGAAGGAGGAGTCCTCTGGGAATGGAAGGGTGTGAGGATGGCTAGGGAAGGGGCACTTAGGGAGGACCTCAGTGCCTGGGGAAGAGACTTAACTAAGCAGGAATCGGGCCTCATGGCTGGTTCTACAGCAGAGGTCATTTGGAGGAGGGAACGATCTTCGAAGATCCATCTGGAAGGGGAGGGCAGGATGATTTGGGGAGGGCAGGAAGATAGAAGTCCAGGAGATCAGCTTGGAAGCTTGGCAGTCCCCGGGGCACAAGAATCAAGGGCCTGGGCCAGGGCGGTGAGGAAGGGGAGAGGAGGCAGCCAAGAGAGCGGACCTCCACATTCATGGGAAAGGCCGAGAGCCTTGCAGAACCAACTTCTCTGAGCCCCTGCTCTCCCTTTTCCTCTCGCACAGCAGTCTGTCTCCTCCAAACAGAGAGTCGCTGGTCTTGACTTCATTCCTGGGCTCCACCCTGTCCTGAGTTTGTCCAAGATGGACCAGACATTGGCCATCTACCAACAGATCCTCACCGGTCTGCCTTCTAGAAACGTGGTCCAAATATCTAATGACCTAGAGAACCTCCGGGACCTTCTCCACCTGCTGGCTTCCTCCAAGAACTGTCCCTTGCCCCGGGCCAGGGGCCCGGAGACCCTCGAGAGCCTGGGCGGTGCCCTGGAAGCCTCACTCTACTCCACGGAGGTGGTGGCCCTGAGCCGGCTGCAGGCTTCTCTACAGGACATGCTTTGGCGGCTGGACCTCAGCCCTGGGTGCTGAGGCCTGAAAGACCTCTCGTCCCAAAGTCGAGGAGAGAACCCATGGCTCCCAGGTGTCTTCAGCAGAGAGCCTGTGTGGCCCCAGGCCATTAGTCTCTCACACCTTTGAGCCACTCTTCCAAAGGCATAAGCCTTCAAGGCACGAAACCAAAGATAGAATGCATGATTCCGTGCTCACCGGGAAGGGAGACCCACCCAGCAGTGAACCGGACCTGAGGATCTCACAAAAGCCTTCCTTCCTGTGCCACCTCCCCTCTCACCGCATGCTTCAGCGTGACCTGGGGTGATTTCAGGAGGCACCCGCTGAGCCTTTGGACCATCAAGCGAGGTTCTGTCTGAGAATTCTGAGAACACCATGACGGTTACATCCACATAGCTGCAAACTCCCAAGCAACCCATTATTTATTCTGCGTTTTATCCTGGATGGATCTGAAGCAAAACAGCAGCTTTTCCAGGCTCTTTGGGGCCAGCCAGGGCTAGGGATGCTGCTTCCAGCCCCGCTGGTGGGCCTGGCTAAGGCAAACCCATTTCTATGTGACTTGAGGGCTCTCAAGTTAGTTCTTTGGTAACTGGTTTTGTTTCTACCGTGACTGATGTGAAATTACAGTGTTTGCAATGGCATTGCCCTGAGCAGATCTCCAAGGACCAGGTTCTTCCAAAAAGAAGATGAATTTTGTCAAGTGTGATATATAGATGTGTGCACCTGGAGGTGGGGGAACGTGTTAGTGGGAAGGGGAAGGATCAGAATGTATTTTCTGAATTACATTTGTGTGATGGGCTCTTCGGATGGGGTGGAGTCATTTTCTCATCTCTGCAGCCACTTAGTGTGGTTTTCTGGAAAATAACAAAGGAGATGACTCCTTTGGGGGGGGGGGGTTGTGGGGTTTTGGCAGCCACCTATGGAGGGAGGCTGGGGACTGTCTATTGGGACAGTTGTGAGCTCTGGCCTTCTCCAATTGCGAGAGAGAGGTCTTTCTTATCAGGGAGTGAGGATCCCTCACTGGAGACCATGATCCCCAGAGCAGGGGTCCTTGGAATGGCCCTTGGAATGGTCGGGGGATGATCCCACACTGGATTTATTACATGGCAGTACCCCTACTTGGGATTTGCATGCCAAATTGTGGTTCTCATCAGACTGGCTCACCCAAAGCACGACCATGTTTCCTACCCATTTGGTGTGGATTTTTATTCCAGTGGGAAGGTCTGTGGGCTTTAGCGGGTGGTCCCAAAACTTGGGCCAGCAATGCTGAGTGCCAGGACTCCCGGGCCAGGCTGCCAGGAGCGCCTTTCCCACTAGAGGTCATGTTTGGTGGGATGAATGAACAAGGAGGCTTGGGTTTTCCACCGTCCTGCCACTGTTATGAGGCCATCACGTGACAGGTGGTGGATCTGTCCAAGGAAATTCGAATCAAAGCTATCAACGTTCAGACTGAGCACCTACTTCGCGCTCAGCCCTGATTGGTGCTATGGGCTAGAGAAGCTCACCAAGTAAACATTAAAATCCAGTCTTGCCCTCAGGGACCTTGCATTCCCGATGGTAAAAACTTTACACAGCAGCGCTAAGGCTGGCCTTTCACCATGGTAACCAAGCTGCTGAAAGAGTGAGCTCCTGCGCAGGTGGGAAATGCTGGGCGGAGGGTGGCAGTCCTCAGGGGCCCACTGGCTAACCCTGCTTGCACTTGGTAGCATTTTTGCTTTTCAGGGCCCGGCAGCATTAATTACCGTGTAGCCACATCCCTTTGAAACAGCTTGGCTGACAGTTTAAAAATGAGAAAATGCCTGAGACCATAACAGCTGATAGGTAGCTGGGCCAAGACTAGAGCTCAGGTCCTCTGGCTCCCCAGAGTGTCCCTGCAGCCAGGTAGTGCTCCCTGGAGGTACAAATAGGCACTGGGCAAGGGAGACCAGGAGTGATTGCTGGGAGAGAGGAGCTGGAGGCAACTTTGCAGGAGGTGAGGGATGTGAATTGCCTGGAGGGTGGAGGCTGTTTTGTTGGCGCTGAGACACCAGGGTGAAGGCACGTGCAGCCAGTTACAAAGAAAGGCAGACAAAGGACAGACGAGAGGGAAAGGGACACATGGAAGAGGCCTTCTGCGGCAAAGAAGTTTGATATCGAAAGGGTTAAGAGTTGAAAGTTCCAGAGCAGAGCGATTCATGAGATGGACAGAGTAAGGCCCGTTCTGGAGAATACGACCTAGATAATCACTACCACCCAGTCAGGCTGGGATCTTTTAAGCCTTTCATTCACCAAAACCGGGCACTGTGGCTTATTCTCAGAGTATAAAAGTTCTAAAATGTAAATGATTGTCTTTTTTTTGTAACTTCAAAAATTTTTTTGGTTGTTAAAAAAAAAAAAAAATCCAAATAAATTAACTTTGCCCCCTGGTCTTTGTTCTGCGTCACCCTTTGTGGAGGGGCTTTAGAAGAGCTATTGTGGGTGACAGGCCACGGCCTGGCTGGCCTCCAACCCCCACTGGGTTCAGCTCTGCCCGGGCTTGGCCACAGCCGGCCGCCAGTTATTCAGGCTAAAGGATTCCCCCAAAGCACAGAGCTGGCAAAATGAGCACATTCTGTGGGTCTGCAAATCAGCCTGGAGAAGCGCCAAATTGTTTTTTTTTAAAAAAAAAAAAGAACGACAACAACAACAACAAAGCTGTAAGCAAACAAACAACGTGCAGCCTAACAGCAGACCCAAGCAGGTGCATCGACCCTGGGAAAGACAGGACTCCTCTTGTTCCGGGCGCAGAGCACAATCGTCTCTGCAGTGCAGTTAGAACGTGACAGTTCCAACCCAGGGAGGACTGGAGGTGGGGGTGGGGGGCTGGCCCATCCAATAATCACTTCCATGGGCAATTTCAAAGTATTGACAGCGGCCAGTCCTTTCCTGAGTACTCGTTTAAGTGGTAGAGGAAAGGGAGACAGAGCTGCGGAATGAGGAGAAACCACAGCCGGGGGCGGGGGAGGGGGAGGGGGGTATCGGATAAGGCAGGAACGGCCTAAATGGGTCACTTGGCAACTCGGGAAGTGGCTGGCCTCTGTATCCGTGAAGACTCCTGTAGCTGCAAGTGACAGAAACCCAACGCAAACCAACTTAAACATAGAAGGATTTGGGGCGCACATTGCTTAGAAGCCCAGCATGGTCTCTTACAAGACTTTCCTCTGCACTCATCCCCAAGGACCTAGAAAGGTACCAATGCCATGACCTCTCCAGTCCCTGCCTGCCTGAGGTGGGTAGCAGGGGCTTGGGGACAATGGGTTTGCCCCTTGGTGGCCATCTGGGACTGTCTGAGATGTCTTGTTTCTGAGTGGGCATGAGTCTTAGTAGCTCCCCCAAGTGTCTGGAAGGCAGCCCGCAGTAACAGGGGTCTCAGAGCAGAGGCCTGGAAATGTCATTCCCTTCTCGGTGAGGTGGCTCCCAGGGTCAGAGTGGAAGGGTATGTTCTTCAAGTATCCTTCCAGAACCTTTCCCATCCTCAGGCATTCTCTTGCTCTCCCCCCGAGGCTGAGCTCACATCTCCCAAACAGCTGGCAGCGTCTGACCATGTCCAACCTCCAAAGGCAGGTCTTTTGCAGAGTCTGGTGAGAAAGAAGTCAGGTCAACCCAGCAGGACCTTTCAGAAGAGCCCCATCTCAGATTCGTGCACAGCAGCATACAACCAAAAACATGACGCCCCGTTTCCCCTCAAAGAATTTAGAGTCGTTCATTCCAGGCTTTTACCATCAAGATCTGAGTCTAGTGCTGTCTGACTACCCAGAGTCACTGATTAGTTCACTGGTACATTGTCACCCTCAGCTCTTTGAGGTCCTTCCCCAGGAATGCACTGTCTCAGACCTGAGATGGTAGCGTGAGTCAAGGATGGAAAGAAGGTGATGGAGCCTCCATGCCCAGCCCTCATCTCAACCCCAGCTCCCAGCACAGAGGGTGCCTAACCCCTAGGCCAGTTACTTAATCCCTCTTAGCCTCAGTTTGTCATCTGTACAATGGGAATGTAATATAGCACCTTCATCAGAGGTCTTTAGAAGATAGGACGATAAAATATTTGGGAAGCTATTAGCCCCATGGGTGAGGTACAAAAAGCAGTCAAAAAATCATGTTGTTGTTATCAGTACTAATGAGTCAAGGAAGCAAAAGGAGTGAGAATTGCTTTCGCGGACAGCCCTCCTTGAGATAGTCACAGCTTTGGTAGGGACGCCCGGGCACAGGGCTCCCCTGTGGCTCCTTAGGAAGCCCTCTCAGCCCCCACGGGGCAGCCAGGAGGTGAGGGGGAGAGGGAAGGTCCCAGTGGAGCAAATCTCAACCAGTGAGGAATGGGGGTCTGTGGAGAAATCCCCCAGCCTCCCACCCTCCGGAGGGGCAATTTTAAGGGGCAATCTGTAGGACTGGGGCCTGGGTGCACCCACCAGTCACATCCAAGGGGCATTCCTGATTGGCTTTTCCCCTTGCCTGGCCCCACTGTCCCTGCTCCTCGCTCCTGCTTCCTAGCGTCGCCTCCTAAATACGCCTCCTGCACCAGAACCCTTGTCTCCAGCGCTGCTTGTGGAGCAACACAGATCAGGCAACTACAGAGCAAATGGAGATAGATTTGGGTGCTGGGAGAACCGTGAAGCCAGACTCCAGAGAGGTGTAGGAACCACACGCCAGAACTCAGAGAACCGTCCCTAGGAGCCCAAGGGAGAAAAGGAGAGAGGGTTCCTGAGGAGAAAGGAAGTCCACTTGGGGAAAGTTTGACATGGGAAAGAAAGCGAGGACAGGAAAAGGAATCTACTAAATGGAAGAATTACAAGATTAATAAGGAAGGGAAGGGAAGGGGAAGGGGGAGGGGGGGAAGGGGGGAGCAGAGGAAGGAAGGAAGGAAATGAAAAGAGAAGAAATAAATATAAAGTTAACATTGCCAGGGTCACCTGGGTGGCTCAGTCGGTTGAGCGTCCGACTTCGGTTCAGGTCATGATCTCACAGTTCATGAGTTCAAGCCCCGGGTCAAGCTCTGCGCTGACAGCTCAAAGCCTGGAGCCTGCTTCGGATTCTGTGTCTCCCTCTCTTTGTCTCTCTGCCCTCCCCCCACTCACACTCTGTCTCTCTCTCAAAAATAAACATTAAAAAGCAAACAAAAAACATTGCCTGTCTTAGTGCATGTGGGCCTGCTAGAACCAAATACCTGAGGCTGGGTGGCTTGTAAACAACAGAAATTTACTTCTCACAGTTCTGGAGGCTGGAGCTTCAAGATCAAGATGCCAGCAGCTTCCATGTCTGGTGAGCACCTGCTTCCTGGTTCGCAGACCACATCTGTGACTGTGTCCTCACCTGGTGGAAGGGGCAAGGGAGCTCTCCGAGGTCTCTCCTATAGGGCACTAATCTCCTTCATGAGGGGTCCACCCTCACCCTAAGCACTTTCCAAAGGCCCCGCCTCCTAACACCTAACCTTGGAGGTTAGGATTTAACATGAATTCTGGGGTGACACAAACATTCAATCTATGGCATTGCTTTACGATCGCTGATTGGGGGAAAGATTAGGTCAAATCAAGGTAGTCTCAACCACTGACTATTTCTTGCATAAAATGTCTTCTTACAATAAAGGGACCTAATATTAGCATTTCTTCCTTCTACTGAGTTCCCATAGCCCCTGGTCACTCAGCACAGCTCACGGGGAATCCTTTCTGTTGAGGTCTCACCCCTACACCCTTCCCTGCCCCTGACTGTAAGCCTGTGCAGACAGAGTTGCCTCGCCCCGGGCCTGGCTGTTGTGTGTGGCTCAGTACAGGCCCCCTGCTCTTACTTGGTGACCAAAGGAACTGAGACTCCTATAGTAACAAGCCTGTTATATCAGGTCAGCAAATTCTATAAAAAGCCTGAAAACAGCCCTACCACGAAAGGGTAAACTTCTTAAAATTCTGCTTACTCTTGGGGTGCCTGGGTGGCTCAGTTAAGCATCTGACTTTGGCTCAGGTCATGATCTCATGGCTCATGAGTTCGAGCCCCATGTCGGGCTCTGTGCTGACAGCTCAGAGCCTGGAGCCTGCTTCAGATTCTGTGTCTCCCTCTCTCTCTGCCTCTTCCCAGCTTGTTCTCTGTCTCTCTCTCTCAAAAATAAATAAAGACATTAAAAAAATAAAAATAAATTCTGCTCACTCCTAACTTGCTCAACAAACTTCTTCCTTTTTAGTTCGAAGATACCATCCGTAAAAGACAACGTGAGACAATGATGGAAATCTGAGCAGGAATTCTATTTTAGATGATGAAGGGAATTATTATTACTTTTATTAGCTGTGGTGATGGCATGGTGGTTCATTATTTTTCAATGTTTCCTTACTCATTAGAAATTCAAACAGAGGGGTGCCTGGGTGGCTCAGCCGGTTGAGCGTCTGATTTTGGCTCAGGTCATGATCTCATGGCTCATGAGTTCAAGCCCTGTGTCAGGCTCTGTGCTGACAGCTAAGAGTCTGGGGCCCTGCTTCAGATTCTGCATTTCCCTCTCTCTGTCCCTCCCCTGCTCATTCTCTCTCTTTCTCTCTCTCTCTCTCTCTCTCAAAAAAAATAAACATTAAAAAAAAATCTCTAAAAAAAAGAAATTATATATATATATATAGGGTTAGATAAACAAGGTCAATAACATGTTGATAATTGTTAAAACTGGGTAATAGGTACACAAGACTTTATTACAGCAAACTCTCTACTTTGGGGCAGGATTTCCAGATCAACGCTTTAGGGTAAGGTGCAGTCCAGCCTGGCCCCTCCACGGGTGGAAGCAGGAGGGGGTGAAGGGAAGAGGGAGAAGGAGAATACGATGCGGAGCTGAGTTGTATTTAACTTCACATTTGATTTCACTGCCTGGCAGATGTCCCAGGGCCTGGGGGGCTATGACAGACTGTCAGTGTGGGTGTGAAGCAGCGAACTAAAACAGAGATTTAACAAATCAAACAAGGAGACAGTGGTGAGAGCCAGCTGCAAGATATTGGAGAGGCAAGTCCTGATGCTTATAAGAAAAAGCCAAAGGAGTGGACATTAGACCCTCGGGCGTTGCCCTAGCTCTGCTGGGCCTTGGGGTGCCCCATGGAAGCCACGGAACTCCCCTTCTCCCTCCCCAACAGGGAATTGTGGTGTCCCCACCCCATGGCTGTCCCTCTGTATTCAATACAAAGTATAAGGTGAGAAGCCCTGAGATCATTCGTGAAGGAAAATGGGATTCCTGTGTCTTTTCCCCAGCTTAAGTTATTGTAATAAAAAAACACTTCATTCCTACCTTCAAAACCTTGTCCCCGGGGTTCTGGATCTGGCTGCAGCCTGGAGCAGGGTCATCCCTTTTCTCCCCTGGCTTATGGCAGACCCGCCCGGTGTAGGAGCAAATCTCTATTCCTCTCCACCCAGCCACCCGCACACCTGCTACAGAAACTTCAGGAGATTCGGAGGGTTCAGAGCGGGGCAGGCCAAGGGACCTACTCAGAGGGAGAGTGAGGCTTCCCCCTTTGGGTCTAAGCCAGAGCCCTTGGCACTGAATACTGTTAAACCTCAGACAGGCCCTTCCTGTCAAAGGCCAGTGTTTCATCTCAGGCAGATGTCCCCGAGGAATATCACAGACCAGAAAACCAACCCTGAGATCGCCTCGACTGTCCCATCCTATTTTTGGCCGTAATTCCTGAGGAAACCCCAACCCTCGTAGTTTCAACTTTTCTGTTTATAAAATCTGTGTATTTATCTGAGGGAAAACTAGCAGGTGCAGCATGAGTGAAGCTCCCCACCCCCACCCTGCCAGGCCAGAGACAGTGACAGAAGGGGACACCCCTGCTCCCTTCCACACTTGGGCTTGGACCTCCCATAGGACTCAAAATCTGGACCTGGTCTCCACAGGCCAGTAATTATTTGGAGATCATGGCAACGGCCCAGAACCCCCCTCCTTACTTCAGGATGGAGAGATTTGTGACCTTTCATTCCTTACAAGAGCAAGGCAGCGTGTTTGTTATTCGTCCCACATACTGGATGATGGCTTAGAGATTTGGCCCAAGACTTGCCCAAAAGCTCGTATCTGCGGATGAGAACCTGAGCCTCCAGACTCGCCAGACCCAGAGGGATATAAGTGTCTATCTATCCCCCACCCCACCCAAGCCCACACCCACGTACGGATTTCCGGGTATCTTCTGTTTGCCGTCCCACTGCCTTCCCTCCCCATCAGAGGGACAGCCATCTGGAAAAACACTCGCTGGCCACGTCACTGTCCTAATGTGAAGAGCTCGCAGTATGGGTTGCTTGTGCACAGACACACACGGCGTGGAAGCAGATGCCTGTGCAGAGGGCTCCAGGGTTCACCCTCCGTGTGCTTACCTTCCACCAGCACTCCTGAAGCTCCCCGCATTAGTCACCTGTCCTGTTACTTTTCCTGGGCAAGGAGCCCTTTAAACACAGATCAGAAGGAGCACCTGGGTGGCTCAGTCAGTTGAGCATACGGCTTTTGATTTTGGCTCAGGTCGTGATCTCCTGGTT
Organism: Acinonyx jubatus; assembly: GCF_027475565.1. Classification (NCBI taxonomy): domain Eukaryota; kingdom Metazoa; phylum Chordata; class Mammalia; order Carnivora; family Felidae; genus Acinonyx; species Acinonyx jubatus. The sequence goes on along the minus strand of NC_069383.1, from coordinate 24,147,377 downwards.
TGTGGGATCAAGCCCTGAGTCGGGCTCTGGGCTGACAGTACAGAGCCTGCTTGGGATTCTCTCTCTCTCTCTCTCTGCCCCACCCCTGCTCCTACTTGCACTCTCTCCCTCTCAAAATAAAAGCTTTAAACAAAATCGCAGACCAGAAAACCAATGCTTGGGGCTCTTGGGCAGCTCAGTTGGTTGAGCGTCCGACTTTGGCTCCGATCATGATCTCGCCGTTTGTGAGTTCAAGCCCCACAGGGGGCTCTATGCTGACAGCTCAGAGCCTGGAGCCTGTTTTGGATTCTGTGTCTCCCTCTCTCTCTGCCACTCCCCTGCTCACACTCTGTGTGTGTGTCTCTCTCTCAAAAATAAATAACTTTAAAAAAAAGTTTAAAGAAAAAAGAAAACCAACCCTCACCCGTCTACGTCCCCTGACTTGTATATATTTTATTTATACATTTGTTAACATTTCCCTCCTACCTCCGCCCACCCCACCCCACCCAACACATATAAGCCCCTGACAGGCAAGGATGCTCTTTGGGTCTGTTTTCTTTTCTTTTAATGTTTATTTATTTTGAGAGAGATAGCATGAATAGGGGAGGGACAGAGAGAATCCCAAGAAGACTCCAAGCTATCAGCCAAGAGCCGGGTGTGGGGCTCGATCTCACGAAGCATGAGATCATGACCTAAACCGAAGTCAAGCATCAAACACTTAACCCACTGAGCCGCCTAGGTGCCCTGGGTCTGTTTTATTTTCTACTCTATCTCTAGCACATTGGCCAGATCCTGGCCCAGAGTAAGTACAAAACAATTATTTGTTGGCTGAATGGGTAATCCGACTTCTATTCAGAAGAGCTGAATGCACACATACACTTTGCATTTGGGCCATTAAGTTTAAGAACAGAAGAACACCCATGAGGGGAGGCAGAATTCTGGGCAGTCTGTCTACTTAGATGATCCCAAGACAGATATGGTTGCTAAAGCCTTGCCGTGTGGACAATGCTGGAGGAAGATTGGAGGTCAATAGGTAGAATTTAGCAGAAGGCAAATTTGGGCTTAAACTCACAGTTGGAGCTGCCCTACCATAGGGGTATGGGCGAACTTTTGCAGGGAAGCATCCCATGAGTCATGACTTTTAGTCTCCGTTCCCTTAAGTAGTCTCCTTCCACATCAGAGCCTGGCCATGTGACTTGCTTTGCCCAATGGGATAATTACCATTCCATTGCCAACCATTCCGGTTGTATTAAGCATATTTTTTTAATGTTTATTTATTTTTTTATTTTTGATTAATGTTTATTTAAAAATTTTTAATGTTTATTTTTGAGAGAGAGAGAGAGAGTGCAAGCAGGGGAGTGGCAGAGAGAGGAGACACAGAATCTGAAGCAGGCTTCAGGCTCTGAGCTGTCAGCACAGAACCTGACGTGGGGTTCAAACCCACAGACCCATGAGATCATGACCTGAGCCGAAGTCGGACACTTAGACTGAGCCACCCAGGTGCCCCTATTTTTTTGTTTTGTTTTTGTTTTTGTTTTGTTTTGAGAAAGAGAGAGAGAGCGCACAAGCAGGGGAAAGGCAGAGAGAGGGAGACAAAGCAGGCTCCAGACTCTGAGCTGTCAGCACGGAGCCCGACGTGGGGCCCGAACCCACGCACTGCAAGATCATGACCTGTGCCGAAGTTGGATGCCCAATCGACTGAGCCCCCCAGGCGCTCCTAAGCATGTTTTTAACTATCTGTATTTTCTGATGCTTTGACATTTAGGGGCCTTGTTGACGCTAGAGGGACTGCACCCTCCATGGTTAGCTAATGCCCAGAGATAACAAACAACTCAGCAGGGAGCATTCCTTCCAAATGCAAACTAACCAATCAGCCACCGCCTCTGTTGGGCTCTCACACTCAGGGCCACAACCCCCTGCTCTAATCACCCCAGGGCCAGGTAGCAGATAACTAGAGCTAGCCCCTGTGCCTTAAAATCTGCCAAGATCATTCAAACTGGCCAATCCTAAACCTGCTTTCCCTGCCTGGCCTTGCTTTTCTGGTGTGGTTAAACCAGTGCCCAAATCATGTCCATAGGAATCATTCTCTAACTCTCAGTTTTGCTTCCTTCAAAATTGGGGCCATTCTTAGGTGGTGGCAATGGTGACCACCAAAAACTCCAGGCTTCTGCTCTGCAGCTTGGCAACTCCCCAAAGAAGAGAACTTCTCCTTCCTAATTATTCCAGCAAAAGTCTCAGGGCTGACTCTCATTGGCTTAGCTTGGATTACATGCCTCTTGCTGAGCCAATCGCGGTGGCCAGGGGGATACAGTACTCTGGTTGGAGAGATTTGAGTCATCCCAGAAACTGGGGAAGGGCTCAATCCTACTTGGAATGAAAATGGGTAAAGGGTAATTTCCCAAAGGAAAAAAGGGTTCAATTGCCCAAAAGAAAGAGGAATGGATTCTGGGAAGGCAGCAACAACAGACAACCTGTCCAGGAATGCTCTGAGCTTCTCTGTCCTGTCCTCTTTGATAGCCTTCCGGAGCCTTGTTCCAACATGGATTTCTTTCTACGAGAGCAAAGAGAGGGGGGGTTCACTTTGACCCTTTACTTACTCATGTGAAGAACCAAAACCAGTTACAACTGGCTTTTAACTTCAACCACACAGCGTCAAATTAAAAAATGATGTTTGACCTCAGGCTTTGAAGAGGGTGTGACAATTGTCCTTGGCCCTGAGAACTTCTGAAAAGAATGGAGAATATTTTTTGCTACTGGTTATATTGGATTGGGCCTTGGTATGAAATCACCCAAATTGTCATTGTTCACGTTAGGCTTATTCTATTGGTCTCTCTGCTTTGTCTGGGGTCACTCTTTTCCATTGAGAAAATTGGTTCCTTTTCTCCTCCCTTATAATGGAGCTCATGCTCCCAGTACTTTATCTTATAAGGCATGGCTGGGTGCTTTACAATAAGCATGATGCCCATAACAATCCTTTACAGTAGAATAACACCTTCCTTCTAGAAAGGACTTTCACTCATTATTGTATTTGATGCCCACAATAACCAGGGTGTTGGAGTGTAGTATTATACTCCTCTTCTTTAGATATGAAAATAGACTCAGAGAGGGCATGTGACTGGCTGAAGGTCACAGAGCCCTGTCGCCTTGGGCAGAAGGAAAATGTTGGCAAGGAATAAACAGGCATTTCTTCGAGGCTTCATTTATTTACCAAGATTAGACTTTATTGCTGCAAAGCTGATCAGGACTAAAACCCCAGAGGAGCTAGTTTGCAGTATGCAAACTACAGTAGCTCAGAAGGACCAAAACACAAACAGAGTCACAGGGCCACCCACAGCCATGACTAGAGCCCAGCCCAGCGTGTCCGCCCTTGGGCTCATCCACAAGCAAGGCCAAGAGATGCAGTCCCAGCCCGGCCCCCTGGAGAGAGGTTCTCCATTCAGCACAAGCACCCGGGAGCCTACATCTGTGGCTCAGCTCTTCTGTGGAACTCCTCTGCTCCTACCTAGCTCCTTCTCTCCTCAGAGAGACTGGTACTTGGGCCACAGATGGGACTGAGGCTTTGGTCTACAGAGAGGGAAGGGATATGTCTGGTAGGGCCTGGAATGCTGGAGAGATCTTAAGCCTGAGTAGATACTCCAGGCTGATATACTTAGGGTTTCCCTTCCAAGGACTCTCTTCTTCCTGACCCACCACCTTGCCTTTTCCCTCTGTGCCCATCCTCTGTGCTGAAATCCCAGTCAGAGAGCTAGCTGGCAGTCCTCTTTGGTTTGGTCGCCACACAACTCACAAATTCTGCTTGCCACCGAAGAAAAGAAGGGACTCAGAGTAGCCAGAGGAGACAGTGTCCCTTTCACGGGAGGAAGAGCCTCTGGGGAACTGGGGGACCCTCCTCCATTCCTTGTCCTGCCTCTGGAAGCTTCCAAGCCATCCTTTCACCCAGACACTCTGGACCCAGGACAGACTGGCCAGAGAGTAAGTGACCCAACCCCAGAGCACTCTGGGAAACCTTCTGTGTTGGCCCCAGACCCCACGACGGGGAGGGTAGTAGATTTCCAGCCTTATCTGAGATGAATGGGACAGGGCTCATCAAAGCCTGCCTGGGCCAGAAAAGAAGGAACCCAGTGAGCTCACTATGCCTTCCCAACATCAGCGAAGCCTTGCCTAGAGGATCCAGGCTGTACGCTGTTGGGACACCTCTATTCTAGAAGTTTCCGCCAGGTGGCAGAGAAAAATATCAGATGCCAGAAACGTATCCATCTGAAAGGATTTCCCCCACAGGACAAAAAACAAAAAACAAAGAACAATCATACCTTCTCCCAGTTAGAATGTCTGCAATTATGCACCCCCTATAAGTGGAAAAAGGAAGCCAGGACTAATCAGATGACACCACTCTGGGAACCCAATGCATCCCAGCACCAATCTTTTTGAAAAGCTCCATATGGGAAGATACAAATTCAATTTGTCTTGTCTAGGGGAAAAATGAGTTTTAAATATGTTAGATCAAAAATGATATCTTATGTACCAGACATTAGTGATCCAGAACGAACGCCTTGGGAGAAAAATTGCCCTGAAAATTTTAAGTATTCAGGCTGCTAAAGAACTAGGAATTTATGCCGCAGTCCAAGCACAGAAAGTCCACACTGGACACCCACATGTCCCAGACTGGGCCACAGCCTCAGACAGAGCCCTGGTTCCTGAGGACCGGCCTGGCAGTCTCCCTCAGTAACACCTCTGCCCACCTTTCTGGGACCTGCCGTTTCCATGGCTTCCTGTTCAGCTGGGTTGCCAAGGCCCGAAGAACTGGGAAATGCCCCGTGGAGCCAGTCCAAGGCCAGAGCAAGTTGGTAAGGGATGGGGGGAGAGAGAAAAAGAGGCCCAGTTTCCACTGGTTTCTCAAGCCTGGTGGACACCAAAGCTATTAAAAGGCCAGTTTACAAAAACACTGGAGGGCACTGGTTGTTCTCTTCCAGGACAAGCTGAAGGGACAGAAAGCCCCAGGAAGATCTGGGTTCGAATCCTAGCTCTGCCAGTAGCTGGCTAGTGCCAAGGGTCTTGGACAAGTCTCTTCTTTCTAATCCGTGGTCGATAAAACAAAGAGTTGGCTCTCAATGACACCCAGGTTGTCTTTCAATTCCGTGACAAAGATATTTTTCGTTCTTTCTGCTCTCTCTTTCTTTCAAGAGCCTGTAGAACAGGGTAAGAGCACAGTCTTTGCAATCAGTCTGCATGGGTTTGAATCCAGGCTCAGCTGCTTTCTAACTGTGTGACCTTGAGCAAATAACTTAACCTCTCTGTGCTTCCATTCCTGCTTCTGCAAAACGAAGATGACAGTCTCTGTCTCGTAAACATGTGAAAGGATGAGTTAACTTTCGCAAAGGCCTCTGGGTAGCTCCTAACACGTAGCTGTTCTTTACTGAGCAATTACTGCATGCCAGGCTCCGTACCAGGCATAATAGATACAGAAATAAGCCAGAGAGATACGGTCCTTGCTCTCCAGGATGTTATTGTCTCCTAGCAAAATGTTGCCCAGGAATTTCCTCTCTTATGGTCACTGGTTTGTGTCCCAAAGGGCGGGAGACTCCTGGCATTCTGCCTTTGGCGTGGGGTTGGACAGGGAGTGAGTCCCCCCACAAACCCCCAAAGCACGCACCAGCTGCCCGACATCTCGGCTTTTTTCCTCCCTGCTCCTTTACTGCTTCCCACTCCAGATTCTACTTGCAGTCTGACTTCACAGATAATAGAAATAAATAAAATCTGCAAACGAGCCTTTCTTTCTCCTCCCTCACCCCTTTCTCTCTCGAATCTTCTCCTGTCTCCACTGGCTAGTATTGCATCATGCAGCCTCACAGCCTCGCTCCACTTGCCCCGTTTGGGAACTACAAGATCCCTCGGTGCCTCCCTGCCCTCCTAAGAACACACTCTGGCCTCGCTCTTCCTAGAACCGGATGCAGCCATAATCTCCTTGGTTAGTGAGGACATCGGCTGTGGGAACATTCGGCTTTGTTTTCCCCCGCGGGACAGGGGCGGGGGCCGGGGAAATTGCCCAGCTCCTGCACAGTCAGCGGGGAAGGTAATAGGGATTAATCCGGGCGCGGCCAAATGCAGATGTGGCCCCAGCCCAGGAGGGAGGAAGAGCAGTTGCTGTCTCAGGGGCCAGCTGCGGCCCGCAGCGGGGGCCCAGGGACAAGAAGGAGGCACTGGCCCGGAACCGGCAGCCCCAAGGGGTTCCGTGCAGCATCCCGGAGGTCTGGGGCTGCCCTGCCCGGCCCCGCCGGGCCAGGAGGGCTGGTTGATTGATGCCTTCAATAGACATGCTGGGAACTGGCAGGCCGAGTGTTTATGCCCAAATGCACATTGGCTGTTTAAGGAATTCCCAAATCCCTCGCTGGAGACTAGATTATGAAAAACATTTCCAGAGGAATCCTGTGGCCTCCTTGCCACTCTGCTCATCCTGGGCTGCCAGTGGGTGGGAGGGTTGGGGGACGAGTGCAAAGGGCAGCCCTTTGGCCAGTCCTGGCAGGTTCTGGTCAGTCTAGGGTAAAGACAGTTGTAAACATTTCTTGGGTGCCTACTATGTGCCGGACTCTGGAAAAACAAAAACAATGGAGAGGAAAGAGAGGAGCTCACACCCCCATGGACAGACAGCTGCACAGAGGGAAAAGGAGGCTCCCGGAGTTGTGGGAACACACAAAGGTGGCCTTTGGGGTCCTGATGCCCCTGCCATACCCTCCCCACTCCCTCACCGCTGCAGGTGCCAAAATCCTTTCCCAGTCACAGCGACTTAATGAAGGGTTCCTTCCATCATGATTGGTTTAAAGAGGAAGTTCTTTTTTTTTTTTTAAGTTTATTTAGTTATTTTGAGAGAGCATGTGCACATGCAGTGGGGAGTGGGGGAGGGGTGGAGAGAGAGAGAGAGGGAGAATTCCAAGCAGGGTCCACACATCAGCACCCGACATGGGGCTCGACTTAGGGCTCAATCTCACAAACCATGAGACATTACCTGAGCCAAAATCAAGAATTAGATGCTTAACCAACTGAGCCATGAAGGTGCCCCTATAAAGGAAGTTCTTGAAACCTCCAAAGCCTCCAATAGTAAGGGTGTTGGGGCACTATAATGGAAAGTTTTTAGGAATCCTGACAGATCTGGGGAAGGGGAGGAATCTAGGGGAAGGTCCTCAATAAATCACACACTGGCCTGAGTCAGGATATTTGGGATGTGGTCCATGCCTTGTCACTCTAGCTGGGTGAGTTGGGGCAAGCAACAGAAACTCTCCAGCCTACCCGCTGGGGTTCTGCACTGTTTAGGTGACATGGCAGATGGGACTGGGAAGGGGGAAGCACAGTGGGAGCCTTTTCTGTCTTCAGACCACAGTGATGACACATCCCTTCCTCCCATACCTAGTGTATACTTGCCGCTGAGTTTTGTTTTTTATTTTAAGTGATCTCTACACTCATTTTGGGGCTCAAACTCAGGACCCTGAGATCAACAGTCCCATGCTCTTTTGAATGAGCCCCCCAGGCACCCTGCTGCTGAGTTTTGTATGGATCACTGTTCACACTCATTTATATGTAAATAGTTGTTGGGGCACCTGGGTGGCTCAGTCGGTTGAGCCACCGACTTCAGCTCAGGTCATGATCTCACAGTTTGTGAGTTGGAGCCTCGAGGCGGGCTCTGTGCCGACAGCTCAGAGCGTGGAGCCTGTTTCAGATTCTGTCTTTCCCTCTCTCTGTCCCTACCCCGCTCATGCTCTGTCTCTCTCTGTCTCTCAAAAATGAATAAACGTTAAAAAAATGTAAATAGTTGTTGAAATAATACAATATTTAATGAGGGTAAACAGAAGACAAAAGGCTTTTATGCTTAAGTGTGTGTGTGTGTGTGTGTGTGTGTGTGTGTGTGTGTAGGGTGGCGTCTTTGTAACTGCCATATTTTGTGACCCTGCATCAGGCATCTGAAAAGGCAGTCTCAGGGCCATCCAAAACAGGCTAGATGGGAGCCAAGTTGCCCTGGGATCTGGGCAGGGGAGGTTATGGGTCTGCGATGCCCAGTTGCCAATCTTTCAAACTGATGTTCCCAGTGCCTGGTGGCCCAGCAAACGCTGGCCCTTCCTCCTACCCCACTGCCATGATGTCTGGGCCACAAGGACTCGCATCCTCACCAGACTTCCACCCCCAGGCAAGGCTGACCAGAAGGCCCAGCCTCATCCTCCACCCCTGATGATCAGGAATATGCACTTAACCTCCTCTGCTATCCCTTCCGTCCATCCCAGAAACCACCCCGCCTTGGGGCTGACAACATGTGTTCCTGCTCTGCTTCTGGGCTTCTAAGCCCAGCTGAAGGGGGAGGTCAGGAAGCGAAGTCTAAAGTCTGGGGCTCAGGTATAGAGGCTGGGCTCGGGGAGAGCAGCAAAGTTATGTAAGAGGATTAACAAGAATCCTGTGCTGGGAAGCCAGACACAGCCATTCTACCTCGGATGTTGGGTGGCCCTGGACACGTGGGTTCACTTCTCTGGACCTCAGTTTCCTCATCTGCAAAATCTGCATGCTGGACTCCATTTCTTAGGTCTGCTCTAGATTTACCCCTGTACGAGTCCATAAATAAATGTATCAGGGGGGAAGACACCCAGCCAAGTCATCCAGCAGCCAGTTATAGAATTCTGAGCCAACATACCAATATAATGTGTGGAAAACAAATTTTATTTCATGTGCCAACTCAGGTCTGTGGGTAGTGTCTCTCCGGAGTGCTGGGTGAAGAAGGAATCTGAAGCCTTATCCAGCAGGAGACAGGATGGTTTAGGGTTAAAAGCTGGGCTCAGAGACAGCCACCGCTCCCCTTAAGAGCTGTCTGATGTGAGCAAATTACTCAATCTCTCCCAGCTCTGGGCTGGTTGTGATGGTGAAAGAGATAATGCACAGTGAAATCCTCGCGTGGGGTAGGCACATAATGCCCCACGCAGATGCATCAGGGCTGTCTGCGGCGGGCATAGGAGGGTCAGGGAGGGAGGTGGGCCAGGACGGAGCCCTGCCCTGTCACAGTATCTCCTTTCTCACATCGCAGTGATCATCCTGGCTGTTCACCCTGTTTCTCCCAGGGGTGAGATTAGGAATCTCCCTGGGATAGAATCAAGTCAGAGGAGACGGCCCATCCCCAAATCCTCATGAAACAACTACGTTGCTCCTTTCTTTTTCTTTCTTAAAATTTGTTTAACATTTAGTTTTGAGAGACAGTGAGACAGAGCACATGTGGGGGAGGGGCAGAGAGAGAGAGGGAGAGAGAGAGAGCGGGACACAAAATCTGAAGCAGGCTCCAGGCTCTGAGCTGTCAGCACAGAGCCTGACGCGGGGCTCGACCTCACAGACCACAAGATCATGACCTGAGCCAAAGCTGGCCTCCCAACCAACTGACCCAGCCAGGCGCCCCTTTTTTCTTTCTATCCCGGAGGAGATTTATCATTTCCAGAAATGCCTTTGCGGCGCCCCCATCCCGCTCTTCACGGAGCCCACCCTCTGCCCCTTTCTAGGGCCAGACGGCAGGAAGTGGGTGGCAGTCTCTGGTCCTCTGACCTTGTCCCGGAGGGGCTCAGGCCTCTCCTTATACAGGTCTTCCTCCAGATCCCGGTCCTGCCCCTGGGCTCCAGAGGTGCGGGTGCTAAACGCACGGCCACCAGACGGGCTCCTTCCCAGATGCTCACTAACCGCTGGGTCCAGGGAGAGAATTCCACCGGCTCAGCAAATTTCCCTTTGTTGTTGGTTTTGTCTGTTGGCTCCCCTCCCCCCCGCACCCCCCCTTTCTCTTTTTCCTTTCTTCCCTTGAGTCAGCAACGCAGAGTCCAGCGAAGCAGATGGGGTGAAGGGGGATAGACGCACCCCCGCGCAGGCCCTCGGGTCCCTTTGCCTCGTCCCAGGCCAGCCCCGCGCTGCAGACACCCGCGCTTCTGGCCCTCTTTCTTGTCCCCGCCCCCACCGCCCCACCGGGAACTGAATGTCCGCCACTAGCAGGGGATGCAGGTGCCTGTCACCTGGGGTCTAGCTCCCTGCAAAGCCTCCTCCTTTCTCCTTAGCTCGTTGAACCCTGAAGACTCCAGAAACTCTAAGAAGTGCTTTACATTGAACTCATTTCAATCTCACTACAAGTCTGTGAGCGATCCTATTATTATCGCACACTGTTGCTGTCAGCAGGCAAACCAAGCAATAATAATAATATAATAATCCGAGCATAGCAAACCAGCAATTTTTCATCTGAGCATTAAGAGTTGAAGGGATATTTGAAAGGCTCCTGCCCACAGAAATATTACCCTACACTCAGGTCTAAAAGTTTACCAGTAGATGTATTTAGCAGGAGTATGTCCCATGCAATATTTCTCTGTTGTTTGTCTGGGATATACTTGTACTAAAAAATGATCTGTTGTTTATCTGTAATTCACATTTAACTGGGCACCCCGTATTTTGATTTGCTAAATCTGGCAATCCCTTCCCGCTGGGGCCTGGGAGGTGGGGGGAGGGGGGGGGAGAAGGGGTGGGAGGGGTGGGAGGCCCCAGGTCACTCCTGTTTCTGCTCCATTCTATTGATTATACTCACCAGGATCTCTTCTTCTTCCTCCTCCTCCTCCAGCACTACAGCCTGTTGCCAACTTCACGAGCCCCCACCCCGGCTTGCTTGCCCGGCAAGCTTGCCCAGGCGAGCAGCTTGCCCCACAGCTGGCCATCCAGGATGCTGCAAAAAGGATACGGGGTCTTGTCCAAAGTCCTTCCTCTGCAGCCCTAGTTCCATCCTGATGTCAGAGAGGAGAAAGACAAGAAAGTGTAAGAGGATGCAGAGCAAAGCTTCCAGATGTCTGTGCTGAATTACCAATGGAGTCTACCAGAGAGCCAGTAGATTGATACATTCATGCAGCACGTGGTTATGTACCAGGGATACGGGAGTGAACAGCACAGCACATCCTGGTCCTGATGGAGCACACATCTAGCAGAACCAATTTCTAGGTAAGTAACGCCAGGTGACAAAGGTCATGCCGGGAGACAGCACACAGCAGGGTCCCAGTGCACCCAGAGGTCAGGGGGCTGGGGCAGAAAAGGACCCCTCAAAGAAGAGATGAGCTGAAACCCGAGGGCTGAGCAGGAGGTCTCCAGGTAGAGGGTCACAGTAGGTAGCTGGGGGATAGAGTAACAATATTTTTGAAGTTTCCAAAACAAGAGAGAGGCTCTTGGAAATATTATGCTGAGTGAAAAAAGCCAGACACAAAAGGCCACGTATTGTATGATTCTCTTTGTATGAAATGTTCAGAATCGGTCAATTCATAAAGAAAAAAAGTAGGGGCGCCTGGATGTCTCAGTTAGTGAAGCATCCAACTCCTGATCTCAGCTCAGGTCATGATCTCACGGTTCATGGGATCAAGCCCCCCATTGGGCTCCGTGCTGACAGCAAGGAGCCTGCCTGGGATTCTCTCTCTCCCTCTCTCTGTCCCTCCCCTGCTCTCTCTCTCTCTCTCTTTCTCAAAATGAATAAATAAACCTTAAAAAAAAATAAGAAAGAAAGCAGATTAGTGGTTGCCAGGGCTGGGGGATGAAAATGTCACAGGGTTTAGAGAGAGGTAATGGTTGCACAAACTTGTGGCTATTCCAAAAACTACTTAATTTTACACTTCAAAATGATGAATTGTATGGTATGTGAATTATGTCTCAATTTTTCAAAAAGGGGTTGCGGTGGGAACCTGAGGCCCTAATGAGCAGCTAAATGAAGCCCAGCTCACATGGGACGAAAGGGAGAGGTAGGCCAGGCCAGATCCTTCAAGATCACCTTCAGATGGACTTGATCTGAGGGCTGTGGAAAACCAGGGGAAGGTTTGAAGCTGAGACTGGTCAGCTTGTCACTTTAGAAAGACCCCTCTGGCTGCAGTGTGGAGGGTGCATTGAATGGGGGCCAGAAAGACCAGTTAGAAGGCTGCTGCCATAGTCTAGATGAGGGATCGTGGGGACCTGAACCGGGGCAGCAGGGAAGGAGAGAAGTAGGATTCAAGGGAGAGACAGGCGGAACGACAGGGCTGGGGATGGCTGGATGTGGAGGGAAGGGTGGGAAGAGGAAGGAGTGGGGTGTGCCCCAGGGAAACGGATTGGGAACCACTTACCGGGACAGGGAAGCCTGGGGGCAAGCCCAAAGGAGGGGATGTCTTGAGAAAAATGGTGTGGTCCACCTTGTGGAACACCACAGGGAGTCAAGCAGGTGAGGACACACAGGCGTCCACTGGATTCAGGGACAGCTCGGTCACTGATGACCCTTGAGGGGACAGGGCTGGACTGATAAGAGACTGAGGCAGATTGAGGAGGATGAATGGAGGAGGAAGAAGCAGAAACTGATTCTTGGAAGAGGTTTGTGAAGGGGAGAAGTAAAACAGGGGTAGAGCTGGCAGGGTGGGAGGGAAGCAACTTGTTTGAATTCTGAGAGCCTGGACAGGCGGCTGTATAGGGTTTCTAAGGAAGTGGGTGGAGCCAGGAGCACTGGCCTCCTTGTGGGAGGAGGGATGGACCGGTTTCTGGTTAGCAAGAGGGAAGAAGAAGGGGCAGAGCTGAGGTGGGTGGTGCCAGGGTTTGTAAGTCCGGAGATGAGGGAAGGGAATTGCCACACGACTTCTATTTTATCGCTGAAGCAGGGGACAAGGTCAAACGCGGAAGCTCTAGGCAAAGGAGAGGGACTGGCCCAGCATATGTCTGAACTGGCTCAGAGAGCCTAATGTTAAACTTCCCAGGATGTTGTGAGCCGGTTGTTGAACACAGCTGTTATTAAATTCTAGTAAATCCTCACAAAAATGCTCAACTATTTTTTTTTTTATAAAGGTGCAAAAACATTTTGCTTTTTCAGTGAGTGGTTGCAGTTGGACCTCATCAGAATGAAAAGCTTTTGCTCTGTGAAAAAACCTCCTTGAGAGGATGAGAAGACAAGTTACAGACTGGGAGAAGATACTTGCAAACTACGTACCTGACAAGGGACCAGCATCTAGAACATATAAAGAATTCCCAAAACTCAGCAGCGTGAAAACCAAACAGTTCAATTAGAAAAACGGGCAAAAGGCACGAATGGACGTTTCACTGAAGACGGCATCCGGACGGCAAATGGCACATCGAAAAAGTGTTCAAGATCATTGGACACTTTGAGAAATGCAAAATGAAACCACAATAAGATAACATGGCACACCTACCAGAAAGGCTAAAATCAAAAATAATGGTAACACCAAATGCTGTTAAGGATGTGGAGAGACTGAATCACTCATACATGGCTTTGGGGAATGCAAAATGGTAAAGCCACTCTGGACAAGAGTATGGGAAGTTTCTTACAAAACTAAGGGACACCTGGGTGGCTCAGTCAGTTAATTGACTCTTGATTTCAGCTCATGATCTCATGGTTTGTGGGTTCAAACCCCTCGCCCGGCTCTGTGCTGACAGCATGGAGCCTGCTTGGGATTCTCTCTCTCTCTGCCCCTCCCCTGCTTGTGCACATGCTCGCTCTCTCTCTCTCTCTCTCTCAAAATAAATAAACTTTAAAAATAAAAATACATTAAAAACTGTTACATACTGTATAATCCCATTGCTATAACATACTTGAAATGACAAAATTAGAAAGATTGTGAGTTTCCAGGGATTGAAGGGTGGGTGGAGGGAGGGCTGCAGCTTTCAGGGGTCCTTGTGATGAAGCTGTTCTGTACTTTGACTGCGGTGGTCACACAAATCTGCACATGTAATAAGACTGCATAGAATTAAATACACAGAAACACAGAGACGTACACAAATAAGTGCGTGCAAAAGTGGCAAAATCTGAGCAAGGCAGATGGATTGTGTCAATGTCAACTTCCGGGCTGTGATGTGTCCTATTAGAGGTTATCCCTGGGTGAAGGGAGCTCTCTGTATTATTTCCTAAAACTGCACGCGAATGTACACTTATCACAAAATAAAATATTTTAAAGATTAAATTATATAAATTACAATGAAACACATTATGTTTGAACCGATGAACACTGGAAACGACTCACTTCCTAATTATGTCACTACTATCTATGCTCCAGAGGCTAGTTACATCTATTGTATCTACATGGTCGCTGACTGATGTCCTGCTGGTAGCTTGAAATGGGCCACGGTGGGAGTATTTATAGCGTAAGAATCAGCAGACACCGTAAATCAGGGCTCCCCCCGCCCCTCGCCACCACAGAGCCCGTTGTTTACTCTGCCAGCACACCACCGGGCTGGCCTGCTTGTTGGAGTGGAATCGTCTTTCCAGGGCACAGAATCAAGAGTTGCCTGGAGACACAAGGATTGCTAGGTGCTGCTGTGGTGGAGCTGAGGGTGGAGACCATGACTTCAAGGTGGCCCAGCCGTCCCAGCGCTGTGGAAAGCTGTTGACTGCCTTTGTTGACGGTTGGGGCTTTGCCAGGTGCCTGCAAGGGAAGGACAAGATGGAAAGGGAATCTGGGATACAGACAATTCGTGCTTGAAGCTGGAGTGTGGAATCTGACCTGGGAAGGGGGGCAGGTGAAGGCAGTGGGGACTGGGTGATGGGGACGGTGTGAAGGTGTCCGTGGGCCAGAGGTCCCAAAGAGCCTGAGGAGCGGCGGTGTTGCAAGTGACTGAGCATGTAGCCGAAAGGGTGGGGTCTGCAGTCAGGGGGACACAATGGCCGCAGGTGTTATCTCAGGGGGCACGGTCCTGGGGATTCTGAATGGGCTGGGGCCACTGGATTCCAGTGCACAGCGTGGCCACGGGTGTGGGCTGGAATGGAGGGCAGGGCCCTGAGGATAAGGAGCCCAGGAGTTGGACATTTCCATGGAGGCTGGTGTCTCCAGGGACGGTGGCAGGACTTGGATTAGAGGGAGCACTGGGTGAAGAAGAGGATATGGGGGAGGGAACAACGGAGGGAGAAAAGGACAGAAGGGAGGGGAAAAAAAAGAAAAGTCTGCTTAGGAGAGGCAAGAAGGAGAAACTAATGTGTAGAGCCGGAGGGTGTTTGGGAGCACCATTTAGTGATATTAATCGCCTCTATTTTCATTAAAAAGGGCTAAAGGGCTTGGTGGAGAATCTAAATTCCCCCAGGGACCAGACTAAATTCCTGTCTTTGTCATAAGAGTCTGAGTGTATCAGATGCTTCAGATTGTGTCCCAAATCACAGGACAAAACATAATCCAGAAAACAAGTGTCCCGTCAGTTCACTGGACCACCCTGCTGGAAGCTCCCAGAGGATGAGTGGCTGCCTCCAGGGCTTGTCTGAGGGAGGAGGCTTCAAAGGCAAAGAGGCATCAACCGGGAGGCAGGAGGTGGGACCAGATTTCAGCTGGCCAAGTCTGATTCCTCCAACAACCCAAACGGGGACCCAGAAAAACCCCTGTTCAAGCCCTAGGAATGTAAGAACGGTGGGAAGTTTTCTCAAATTGCAGGAACCAGGTCTTTCTTACTCACATATGGATTCGTGCTACCCAGCCCAGTGTCATGTATATAGCAGGTTAGTGGGTGCTCAGTAATTGTTTGTAGAATTAAACAGAATTTATTTGAAGGGAGAGCATTTCAGTGGAAGGGTGGGGGCCTTGTTATGCTTCCCTTCCAGCCAGATTTTAAATTTAAGTTTGGAGAGGGAAGGAAATATTAGCACAATTAACTCTCGGACGGTAGGCTTCCGGCTCTCTCCGTGGAAGTTTTCTTCCCGATGGAGGAAAGGTGGGAAGAGCCTTCCCTTTGCTTCTCAAATTGCCCCAAGGGCCCTGCTGCTCCAGCAGTCTGTTCAGGTCGCCCTCCGCAGCTAGTGAGGGCCGGGCGCCCAGCTGAGCACTCTCCAAGTAGCTGACCCCGTTTCAACCTCACCACTGCCTCCGGGGTGGCGGGGGGCTGTTGTTACGTGCCGTCTGACAGTCAGGACCTGCAGGCTCAGAGAGGCCCCTGGCTGACTGGCCAGAGGGGCGGGCCTGGGCCACGAAACCTCCTTCCACCCTCCCAGCTGGAGCCCACTGCCGCTGCCCCCCAGCCCCAGCCCCTGGACTGAAGTCACAGCAAGTAGCCCTCTCTTCCCCAGCTCAGTGATCCATCCCTCTGGATAAACACCTGCCCCGTCTGTCCCCAAAGCCTGTGCCAAATCACGGTCTTGTCCTGTGTAGGTAGAGGGGAAGGCAGGGGACGGAAAAATCCAGATTCCACTTTGGAAAGAACTTCAATTTGGGGGCAAGGGCAGGGTGGAAGGAGGAGAGAAGCATAGGAAATGATTTAGAAACAGCTGAACTTTGGAAAACAGCAGAAACATCTCTCGGGTGCTGCAGAGGAGTGCATTTTTCAATGAAGCTGTGCCAAGGGACTGAAAAATTGCTTATGAGCACAGGACATTGGCCCAGGGAGCAGTCGAACTGACAGGGCGGACAGAGCTGCTACGAGGGCAGCTTGTTCGGAGGCAGCAAAGGAAACTTGGAGCACATTCGTAATCACTGAATTCCAGGAGGTCACCAAGTTCTACAGCCCCTCAATAATGTGACTGCTGCATAGGAGGGAGACCAAATCCGAGGGCCACGGAATGCTACGGCCACTGAATACTATAGTAACCAAATCCTACACCTCACATAGAAAATTCTGGTGTTAGTGTTCCAATAGATTAGGTCCTCCTTGACAATAATGTTTGTTAAAAGAGTAACAGTCTTGAGGCCCCTGAATTCACCAGTTGGTCTACTGTCTGGGGAGCCACAGTAAAACGACAGTAGACATAGGTTGGGACCGAAGGGAGGGGAAAGGGAGAGAAGTCCTCCCGCCAAGCCTGGAAGCCAGCCCACACTCGTCAGCCCCGCAACACTAAAATTGCTCGTGCCTGTGTTTGGTCAAGGTGGATGTTTGTGGCCAAGAGGGATCTGGGTTTTAACTGTGTTTGGGATTTGGAAAGGAGAAAGTGTGGGGTTTTCGATTTTACCTGTTGGCCACTCTCCTGGGCAGCCAGGGAGCCCTGTTTGCCTGTGACTTTTCCCTGGCAGCTCACGTTGGCCATCCAGAGAGACTCCAGGAGGTGGAAGACGGCTCGGTCTTAGTGTGGTGGCCGCAGTCGTAGGAACTCGCCATGGTCAAGGGCCTCTCAGGGAAACTGCCTGCAAACACAAGGGACCTTGGCAGGGCCTCCCCTGCCGCATGCGGTTCTCTTGCAGAGCCCGCATCGCCTCCCGTGCTGCCCCTACCCCCGGTCTCCACGCCCCTCTCTGCCCTCCCCGAGCCTGCCACAGGAGGACAGGACCGGGTTGTGTCCCCTCCCCGTGTTCCCAGGCGATTTCACCGAGGGCACGTGACAACTCCTGACAGTTGCCTTGGGCTGAGCGTGCAGAAGGGCAGACAAGAGGCGGTCAGAGGGGGCCGAGGCCCAGTTCTCGTGTGCCTTCCCTTTCCCCCACACCCCTCCATTTGGCCTCACCCAGGGCTCCTGGGGTGGGTCACAGTTGTGAGGGACCCCCTAGGGCCCACCCCCAGCACCCCAGTCCCAGGCAGAATTCCCGCCTGCCCTGTGGCACCTTGATTCTCCCCTGCCTGAGGGGTCACTGAGGAGGGGGAAGTGGCCGCTGGTCCAGCTGAGGGTCTACAGGAAGAGGACAGCCACATGGCCACGGCCTGAGGTGTGGAGGCACCCCCTGAACTGATTCTTCTGGGCGGCGAAGAGATTCCAGTACTGCCTGAGCCCCCGGGGTTTGCTTTCTTCCTTCCTTTCCTCATCACAGCGATCCCCGTTCGTTGCGGAAAGTACGGCAAATGCAGAAAAATGTAAAGAAATGTAAAAACAATAACGGATGATCCGTAACCCCGAAGCAAGCGCGGGTAAAAGTTGCACAGACTGTCTGCAGCCTTCTCTGCTGTCTCCCTTCACGTGGCTTGTTTCTCTTATCAGCAGGTGATAAGCTGTCAGCCCCGGTGCTAAACGCTCCAAATACTTCGGGATGCTGTTTTAAAGGCTGTACGTGACGGTTAACTCAATCTTGTGTCAGCTCGACCGACCGGGCCGTGGGTTGGCCGGATTACATCTTACTTCTGGGTGCGTCTGTGAGGGTGTTTCCAGATGAGACTGGCATTTGAATTAATGGGCTCAGTAAAGCCGGTTTTCCTCCCGAAAGTGCGTGGGCCTCATCCAATCCACTGAGGGCCTGAAACGAACAAAGGGCAGAGGACGGAAGAACTCGCCCCTTTTCTCTGCCCCGACGTGGAAGCTGGGCATCTCCCCCCATCTTCTTCTGCCCTCAGACATTTCCCACCCTCAGCTCCCACAATCGGCTCCCAGGTTCTCAGGCCTTTGGGCTCAGACTGAATTACACCACTGGCTTTTCTGGGTCTCCAGCTTGCTGATGGCAGACTGTGGGACTTCTCAGCCTCCATAACCAAATGAGCCAATTCTTCATAATAAATCTCGGTAGATAGAAAATAGATAGTTCTCTTCTCTGGAGAACCCCAGCTAATGCAAAAGCCGTATCATATATCTACCCACGTATTTATTCAAAATGAGGTATTGAAGCAAAGGGGGAAAAAAGAGAGACAACCCCCAAACGGACTCTTAACTATAGAAAATAAACAGAGGGCTACCAGAGGGGAGGGGGGATGGGAGAAATAGGTGAAGGGGATAAGAACGCACTTCTCGTGATGAGCGCTGAGAAGTATCTGGAAGTGTTGAATCGGTATATTGTACACCTGAAACTAGAACCACGCTCTATGTTAACCACACTGGAATTAAAGTAAACAAACAAGCAAGCAACCTGCTTGGTCCACTGGAAGGAACAGACGACACATCACACATAATGATACGGGGGAGGGGCGCCTGGGTGGCTCAGTTGGTTAAGTGTCCAACTTCGGCTCAGGTCATGAGCTCACCGTTCATAAGCTTGAGCCCCACGTCGGGCCCTGTGCCGATGGCTCAGAGCCAGGAGCTTGCTTCGGATTCTGTGTCTCCCTCTCTCTCTGTCCCTCCCCTGTTCATGCTCTGTCTCTGTCTCTCAAAAATAAATAAACATTGCAAAAAAAAAATTTTTTTTTTTAATGATACGGGGGAAGCAGTGAACGCCTAGGAAGGGTGCCCAGTCTCCAGCATGTGTGGTAGATGTGGAAGGCGGAGAGGAGAAAGGCTTCCAGAAAGAAGCTGAGAATCAGCTGGGAGAAGGAGGGAAAAGTGGGCACTCTGGAGAGAAGGTGTGGAAAGGAGAAACAGCCAGTGGGGGGCAAAAACTGAAGATGTAAAGTTTAGTTAGAAGAACAGGAAAATGTGGTCAAGTAAGCATGGCCCCAATTAAGAAGAGCTCTTAGTACTTCCAATAAAGTTGAACCTTTATCCTGCGGCTGATAGGGAGCCATCGTGAGGATGTAAGCAAGGGAGAGAGTGACATGCATGTTAGGGACGTGACCCCAGCTAAGGACGGAGCTTGAGATGACCCGTCTAGATGGCACCTGTCCAGGGTAAGCAAGGTCTGGCTCACGCAGTGGTGGCAATGGGCAGATCAAGGAGAGGCAGCCTTGAGAATTATTTAGGAGGTAGAATTTGTACAGCGTGGCAATGTCGCGTTGAGGTGAGCAAGAGAGAAGTCTACAGCAACCTTGAGGTGCCTAGCTGGGATGATTTGGTAGATCATGATGCCACAAACTGGAACAGATGATGTAGGAAAAGGAGTGAGCTGGCAGGTATTTTAGTTATTTCTATTCCTGCATTAAAAACCTGCTTAAAATGTGGCCTTAAACAACAATTTATTATCTCTCATGATTCTGTGGGTTAAGAAATGGGCTGAGTACGGGGCGCCCGGGTGGCTCAGTTGGTTGAGCGTGCGACTCTTGGTTTCAGCTCGGGTCAATGATCTC
The DNA here is from genome assembly GCF_027475565.1 of Acinonyx jubatus. Taxonomy (NCBI): domain Eukaryota; kingdom Metazoa; phylum Chordata; class Mammalia; order Carnivora; family Felidae; genus Acinonyx; species Acinonyx jubatus. The sequence continues at coordinate 24,127,577 of NC_069383.1, read as the reverse complement.
ACAGTCTGTGAGTTCGAGCCCCACATCGGGATCCACGCTGGTAGCGTGGGGCCTGCTTGGGATTCTCTCTTTCCCGGTCTCTCTGCCCCTCCCCTGCTCATTGTCTCTGTCTCTCTCTCAAAAATAAATAAATAAACTTAATAAGTGAGTAAGTAAATAAAGAAAGGAAGAAATGGGCTGGGTACTTCTGTTTCACACTCTGGGGTCATTCACTTGGCTGCATTGAGCCATTGACTGGGAAGGTCCATGGTCTTACTCACATGCCCAGCCTCTTGGTTCTCCTCCACAGGGCCTCTCTCTCCTCCCACGTGGCTAGCATCTGTCTTCTCCTGCCTTCAGACTCAGAAGAGGACCCAGGAGAACCTATGGTGAAGTTCCATCCCTATTCTGAGTCTGAGGGCCGGAGGAGACCAATGCCTCAGCTAGAAGACAGTGAGGCAGAGAGAAAGAATTCATGGAATGCCTGGGTGGCTCAGTCAGTTAAGCGTCTAACTTCCGCTCAGGTCGTGATCTTGTGGTTCCCGAGTTCAAGCCCTGCATTGAGCTCTATGCTGTCAGCACGGAGCCTGCTTTGGATCCTCTGAAGCACTACAGCCACCCACCTCCCATTCCAGATGGAGGATTCGTTTCCCTGCTGGGAGTGCTGGCCGCTCACAGCTGGGTCTCTCTCCAGGAACCGTCCTCCCCCAAAGTTACACCCTCTCAAAGCACAGCTCCCACCCAATGGCTGGAGGATGTGGGGGCCAGCCCCCCCACCTCTCTTCAGGACAACTCGGAAGGGCCATCCCCGCTGGAGAGCTCCCCCTGGGATCAGCTGATGATTCTGTTGTAGCTATGCCGCAGTTCAACTTCTCCTCTGGTCCGGGCCTCTTCCCTCACTCCCGCTCCCATAGGGATGCTGCTCCCAATCCTTCCCTGTAACTAGACACAAACCTCTGTCAGGATGTGTCCCGCCAGCGCACGGAGGCGGAGAAGGAAGAGGCTGAGCTCTGACTGGGCCAGGAAGAGTTAGAGAGAGCCTCTGGAATGGAAGAAGAGCCTCCCACAGGCAGCAAGGTTTCTGAGGCTGCAGTCTGAGGGAGAGGTCTACATGGAGTGGGTAGAAGGAGAGGATCAAGGGACGAAACACTGACCTAGCCGATCACTCATGTTAGGAATTTAGGTCCTCTCCAATTTTCATTGTTATAAATAAAAAACATCAGAATACACGTCTTGATACCTAAATTCTTTTGTCCACAGTTCTAGTCACTTTTTTTTTTAGCCCAGATTTGAGCACTGAAATTGGAAATTACAGAATATAAGCATTCTTGAGGCTACCAGAACTGTCCAAGGCCCCTGTTCACATCGCCCTTACACAGCATTCATTCTCCTTCAGCCAAACTCCTAAATTTATAAGAGACTTGATTTAGGGAAGGTCATTGATTCAGCTAGAGAGTTAATTATTCATTTGAATTGGTTTGTGCAAAAGGCTCCAGAGAGCCTACAAGAATAAATTGAAATGCTATTAGAACTAACAGGCGAATTTAATAAAGTGGCTGCATGCAAAATTCAATAGCTTCCTCATCAACTAGCAACAACCAATTAGAAAATAAAGTGGGGGGTGGCAGGGGGTAGAGAGCATAATTACAACAGTAATAACGGTAACAAAATGCTCAGGATTGACTTTAGCAACAAACATGGGAAACGGGAAAACTACATCTTAAAACTCTGTGAACTTTCTAAAACACACGCTATAATTAATTAGATAGAAAGACATGCTATGTTTCTAAATGGGAAGAATGAATGTGCTATAGCGTTAACTTGTTGATTTAACACCATCCAATTGAATGTCCAAGGAGGTTGTTGTTTTGTTCTTGTTAAACATGCCACAGTTATTCTAAAGTTTACTCAGAATAAATACACAGGCAGGAATGGCTAAGAACAAACGTGAAAATGAGTGAAGGAGGAATTTTGCTTCATCAGATATTAAATAGACAATGAAGCTAAAATTGTGAAAATGGCGTAGCCCTGATGCAAGAATTGGCGGATGCCCCCGTGGGTCACGCTCACAAGCAGAAGCTAGTGTGCAAGGATCTAGTGTCTGATGAAGTCCATGCCACAATCCTGGTGGAAGAGGAAGCATTATTTGGTAAGCGGTGTAGAGACAACTGGCTAACCATCTGGGGGAAAAAATGATACCTTCTCTCCCACCACACATCCAAATAAATAAAATTCCAGTTGATGAAAGCATTAAGCATTGTTATAGGTTGAATTGTATCCCTTGGAAAAGCTTTTTATAAATAAATAAATACATAAATAAATATATATGCACACATTTTAATAAAAAATTATATCTAATTAAAAATTATAACGTAATATAAGATATTAAAATTATATATAATTTATATCTATATATTTTATATATTTCTATTATATATATATTATATATTTCTATTATATATTATATTATGTATACATTTCTATAATATTAATATATAATGTAATATAATATTAATATATTAAATATAATATTAATAGATTTCTATTATATATATTATATATCCCAACTCCCTGCACCTCAGAATGTGACTTTATTTTGAAACAGGGTCACTGCATATGTAATGAATTAAGATAAGGTCATGCTAGGACATGGTGGGCCTGAATCCAGTATGACTGGTGTCCTTATATGAAGACAGCACGTGAAGTCAGAAGAGATGGGAGTCATATCCTCCCACAAGCCAAGGAACCTTGAGGCTACCAGGAGCTGGAAGAAGCAAGGAAAGAGCATTTCTGAGCAAGCATGGCCCGGTCCACCATCCCCCGACTTCTGGCCTCCAGAACTTGAGACAACACATTTCTGTTGTCCTAAACCGCCCAGTCGGCGGTACTTTGTTACAGCCGCCCAAGGAAACCAACACAAACGTATAAATTAGAACCATTAAAAACATTCAAAGAAAATATAGGAGAAAGTTGTATATACTTTTTCAAAAGCAGTAAGGCCTTGATAAGCATAAAAGCAATGGAAACAATTCAAAGGGAAAATCAATACTTTTTATACATTAAAAAAACTTAAAGCTACATAAGAAATAGGTTTATCAAAACTAAAAGGTGAACAGCAAATTGGGAGAGTAAACTGCTACAAAAGGACAAGTGGCCATTATTCTTAATGTATAAGACTCTAAAACCCCAGTAGAAAATTGGGTGAACAACCCCCACAGACATTTCACAAAATGGGCATGACCGTGAACATTAAAAATGTTAATAATCATTAATTTCATTAATAATCAAAGCCACGTCAATTAAAAGGTGGAAATTTGCCTTTCAAATTAATAAATATTTTAAGGGTGCCTGGTGGCTCAGTCAGTTAAGCATCTGACTTCGGTTCAGGTCATGATCCCCCAGTTCCCGGGTTCAAGCCCTGCATCAGGCTCTGAGCTGACAGGGAGCTCAGAGCCTGGAGCCTGCTTTGGATTCTGTGTCTCTCTCTCTTCCCTTCCCCAGCTCACACTCTGTCTGTCTGTCTCTCTCTCAGAAATAAACATTAAAAAAATTTTTTTAAAAACCCAAATTAGTAATATTTTATATGACAGTACACTTAGTAAGAGAATAGTAAAAATTGTCCTTCCTCCCATCATATCGTTCAAAGTATAAATTTCTAGTATTCAAAGCATAAAATTCTAAAATTTTTAGAATGCAATCTCTGATACTGGGTATAGAAAGTTTTAAAAACTCATATCCTGGGGCGCCTGGGTGGCTCAGTCGGTTAAGCAGCCAACTTCGGCTCAGGTCATGATCTCGCGGTCCGTGAGTTCGAGCCCCGCGTCGGGCTCTGTGCTGACAGCTCAGAGCCTGGAGCCTCTTTCAGATTCTGTGTCTCCCTCTCTCTGACCCTCCCCCGTTCATGCTCTGTCTCTCTCTGTCTCAAAAATAAATAAGCGTTAAAAAAAAATTTTTTTTAAATAAATAAAAATAAAAACTCATATCCTTAAAAAAAATTTTTTTTTAATTTTAGAGAGAGAGCCCATGCTCCGTGTGGAGCCTGACATCAGGTTTGATCCCACAATCCTAGGGTCAGGACCTGAGCCAAAATCAAGTGACAGACACTCAACCCACTGAGCCACCCAGGCATCCCAAAAGTTCATACCCTTGGACCAAGTGATTCTCCTTCTAAAAATCTATCTTCAAGAAGCAAGTAAAATTTAGCCAAATATTTATCTACAAAAATGTTCATCACTGCACAATTTATAATAATGATAAATTAGAAACAGCCTCAATATCCAACAAGAGGGGAATCATTGCACAGCGTGTAATGTTAAATTATATAACCATTAAAGGAGGTGATTTCAACTTATTTAATGACATGGATGTATTTATAATAAAAATGTAAAACTAAAAAGCTCACTATTACATGTATGTTACAAAACACACACCTGCAGGGGACAATAGGAGATTAAAATGAAACAGAATATCTTTTCTCCTAAACAGCATGATTTATAGATGGTTTTAGTTTTTTTATTGCACGAAATATATGTAACATACAATTTGCCATTTTAACCACTTTTAAGTGTATAATTCAGTGGCATTAAGTACATTTACAATGCCATGCAATCATCACTTTCATCCATTTCCAGAACTTTTTCATCATCCACATGCTGAAACTCTATACTCCTTAAACAAAAGCTCTCATTCCTCCTTCCCCCAGTCCCTGGTGACCTCTATTCCAACTTCTGTCTCTATGAGTTTGCCTATTCTAGGTACCTTATGTAAGTGAAATTATACAAATATTCTTCTTTTGTGGCTTATTTCACTTATCGCCATGGACTGAATGTTTATTGCCCGCCCCCCTCACCATTCATATATTGAAATCCCAATCCCAAGGTGATGGCATTTGGAGGTGCGGCCTTGGGAAGAGAGTGGAGCCCTCATGAACAGGATTAGTGTTCTTATGAAAGAGACCCCAGAGATTATCATCACCACTTCTGCCATGTGAAGTGACAGTGACATGATGACCATCAGTGAGAAAGCAGGCTCTCACCAGACATAGAATCTGCAGATGCCATGGTGTTGGACTTCCAGCCTCCAGAGCCACGAGAAATAAGTTTCTGTTGTTTATAAGCCACCCATACGATGGTATTTTGTTACCACAACCTGAACAGATCATGACAGTTGGCATAGTATTTCCAAGATCCATCCATGTTGTGGCATGTATCAGAATATCATTCCTTTTTTACACTTGGTTAATATTCCATTATATGTAACTTACATACCACATGCTGTTCATCCATTCATCCATTTGGATGACATTTGTGGACATTTGTGTTGTTTTCCCCTTTAGACTATTATGAGTAATGCTGCCATTAACATTAGCACACTCGAATGTTTGAGTTCCCGCTTTCAATTATTTTGGGTATATACCTAAGGAGTGAAATTGCTGGATCATATGATAATTCTATGTTTAACTTTTTGAGGAATGGTTGGTTTTAAGTCTTAAAAATTTTCTTCTGCATTTTTCAGATTTTCTCCACTGAGCGTGCATTATTTTTATAATCAGAGGGAAAAAATGAACATATTATTTTCCAATGCCTCCCATTGCTTTTCTTTCTTCTCTTTACACATAAAGCACTGCTCCCATGGAGCCAAGCAAAAGATTGCTCAAATTTCCCCCTTAACTGAGAGCAAGGGCTGCACACATCCACAGAATGACTATTCCAACATGCACCTGGGATTTGTTTTAATCAGGCATGGTAAGATGTCGGGCATGGAGATGTTGCCTGTTTTTTTTTTTTTTTCATTTTATTGATATATAATTGCCAGATAACATAATGTAAGTGTAAGGTGTGTAGCACGATGATTTGATGCACATATAGATTGCAAAGTGATTACCATAATAAGGTTAGTTCACGCACCTATCGCCTCATATGTTGCCATGACAACTGCCTTTACAAGAATAGCTTATTGCCTACAATTCCCAAGCAGAGGGGTCTGCTGTGCCACACAGGGAACCAGAGTCATTCAGAAGGCTGAAGGAGCAAGGGGAAAGCATAGGCACAAGCGTTTATTGTGATTTCCATGGAAAAGGCAAGGCAAGCCAGTGTGGACAGATTTAGGATTGGCCAGTTTGAATCATTCCAGTGGGCTCTGGGCTAAAGGGGAGGCCCCTCCTTGTTGGGTACCTGGCCCAACAGGTGATTTAGGGCAGGGGGAATACTGACTTGGTGTGAGAGAGGTAGATAAAGGAGGTGGTTTGCATATGAAAAGTGCTCTCAGGCAAGGTGTTTACTATCCCTAGGAATGAGCTAACCCTAGAAGGACCATCAAAGTCCCAAGACGGCAGAGCATCATAAAATGCAGAAAATAAAAAACACGATTAATGCAGTGATGTGTGTGCAAGATTTCTCTTTAAAGCTGTTTGTAATAGGAAAGATTGGAAGCCAGTGAAATTTCCATATAAGGAAATAAGGAGCTGGTTAAATGTGATGTCACAGTAATAGAATCAAATGCTATGCAGTCATGAAAAAGAATGGAAGGATCTCCAAGAGGTGCCACAAAAAGGAAAAAACCCTGGTGCAAAACACCAAGGTCTCCATCATATGGACCCAGGTGCTTGTAAGTGCAGAGAGTATCTCTGGAAGGACGCCCAAGAAATTCTAACACGGGTGCCTCCAGGCAAGGGAACTCACTGGCCTCAGGACCAAGGTTAGGAGGGATAGAGAGGTATTATATCTTTTAATTTTGTGCCATGTGAGTGTGTTGTTTATATCTAAAAGAATTATATTAAGATTTTTAAGTCATGGGCACCTGGTGGCTCAGTTGGTTAAGCATCCAACTTCGGCTCAGGTCATGATCTCATGGTTCATGGGTTTGAGCCCCACGCTGGGCTCTGTGCTGACAGCTCAGAGCCTGGAGCCTGCTTCGGATTTTGTGTCTCCCTCTCCGTCTGCCCCTCCCCCGCTCATGCTCTCTCAAAAATAAACATTAAAATTAAATTTTTTTTTTTTTTAGAGAGAGCATGCTTGCACACGAGCAGGGGAGAGGGGCAGAGGGGGAGAGAGAGAGTGAGAGAGAATCTCAAGCAGGCTCTAGGCTCAGTGCGGAGCCCGATGCGGGGCTCAATCCCACAACCCTGGGATCATAACCTGAGCTGAAATCAAGAGTTGAATGCTCAACTGAGTCACCCATGTACCCCTATATTAACATTTTTGTTTTAAAAGAAGTGGGGAAAAGGCCAGAAGCCCTATTATACCTGTTATAGTTTGACCTGTATCTTCCAGAAAAATATACTGAAGTCCTAACCTCTGGTACCTGTGAATGTGACTTTCTTTGGAAATAGGGTCTTTGAAGATGTAATCAAGTTGTGACGTCATTAGGGTGGGGCCTAATCCAATATGACTGGTGTTCTTAGAAGAAGAGAGAAATTTGGATACACACACACACACACACACACACACACACACACACACACACAGAGGAGAATGCCATGTGAAGACCAGACTCAAGTAAAAGGTGGCCGAGCAATGTCGAGGGAGAGATTGAAGTGATACATCTTATACCTAGGAATGTCAAGGCCAGGGATTACCAGCAAATGTCAGAAGCTAGAAGAGCCAAAGGGCAGATTCTCCCTCTGAGTCCTCAGAAGGAACCAACCTTGCTAATACCTTGATATTGGACTTCTAATCTCCAGAACGGTGAGACAATAAATTTCTATAATTTTAAGCCTCCCAGCTTGTGATGCTTTGCTATGGTAGCCTTAGGAAGGTAATATAGACCCTTTCTCAACTCCCCCTGGAAGCCCCAATTTCCTGGTTATAATGCTGGCAAATGCTTTGAAAGAAGCTCAAGGTGGAGGCACAATTTCTGGACATGAACTCTCAAGGACCATGCAAACTCCTTCCAGCCCGAAGCTCTGGCCTCTGGGTTCCTCTCTGTCCCTCCTCCAAGGAGCAGAGCAGGCTGAGAACCTGGGTCCAGACCAAACATCCGGGGGTGAATCGGGGCTTGGATCCTAGAATGTGAGCCCCAAGCTGGCTGGAACTGAATTCTGTTCACTGCCCTCAGCAGCTCCTATAGGAGCACCTGGCAGGAAGTCGGTACTCCATTAATAGTCGTTGAGTGAAGGGAGGCGCAGTCTCTCTTGGGTCTCACTTGATCATTAAATAAGCACACTAATCAGCATCCACCTCCTGACCTTATGAGGATTAAAGACGCTAATGCCCCTGAAACCCTTAACAAGATGCCTGGAATATAACAAGAGCTCGGTAAGAAGCAGTTATTAACACTGTTACATTTTGGCAAACAAGGCTGTTCCCTATAGCAAAATTGGCAAGGTTTCACCTCACATGCCAACTCATTGTAGTTGTCGGGTGAGTTTGCCTAGACTGTTGTGTTGAAAAGATGCTGAGGTCAAGTCTGGGCTGGGTGGCAGGAGCCAGCTCCTCACCAAGGTAAAACATGGAAACCAGACAGAATGTTCTCCCTGCCGTGTTGTGCAGAAGAAGGAAAGGCTGAGGAGGGCAGGTTGCCCTGGGGCAGAGTCTCGCCCACACATCTGGGTCTCCCTGCAGAGGTGGGGCCAGTGCTGTGCTCCTACCCCGAAGGACAGGGTGGGCTCCCTCACCCCGGGCAGGAAAGAGGTGGAAATTAGCCAGTGATCCGGTAGTGGGCAAACCCTTCTAGGACAATCGGCCCTTCTCCTCCTTCCTGTGAATTTACCCAGGGCACTGGGTGCAAAAGACATCATGGAGCCCCTTCTTCCTATGCACCCCAGATACTGCTGGCCCCGACCGAGGACTTCCCCACCCTTCACAATGCTTCTCCAGTCAGTACACACTAATAGTTCTGCAAAGTGGGCTTTATCGCCTCTACAGATGAGCAAAGGCTGGAGTGTCTGAGTGATGTGTCCAAGGTCACCCTCTTGTCCCTTGGCCTTTATCCCGTGTCACCACAGCCTCCTGGGGAGATGGGCTGTGAACAGCGGGGGAGGGGGCGCTCCAGCGTCAGGGAGGGGCAGCCCCACTCTCTTTCCTTCAGCACCACTGGGGACACACTTGGCTCTGCATGGCTCCCGTGGTGCTTCTTACCCTTGGGAACTTGGAATCTCTTGGAAGGAGACTTGGCCTTTCTCTGGCTTTCCTTCGTTTGTCCCTCACTCCACTGGAGCAGGTCAGATTCTTCACTGCCTTCAGGAAAGGGGATACTAGTCCCCTGTTAAAACCCTACATTGCCTAAAGCTCACCAAGAGGGTCAAAACCCAGAGGACCTGTGGCAGGTTTCTGGGAGCCATGTGGGCCCTGCCCCCAAGAACATTGATGTTCCCTGGAATGTTGGGGCACGCTGGCTCACCACTAGGGGCCTCCCCCCTCCACCGGCGATTGCTCTCACTGCATTCACTTAAATGCCTGCTCTCTACATTTGCCCTGGGAGCTGGTCAGACAGAAGGAAAGACACCGCCCCCCACCCTCCTATAGCTGTACCCCAGCAGAGAGGACAGGCCCAGAAAGAGACTGTCAGTGGCGCCACTGAGGGATCTATTGGTGTTCCAGGTGCACAGAGGGGACGGGTTCAGCTAATTAGGCTAGGTCCAGGATGTATATTTTGAACTATATGGAAATGCATGGGGTGCTTGGTGCAGGTGGGGAGTCTCCTGTTCCAGAAGGTGTGCGAGCAGGCGGCAAAGGGACCTCCTGTCTACCTACACAGATTTCCCTTGTCTTCATCTGGGCCCTGGGTGCGGGGAAAGGGATGGGATACGCATTTGCTGAATGAGATGATCCTTAGCAGATGCCCGACTGAGTGCTCAGGAATTGTCAGCTGCTATTTTCTGAACCACTGTACTTGATTGAGTTTAGGGCACCTATCGTCTTGCGGAGAGTAA